>NW_022103968.1:41597292-41621022 GCF_000313985.2 Echinops telfairi
TTTTTTTTTTCATTTAAACTTTCTTTTTTTGCTACAGTAGCTAAATATGTCACCAAGGAAACTATTTTATGCCATCATGGATATCTACTCATGAGCCAAAAATGGGCAGAAAAGTTTAACACTCTTGCTGGGTTTCTATGGACACTTGAAAAATAAAATTCCCCACTAATTTTTTTTAGATGGCAGAATTGAGACTGGTTCAGAGATGTTTTAATGTGAAAATGCTGAGGGCGATATGCTTAATGAACCGCCTACCAGCCTTGGAATGCACCAGGCTGAAGGCCCGGACCGGTTTAAGACAGGCACCCGGCATGAGTCATTAGAGGTTAGAATAGCTGCCCATTACTCAGCAAAGACAGTTGGTTGCTGGATGGCTGGTATTTTAGGCAGTATTTTTATAGTTATGGAATTTAAAATAAAGTCTAGTTATAACCACTCTTTCTCCTACCAGCGGATATCCTTCTCATGGGATGCTTTCCTCCAGCATAACACATGTATTAATAGGTCAGAGAGAAGTGTAGCTTTTTCTTTCCCCGAAGAGAATATATCCATTAAAGAGTGTTTTTGTTTGTTGGTTGGCTTCCATTTGAAGACTGGGAATCTATTTTCTCTTTCCCAGTCACATAGTATGTGAAAACTCTCAAGTATGTGCATTTAAAATCGAGGGCCTGATTGTAAGCATCAGCCCAGGGACTTTCAATATTGGATATTAATCCTACCCTCTCAGTTTGTATGTCAAGAACATTGAGAAATTTCTTCTGCCCAGATGTTTCAAACCTTTGTAGTGTCTTCAACAGATTTGTACTATCTTCTTGACCTTGGACCAAAATCACATAACTTTAATGAATCATTCTAAGCCAGCAGTTCTCAACCTGTGGGTCACAACCCCTTTGGGGGTCAAACGACCCTTTCACAGGGGTTGCCTGATTCATAACAGTAGCAAAATTACAGTTAAGAAGTAGCAACGAAAATAATTTTCTGGTTGTGGGGTCACCACACCATGAGGAACTGTATGAAAGGGTCATGGCCTGAGGAAGGTTGAGAACCACTGTTGTAAGCCATTAATCTTAGTGTGAATGTTGAAGGAACTAAGTCCATTTTTGGCCACCTAGAATCTGAACTTCCCCAGGTCTAGGGAACCTGGACAAAGCCTCTAGGAGTTACATCCAGGAGTTAAAAATCCTAGGAACTTCTTCTAGCGTTTTTTTTTTCCAGTTGGTCCAACCATGGCTATCATAAAGTTAAATTACCAGGATGGAAACTTTAGTGTGGAGTATGCCATGATGGAAGATATCTTTCTTTTTATGCCAGATCTAGATTTCATCACCAGAAGCTTTGTCTTGTAACTGGTTCTCCAAACCCAGCGTTCCCTGGAACCAATACCACCTTTTTATCCAATCAGCCAGAATTAACTTTCGTTACTTGCAGTTACTGAAGCAGCAACAAGTGACCCTTGCTGAACCAGGAACTGTGTTAGGTGCTTTACACGTATGAATGCATCTGCTTTACATGCATGGCCTTATTTCATTCTCTCAACAACCCTATGAAGATGACACTGCTCCCCGTCTTTAACAAATGGAAAAGGAAAGGTCCACAGGGTGTTTAATGTTACACCAACTGCAAAAACGAGAGGGGAATGTGAATGCCAAGGCCTTGTTTGTAATGATTACACTACAATTCACATGCTGCACTTCTTGTTCAATTCCATCACATATGGAGAGTGATGGTTGTTTCCCTCCATTAAGGAGCCCATTCATAAGATGGAAGGTCATTAATTGATAAACTTCCTTCAATCTGCTTTTTCTCAGTGGTAAATTATAGATCCTTCAGTGGTTCTTTGGGAAGGTTTAGTCTAAATCTATTATCATTGTTATGGTTTCTCTTTCTCTCTCTCTTTCTCCTTACTATCTCCTTTTGGATGGCTTCTCATCTATTCTCCAGGAGATCCTGTCCTTTCAGGTGACAATCTTTCCATGCTTGGTGGCACTTCTAGCCTTCATGAGCTTGCTAGTCACAGGGGCCACACCTAGGATGGCAAGCTCTGGCCAGGGTTCCACTCTCCATTCCCCGAGTTGGTGCTGTGTTGAGAACTTCTGTCTAGAGTGTGTCTTTTGAGTCTCTGCCTTAGTTTCTCAGTTAGTGATTAGTTCGAGATGCAGTTTGAGATCATTTCTAATCTTGTTGTCATCAGGTACTGACTCAAAGAGACACTGCGAACAACAGAAGGAAACACTGCCTGGTCCTGCTCCATCCTCACAATCCTGGCTAGGCCAGAGCCACGGCTGTAGTCACTGTGCCAACCCATCTCAAGGAGCGTCTTCCTCCATTCTGTCGATCTTTTACTTTGCCAAGCACCGTGCCTTTCTCCAGGGACTGGTCTTTGCCGATCACATGTCTAAAGTACATGAGATGCATTCGCACGTTCTCACTTCTAAGAACATTCTGGCTGTACTTCTTCCGAGACAGGATGTGCACTTCTGGTGGTCCACAGTACTTTCGATGTTCTCCATCAAGGCCATCATCCGAAGGTATCCATTCTTCTCTGGTTCGCTTGTTCCTTGTCCAGCTTTCCCATGCATATGATGTGATTGAAAGCACTATGGCTTGGGGCAGGCACACCATTGCTCTCCAAGTAATATTCTCTTCTTATTTTTTAACACTGAAAAATCTTCTGCAGCAGATTTGCCTAGTGAAAATCATTTGGTATTTTGACTGCTGCTTTGTTGGACATTGATTGAAGAACAATAGAGATCAGACTCACTCCCATTGTGTGGATTCCATCTCATAGGCTGTTAACTGTGAGGTTAGCCGTTTAAAGCAACGAGTGGCTCTGGGGGAGAAAGGGGAGGCTTTAAACTCCCATGAAAACTTAGAGTCTCAGAAACTCACAGGGACAGTTCTACTATGAGAATGAGATTCATTGAAGATCCAAGTAAAATAAAATCAATTGTAATATTGTCTCTGCTTATCATGATGCTGTCTGTTGGCTCAGCTGTAAGGATTTTTGATTTCTTTATATTGAAGTGTAATCCATATTGAAACTGTAGTCTTCGATCTTTGCTAATCATTGCTTCAAGTCTTCTTCATTTTCAACAAGCAAGGTTGTATCATCTACATATGATAGGTTGTTAATGAGTCTTCCTCCAATTCTGATGCCACATGTTTCTTTTCTTTTTTTTTTTTAAAACATTTATTAGGGGCTCCTACAACTGTTATCGCAATCCATACACACATCAATTGTGTAAAGCGCATTTGTACATCATTCTCAAAACATTTTCTCTCCACTTAAACCCCCAACATCAGGTCCTCATTTTTCCCCTCCCTCCACCACATGTTTCTTCCTGTAGTCTGGCTTCTTGGATTATTTGCTTATCATGCAGATTGAATGTGTATGGTAAAAGGATACAACCCTGAGACACACATTTTCTCATTTTAAACGATGTAGTATCTTCTTGTTCTGTTAGAACGGGAACTTCTTAGCCTATGTACAGGTTCCACAAAAACACAATGAAGTGTTGAAATTCTCATTCCAATGTTATCCACAGTTTATTATGATCCGCACACTGGCATAATAAATGCCTTTAATAGTCAGTAAAGCACAGATAAGCAGCTCTCTATATTACTTGCTTTCAGTGAAGATCCATTGGACACCAGAAGTGACATCCCTCAATCCAGCTTATCTGAATCTGGCTTGAATTTATGGCAGTGTCCTGTTCATATTCTGTTGCAGCTGTTTTGAATCATGTTGAGCAAAAATTTACTTGCATGCACTATTGTTGATATTATTGGACAATTTCTGCATTCTGTTACTTTCCAACTAAATATTGGATCCCTCATGATATGATAGGTCCAAAGAAAGTCTAAGGAGCCTTTAAATATGTGTAGCAGAGCCCTCTTAGATGAGATTTTGCCTTTGGTTTGTTTAGGGTTTGTCTGAAAACAGATAAGTTACAAGGGAACATTTATTTTGGTAGTTTTTTTACTCTAATCATTTGTTTTGTGTCTTTCATTTGCTCACCTTTACATCTCCTTAAGACTGGAACATTCATGCTAACAAAAATGTAATTTATTCTGGGGAATTTTAGAAAGCAGAAACCATTGAACTTAATCTGGAGGTAGATATTACCTTTATTCCATAATGTTTTATAACATACATGCAACATAAATGTTAGATTTCTTTTTCTAAAATTAGCATCATAAAAATTATAATATGGAATTAAATAAACAGGATATTAAAATTTACAGAAATGTTAGAAATAAGTATTACAAAAGAGAAAAGGCATGGGCATAAACATAATACTCAAATATCACTTTAGCCTTCTTATCATCTAGCCTAATCTCTCAGACAGATACTACCAGAGGGTTTATAGGCCAAGGTGTTTTTCTTTTCATAGTAATTCACTTACTACAATGTACACTAGAAAACATAAGTATCCCTTAAAAACTTGCAACTTTTACGTTTACATAAGTGGAAATTTTTGTTTTTAAAATAAACTTGAAAAAAAAGAAAAAAGAAAAAACCTGAATAGAAAGAAAAGGGAACATCAAAAAGTTCACAGAAACATGGGAAATAAGAACAATGGAATTTCCCATGAATTCGGTAACCGCCCCTTGTAGTGGGCTGATTTAAGAAATTCTGACCAGGTAGTATTATTAGTGGTGTGTGTCTATGACAAAAATGAAAAAAAGATGAAAATGTCTTGACTTTGGTTCTTGAAATGGGTCCATTTGCTTCATCTCCCACACAGCCCACATGTTTGATCTAAGCGCAGTTGCAGTGACGGTCCTGTAGAAACAGCTACGGGGGGCAGAGGACAAGTCACATTCTCTCTTCCCCGCAGAACCCTGCTTACCGAAGCTCTCTGGCCCTGGAACACAGTCTTGAACTTTATATTAACTTATTTGTTTATAACTTTATCTATAAGTTATGTATCAAATCTATAGAATAAAATCCATGCATTTACCTTAGAGGACAGGTGTTACAAATTCCTCCTTAGGAATTAACTGTCCCAAAGTTTGAAAAATTTTGAAAGCAAGCAGACTTCTAAAATAATAACTTGAATTTTTAGAAAACATTGTTCTAATTTAAGCTTTAGGAAAACTCACAAGAATACTAAATTCAAGAATATCCACAGAAAACATCAGAAATCAGAGGATATTTTCTGGGTATGTGTGTGTGTGTATTTGTGTTTCTCCAAGACATAATATATCAAATACTACCTCAAATACCACTCTTAAGGCTATTTGCCCCTGTTTTACAGCAAGGTTGACAGAATGAGGTACCTCAGTTCATGTATTTATTTGAGAGAGGTGGGCAGCAGTGTCTGTTCATGCTGACTTCTTGCTCCGAACATATGTCTTGACCTTGGGATCTATGAGGACCCAAAAGTCTGTCCAAAAATAATTAAGTGAAAGCCTTGGTAATTCCTTCATTTATTTGAGATGCTTACATACTATCATAATTTGATAGTGCTTCAAAAAAAATTTGCAAACATGAAATTAAAAGAGAATGGAATTTTATCACAAACTTTTGAACACCCTATTGTTTATCATTTATTCAAGAGGCCCATCCAGCTTTTACTAACAGATACCATTTGCCTGGGAGCATTGTCTCTTGTAGCCATAAACCTGGTTACATTATATCAAACTGCCAGCATCCGGATAAAGACATAATAAAGAACATCCAATTTCGTTCATTGTTTTTCTTTACTTGTTTCACAGATGCCAAAGATAACTCTATCCATTACTTGTGTCTTGGCACATTAGAAGTTTGATACTAACATTGCTCCCCTCACAAGAGCCGTATGAATTTTAATTTCTGACAAGAGGTTGACTTGATCAGCCATTGTTTTCAGACTTTACTTTCTCTATTTATAAAATATAAATATTAATTTCTCAATTTCTAAAATATAAAACATATTTGGCTATATGATTGCAAAGGTCTTATTACAGTTGGGGATCTTTGTGAAAGGGGAGCGGATTTTGAGAGAATATTTAAATTGGGAAATCATTATTAAATATTTAATGAGTTGGGTAATCACAAGCAAAGAGGCCAAACCTACTGCCACTGGGTCAGCTCTGGCTGAAAGCAGCCCTGGAAGGTGTTTCTGCGATTCATTCTGGCCTGGAGAAGCCGCTGGGTTTGAACAATGCCTAGCCCAAAGAGCTGCCAGGGCTTCTAAGAGGCACTTTAAAGAGAATATTGTTGGAAGTTTTAAAATTAGAGTAACTCCAATTTCATATCAATTAATATATTTTCTTAAGCTTAGTTAAGAAAAGGAAAATCCACATCCATGTTGTTCTTATAATTGGAATATCAGTATTATTTCCCATGGATGAAAGGTCATCATAAATAATTACAGAAGAACTGCCAAATTCTACATGGTCTGTTACAAGCGCTGAGCCAGCTCCTGTTTTCTGTTTAAAAAGGCTTGAAGTGACTGAATAGGTAGGCGTTGAAGACCTGGAGCATCTAACGTTTTTTAATCTGAAAACTTGAAAGATAATTGAACATGGAGTAATTTTGTCATGATGTGATTCAGTGTTGCTTATCATGTTGTCACTGTACACGTTAACTTCATGTAAACATTTTGCTTTCTTTTGTGAACTCTCAGGGCTGCTGAACTTTCATATCGCTCCAGTATTGTATGCTCCCTTTTCTCTTCTTTGATACTTATCTTTGTCCCTGATAATAAACTTGTAGAGTCTGAAGATGGAGTCACTTAGTTTGGGTTGCTGATCATGAGGAATAAGTGGCACTTTGGAAAATCTGAAGCTACATATAAGCAGAATTCCAGGCCCCAAAGACTTTGTCCATAGCTTTCATAGAGTTGAATTATGAAATGTACATCCATTTTTAAGCCAGTGAAGCAGAAAACTTCTCATACTTGTGGTTAAAGAGTGCTTCTGAGATTGTTCATCTTTATTGGAACAGGCAGCTTCCTCTTTCTCCTGCAAAGCACGGGTGGGTTTGAACGGTAGACCCTGCGGTTGGCAGCCCTATACCAGCATGCCCAGTTTGCAAAGCTTTTGAAACTTATATCGAATACTGGACACAGAGTCAGCTCTCTATTTGGCTATAGGAAGAGAAATCCGTTGCTGCTTGAAAAATCGCTTCTTGAACACCGGCCTGTGCATTGCTGCAATGTTGAAATTCCCCTCACATGCTGGGCACAAGCTGTCTCCACAAAAGGGATTCACAGAAGTTCTTCCCACCAGGCTGTGGCATCTCTGGCTGCTGGAAGTATTAGAAGGCAGTTGACCTGTAGGTGGTTAGATTATAAGTTTGAGGAAACACATGCCTTGGATGATCCTGTTCCTCTCCTATCCTGTTCTCATGCTATTGCTACTCAAAGAACTGGTATTCGTGCACTTTGTGATTGACTTAAGCCCTTGAACAGCAGGGATGTGAGCAGGTGGTGAAGACAGGCAATAGGAAAAAAGAGCAGGATCTTGTAGCTATATTTTACTATGAAGTCAAATTCATATTTGTGTCTCTGGGATTTTTGTGCAGCGATTGCCAGTGAATGTCAATGTCACAGTGTTCTGCCATCTGCCCATCTCTGACTCAGCCTAGATGAAGCTCATCAGTAAACTCTTGGGGCGTATTTATATTTATCATATTATTTGTTGGACAAATGCAGTTTTAGAACTACTCAATTGAAATGCTCAAAGTGTGAATCATACCAACCTATAGGGGAGAGCTGCATTGAGGCACTCTTAGAAGAAGGGCCCTATTCTAATTGGATTTCTGTTGTTTTAGCACCATTCTGGTAAATGGAACAAATGAGCATTGAAATATGTGGTCGTATTGAAAAGCCACAAAAAAATAAGTGTGGAAGTCAAAATTAAAAGTGATTAGGACTACGGATCAGCAATTTGATTATTTTTTCCCCCAATTTGTGGAGATTCTTCTCAGGAAATTCGGCTCATGACTGATCCAGAGAGGGTGGGCCGGGTGAAGGCCAGTTCTCTTCTTTATCCTCTGTAACCTTCTGGAGCCCTGAGGATGCATGGGGTCAGGCAGTGGGCTGCCGCCCGAGAGGCCAGCCGTTGGAGCCCCCAGTGGCTCGCAGGGAGAAAGATGAGGCTGTCCACTTCCACACAAATTTGCAGCCTTGAAAGCACTGTGAAAACCCAGGCATGCCAAGGCCAGCACCAAATCCTCATTTATTCACATATTAATTCATTCATTGGCTTTCAAAAATGCACTCTGTTCGAAATATGAAAACATTCCTAGCTTGCAATCACTGTAACATAGTCCTTCTGGGCCTGTATATGGTGGTTTTCTGGCCCTTGGAATCTGTCTCAATTAAACAGGAAAATTGTAGGAGTTGTTTTCTAATTGAGAAATGAAGGGATTGAGAACTATCAGTACTGGACAACTGTCAAACCCTCCATATAGTTCAAGTTATGTATAGAATTAGATTCTAGGCTGTATGGACTAGTGTTGCAGACTCTATAGTCTACGTTAGGTTTTATATTCAATTTTATGCAGAATTAGAAATGATAATCTAATGAAACCAGCTACCTATACCCTAGCTTTAATAATGATGTTTCCTTCATGAAATTATATTCCTAAGCATAGTCTTCTTAGGAACCTTTTTCACTTTATGAAATTTTTCTTATAGCAAAAATAATACATATTCACTGTAGAAAGTTAGGAAGAGTACTAAGCAACAAAACAAAACAAAACAAAAAACAACAATAAAAAAACACATAAAACCCCAAATTCAGAGATGACATTTTATCACTCTTTTTCATTCTTTTGTGTCTGAACAATTTCTTAAAATGTTTAGAAGCATAGCTATGTATATATATATATGATTTGTGTTCTGATTTTTATTAAACATAAAACATGGACATTGCTCCACAACTTTGAAACTTGTTTCAAATCATATAATTTGGAAAAATAGGAGCTATCATACTTCATGTAGCATTGGTAGTTGATTGTCCATTTAGGGTACGTTAAAATTTTGAACACTACACATTCCACTGTTGTGAACACTTTATGGTTTAGTGTTTGCCTTCAGTTCTTAGGGGGTGGGAAAGTCTGATCAATTTTCAGATCCTCTCCAGTTCTTAGAGGGTGGGAAAGTCTGATCAATTTTCAGATCCTCTCCACAGAGGTACCCTCTTTGACTGGCAGCAAGTCTTTCTATCATAAAAGTGCCCTGGTGGCATAGTGGTTAAGAGTTGGGCTGCTAAGTGCAAGGTCAGCAGTTTGAAGCCACCAATCACTTCATGGGAGAAACAATACTGGCTGCTCCTGTACAGATTTCAAGTCTTGGAAGCCCACAGGGCAGTTCTCCTCTGTCCTGTAAGGTCACTCTGAGTCAAATCGATTCTGTGGCTCTGGTTCTGGTGGCACTGTTGCGTAAGCATTGGACTGCTTCGCACAGGGTCAATCGTTGAAGACCACCAGCTGGGATAGGAAGGAAGCTGTTTGTTCCCTTAATGGTTTACCAAAGCTCAGAAGCCCTCTGCAGGGTCTCTCTGAGCTGGACTTGAATAGATGGCAGTGATTCGGGTTTGCTGGTTTGGGCACAGCTGTGTTAAGGAGCTCTGGAGATGCAGGGGTTTCCTGCTCAGCTGCTAAGGGAAAAGTCAGTGGTTCAAACGCACCAGCCACTCCACAGGAGAAGAGTTGAGTGTCTACAGCTTTAGAAGCCCTATGTGGTAGCTCTCCACTGTCCTATGGGGTTACTAAGAGGCAGACTGGATGGGAGTACTCATTTGTTGCTGCCTTATGTTGTCGTATTTAATTGTGTATAAATTCATTTTCATCCCAACTACATTATACACACTTTACACCAGGTACTATATACTTTATACTTTTATAATCCAGATCTAGCTCTAGAACATTGTTTTCAATAATAGAAAAAAAAGAAACAAAACAGGAAAACAAACAAAATCCTCTCGCATTTTGTGAGGAAAAGCCCATCATGATATGATTTTTTCCTGGTGATCAAATAAACATATGCTAGTTTTAGGAACAAATATGAGTCAGAATTGACTTGATGTCAGTGAGTTTGTTTTGGTTTAGAGTTTTGAAAATAGAGTTAAAACAAATAAGTAGAAAAAATCCATACATAATTCTATTACCTGGAGAAAAGTGCTATTTATATGTTAACAATGGAGTGTGTTTTCTTCCAAAATACTTCTATGTGGCATAACGTAATGATGAAGTTTACACTTAACATTTTTTTCAGTACTATCTATTGAATCCCTACTATATGCAGAGTACTGCATTAAGTCTCTTTCATTCTCTGAAGTACTTGGATACATTTCATAGTCATCAATACCCAAAGATAACCAATCACACAAAAGCGATATCTCAAAATATATTTTAAAACTCTCCCAAGCAAGTAGCTGTTACATCAGTTGCTATGTGAAAGACTGGCTCATGTTATTGAGTAACCCACAAACTTCTGTTTTACACAGCTGTATTTGCCTTGCTCGTGATAAGAAAGCACACACAGTCGGTCACGCTGTGTTTTTTTAAATTCTTGTTTGCAAGTGCTCCACATGCACTATCAGAGATTGCACAGATGCAGCAAAGCTCACTCCTTCAAGTCCTAAGTAGAAAACACCATGCGTTTGAAAATGACCAGTTTATGGGTAGCCTCCCCCACTACAAGTTTCAGGTGGTAGAGACCAGGTCAGATGATAGGCCTCCTCACTAGAAGTCTTTGAATGATTTTTCTACGCTTTACCACAGGGATTCCTGAAGTCATTCAAGATAAGTGAGTCATGTCTGTATTTTTTAACATAAATTGTGTTCAGCCTTTCATTCTGCTTTATTTTTATTCAGAAAAAATTTAAGTCAACCTAAAGTTGCTTCCTCTATTTGATTGATAATTATATGAATCCTTTCTATAATTAAGAGTCAGAAGAAGGCTGAAGGATTTTCCTTGCTAAAGTTTGAGGATGAGTCTAGACACACACTTGTGTATCCTCTTTCAATCAAATAGTCCAGCTTGCTGATCTATGACTAGATTTCTATTCAGCAACTACTAGAATCATAAAACCAAGAGTAACAGAGTTAGGAAGGACCCTCCAATTTTATTGGAAATGAAGGCTTCAAGCAAGCAAGGATTTGGCCTAGGGGTGGCCTCATGGTTACGAGTTGGGATGCGATCTCAAAGGGCAGCAGTTCGAAACCAGCAGCCTTTCCGAGGGAGAAAGATGGGCCTTTCTGATTCCGTAAACTGTTAGTCTCGGAAACTCCCAGAGCAGCTGGATCCCGCCCTGCAGGGCCGCTCTGAGTTTGCACGCTCTGAGTTTGCACGGACTGGACGGTGGTGAGTTGTGTTGGTTTGCTTCTGGAGACGAGGTAAAAGGATATCTTCCCACAGGAAGGCTTGCGTGGTTTTCCACACTTTGCAGTGGGGATTTCCCAATCCATTCAAAATAATTGAATTATATCTCTATATGTTTGCATAATAATGATAGGTTTTGATCTAGATAACCAATTTTCGGTATTTTAGGTTTCTATTTACTGGAGAATTTAAGAGACAACAATTATTCTACCACTAAAATGAATCATGCTCCCAAGTTTAGTTTACAACAAAGCACCACCTTTTTGCATGCCTTGACATATTAATCTCTAGTGTTGTGATCTTAAAGATCATATTTTCCCCCAGTTCTCATTGTATTTATTTATTATTATTTTAAAACCATTTTATTGGGGACTCATCACAATCCATACATCCATCCATTGTGTCAAGCACATTTGTCCATATGTTGCCAACATCATTTTCAAAACATTTTCTTTCTACTTGAGCTCTTGGTATCAACTAACCCTATAATGTCTGAATTTTTAATTTCAGGAAAAAACTTTTTTGTTTTTATTCTTTACTTTCATAGTTATCACTATATATATTAATATGTACATTTAATTGAATGTTACAAAAATGTCACGCTCGGCGTTATAGGGCTAATTTCCACCCCATGTGAACCCTTGATAATTTATTAATTTTTTCCTCATGTCTTACACTGACTGCTGTCTCCCTTCACCCACTTTTCTGTTGTCCATCCCTCTGGGAGCGGGTTGTATTTAGATCATTATGATGGGTTCCCCCTTACCTCCTGGCATCACTGCTCACATATTGGTCCTGAGGGCTTTATCTGTGCTGGGTTCCCTGTCCTGTGTTGCGAGCTCTTCTCCCAATGTACAGACTCTGGTTTAGCCATTTTGTAAGATAGAATTGGGGTCATAATAGTGGGGAAAGGAAGCATTAAAGAATTAGGGGAATGTTGGGTGTTTCATTGGTGCTATACTGCACCCTGACTGACTCATCTTTTCCTTGTGACCCTTCTGTAAGGGGATGTCCAATTGTCTACAGATGAGCTTTGTATCTCCACTCCACACGCCCCCTCATTCACATCGATAGGATTTTTTGTTCTGGGTCTTTGATGCCTGATATCTGATCACATCAACACCTCATGAAAAGATCATAGTTTAACAATTCTTAGTTTAAAATTTTTGCCAGAAATCTTGACTACTAGAAGCAGAATCCTTTGTTATAAATCTTGAGCAAACTACCCAATCTCTGTGGGTCTTATTTTCTTCCCCTGGAAGTTGATGATGTTCATAGTAGCTACCTCCAAACATTATTATACAGATTAACTAGATTAATAGACATATTATAGCTAAAATATAAGGATCTGACTACTCTCTTGCTGTTTTTGTCATTATTGTTAATATTATTAACTTGTGATATAAACCTTCATTAGCATTTTCTGAACAAATGTATAAAATAAAAACAATATGCAAATTTATCATACATATTTTAGAAATCTCCTGTTTGAAAAAAAATGTTTTTTCCCCCCCACGATTTAAATGCTTTTAAGTCATAGCATTAGGTTTGTAACATTAGCACTATTACTATTTGAATCCATTTCTTAGAAATATTTATCTGCATATTCTTTATGGACTTGTAATAATGTGTCACCACTTCTGTCCTGCAGCATTTTTAAAATGAGCACTTTTTATTAAATACAATTTCATTTGTCAGAACATTTTATGACGGATGGGGCTCTCTTAGCCTGCATTTGGCGTGTGGCTCACTGTGTGAAACAAATCAGTCCGTGAACTACCCGCTGTTTTATCAAAGACCGAGCAGAGAAACGGTTTTTGTCAGATCTTGGAAGACTTAAGTAGTCCTTAAATGCATTCCTAAGTAAACAATCCCTTCCCTTTCCCGGAAGGCTGGAACTAGAGTTTGAGAAAAGTTTTGCAACTTATACAAGGATTTTTTAAAGGAGCACTGTTGATATGGGGTGAGTCCTCATGACCCTGAAGTGGGAAGAATCGGGAGTGATTCACAGCCACTGGAGAGAGAATTAGTAAGGAAAGGATCATAGAGCTTTATAGCTATTCTCCGTGCTTGAGGACCACACAGACTGGGGCTCTGACTTGTCGCTGGGAGAACTGCAGATGACTAGTGGGTTCGCCTGTAGCCCTGACGTTGGGGAGAGGTACTGGTTGCTCTGTGTCGCCTACACTTCAGATCTTACTGTGTCAGAGAATGCACGATATTTCCAGGGAGCTAGAGTTTGGTCACATGGAGGAGTCAGGGTTTATCTTGCATCGAGCTTGTCCAAGAGGACTTGCACAGCTCAGTAGAAGAAGGCTGAGGGCCAGGGAAATGCCAGCCAGCTAAGAGAGAGCCCCAGAGAGCACAGAGGTCTCCACACCGACTACCAAGGCCCCCACGAATGTTAAGTACCTACCCAGCACACTGGCTGCAACAATGGGCTTACGTGTCATAAGAACACTTGTGAGCATGGGGCAGGACCGGGTATACTCCTTCCAGTTGTGCATAGCAGTCACTATGGGTCAGAAGCAACTCCATAGCACCCAAGAGCAACAACAATACCCAGCCCAGAGAGCTCTCGGCGCCCGTGTCAGTCAATATCAACTGTCCTGCCACTGTTTCTATCCCTCCTTTCTGCTTCAACCCTGAGTCAGAAATTACAGTTAGCAAACTGGTCTAACACGGTTCGGCACCCTTCAGCTCCGCCTCGTTGGACAAGGGACTTAGCTGCAACGTATATGGAAGAGAAGAAGCCTGGTGGTAGCACAAACCACTAGCTGCTGCTCCCGGGAAGACTTAGCGTCTCACCAGGCCAGGGAACAGGCTACTCTGACCTACAGGCTTGCTAGGAGTTAAAATCAACCCCGTGGCAGTGGGTTTAGATTTCGGTTCTACTAAAATTAAGTTTTTATTATTAAGCAAAAAGTAGATACATTACCATGTCTGAAGTTTACCAGAAACGTCCAGAGCCTTGGCATGGATTTCACCAGAGAAAAAGGAAGATTCAGTGCCCAGAATAAACTTAAATGGAGAATTTAAATTATTTTGGAATCATTCCCCACAAATTCTAGTTTTTAATGTTATGATTGTATCTCCACAATTTGCTTAATGATTTCCTTATTGAATGCATTGGGTCTGTGATCTTGAGTTACTATGATGTTACACTCAACTCTCCCATTGAGTTGCTTCAGATTCACACAGGACAACTGTATATGATGGACTAGAACAGCCCCTAGGGGGTTTGAAGCTGCAGATCTTTTTAGGAGCAGAAGGCCTCATCTTTCTCCTAAGGACCGCCTGGTGGGTTTGAACCGCTGACCTTGTGCTTCGTAGCCCACCATGTAACCCTCTACTTCACCAGAGCTTCCTACAATGTTTCAGTAGACAGGTTTACATCTATTTCTATGATTACACTTTGGATTAACAGAGGTATCTTCCAGGAGAGGGGATATCCTTATATGGGCATATGGACAAATTGCTTCTTAAAGGTGTTGAAAGGCATTCCACAATCACTCTGCTTTCGTGAATGCTTCACAGTACCAGCATGTTAAAGGGGGAAAAACAAGCAGAAACATTCTTTTTAAATATGGGTGGATACGTTGATTGTAAAAAGACAAAGCTACAGGCCATTTTCAGCTAGTTTTGACCTAAGCAGAGGTGAAAATATTATTTTATATATTTGCTTTATAAACAATAAATTTGGCAGATTTATTAATTATAAAATACCTCTTCGTGCAGTAAAAGTATGCATAAGAATTTGAAGTCAGTCATGAAGTTTGAAGCACAGTAATTCTGAGGAGGAAACCATTTAAAATTTTACTAATGACCAATAGAAGAATTTAGTGTTAAATAAAACTAATCATATATTTATATCTCCCGTGACTTACATGAAACTTTAAAAGGTTAACCGCGAAGCATGAATCACTCTGGGCCATCAAGCTAGTTCCTGGGACATTGCTCTAGAGTGATTCCTACAACCCCCTGTGCTTTGCACATAAAGGTAAGGGTGGTAAATTCAAGCCAGTGTTCCCGGTACTAAAGAGGCCTTTCAAAGTTGCCATTTGAAACCAGACACTGCCCTGGTTTTCCAGTGAAGAGCTCAGAGTGAGTTGCTTAGCCAGAGAGCAAGGAACCTTGCCTGCGAGGCCGCCTGGAAAGCTACAGTCGTGCAGTGCCCTCTTCCCTTGGAAACGTGTCAAACCTCATCCAGGAGGGCATTGCAATGGACGGGTCACGTTTTGTCCCATGGGGACACCAAACAGTCCCGCCACTGTCACTGGAGCGGTTCTCAGCAGGTGTCAGGAAAAGTTCCTACCTGGACCAAGCTATATCCTGTGCGCTGGATGAGTGCGCGGAGAGCCGCTTCCTTCTGCGTGCCGCTCAATCCATCCCCGGATTTTTGATTTGATTCCATTGAGAGTGATTATCAGCAAAAAATCAGGTTAATTAGGGTTGCTCACTGAAACCAAATTTAAGATAAATTAAGTAAATGACTGTTGCCAAGGCCAAACTTTTCCTTTTCAAAAAGGACATCTTCAGGAAACATTTTCTATAAATGGATCATGACGGTGAGAACAACTAACAGCCACACGCAAACCAGGCTGGTTAAATGTATATTCTGTTCTCATTTTTTAAAAAGAGAGATTTCTTTTTTAAATGTTCCAATTCAGTCAAAATGTCTGCGTTAAAAAACGAATACTACCCATGCTCCAATTAGAATTCAGATCAGTAACTCAACCCAATTATCTCAGGAAGTCTCCAAATACTGAAAAAAAAAAAAAAATTAGCTCACTTCCATGAAAAGGTAATGCACAATCGTGTTTGCAGACGTGGGAAGACAGCACCGTTGGCAAGTGAAACCAGATAGGATAGGGTGCTGACATGGTCAGAGGTTGAGCTATCCTACCTAAGACATCTAGACAGGTATGCTCCACAGCTAAATTCCGAGAAAAAGGTTTGCTGGAGTTATATGCACAGGTGTAATCAGGCAAATTATTTTATGTATTAAAATACGACATCCATTTTAGCAAAGCAAGAACAGTGGATCTTCGGGAAGAGGTGTTGGAAGAGCCTACTGCCCTGAATGATGAGAGAAGGCTTTTAAAAAGTCCATGGGAAAATTTCATTATGAGTCATTCCATTTGCCTGGGAACCCCTGGTATACATTTGAAGCCACTTGTAAACTCTAAGATAAGTCATGGAAGTTTACACATCTGCTGCTGCTTGTGTTTCTTGAAAGGGAGATGATGTTTTTCGCATCTTATTGTCTATGCCCTCTGCTTTGGGAACATATTTGAAGCTCATTCCAAAGGGATGACTGCTTTTCCCAGGGAGAGGATCAGCGCTGTTGTGCAGGTTCCGGTCCATGGAGAGGGCAAAGGGGTACAGGCTGACCTGCTGCATGGGCGTCTGAGTGACTAATGAAGTTTTACGCTGACTGTGCACACAGCTTGATTTCCTCTGTCAACCAAGGCAAAGGAAGTATGTCTCACAGGAAAATGAAACAAATGCAAATCTAAGATATTTGACGTCGGGGGTCTTTGCTTTATTTATTTATTTTTGTCCTGTGCATTGACATTTCCTGCACTGTTACTGGCTGTCATTTAAAAATTCATTTATGTAGTAAAAGTATGTCTACATGAATAGGTCGTTAATCATATCATGGTCAGACTACTGGAATGTAATAATAATAGGAATATGGGACAAAAATTGAATGGTAGAAAATCATTTCAGTAAAATGAAGGTTCTGGGAATTCTTAAAAGTTCCCCCAAATTAATGGGCAATTGTCACTTAGAAAGTATATTTTTCATATAATCTAAAATATAAAATTTAAAACTATGAAATTCCATAGAGAGTGAATATATTAGCTATTATAGGGACAGAGCAATCTTGATCTAGAACTTTGTGGTCATTTTGCTTGCTTTTGACTCTAGGCAATTCCACTCATATTCATTTATTCCTCTGAGAAGGATGTAGCTAGAGCCTAATGACAGGAGGTTGAAAGAGTAAGCCTTATGCCACTTCCGCCTTTCTGCCCTGCGGTTCATGGATATACAGTTTTAGTATCTGAGCTTTGCAAAGAGAAAAGGTTTTTTTTGTCTCCTCCCTGCCCTCATTCCATTTTTCTTTTTATATCTTTTGTATTTCATATATAAGGAAGATTGGAACATTTCTTTCTGATTCTCCACACTTGTGATTTAATATATACGTAGCAACCCAGGTGAGAGCATGCATTGCTGACGTTTATAATATAAACACTCTTTCTCTGGGTTTTAAAGATGGAGCTAAAATGAGTTGTGTTTTCAGTTTATAATCCTAAACTGAAGGTGGATATGGAAGAAAGACGAGGTTTTCTATATTCATAAAGACTTTTGGTGCTGGAAACCACAGGGGCTGTTCGGCCCTGTCCTACATGGTCTCGACGAGCTGCAATGGACTCGATTGCCGCGAGATTTTGGTTTTATCTCCAGGAAGCAACATACAGCAAGCTAGGATTCTCATAAAGCAGACAACAAAGAAAACCATACAGGCCTTTTGCAGATTTGCATAGAAAGTGTCTTTTAAGACAAAATTTAACTCTTCCACTCTCCTACAGGTTAATAAAATTGTCGATTCACCAGGACGGTCTCAAGCTCTCCCAGGGTGCTGAATTCAGCCTGCCAGGAGGAGGGAGGACGCAGGTGGGCAGGAGTTGAACAGCCTAAGTTGCAGATGTCTTGCCGCTCTTTGAAGGCAAAGCCTATAGTCTCTTAGCCAAGCTGTAGATTGGCTCATCGCTGAACCTCATCTTTTCCATCCAAAAGATAACACTTCCTGGTGAAACGGCAAATTTTTATTTGCAAAGCCTAACTTTCATTTTGGTTAATAATTAGTAAAGGGCGTTAAGGGCATTTTGACATCAGTAAGGCCTTTTGATCACTTTCAAGTTCACTTCAAAGTTATTGAGAACAATCTGTCTAATGTTCCAATATAGTCTCAAGTCATAGAAATCTGGATGTTAAGATAAAATTCAGAATTTGCTGGAAATGGGACTTGATCTTAAATTTTTATTGCTCAGAAACATTCATCCCTCTCTTAACCTTACCTCCTCTAAGGGATCGATTTGAATCCCTGAGATATATATTTTTTAAAAACAAGTCAAGCCATTGTTTACAAATTTGGTCAATTTGAAATAAAACAAGTTTTATAATTTCTTCAGATTTAAGATTGCATTCGGAAAACATAGGCTTCAAGTTAGTTCAGTAAGACAATGGGATTTAAAACCTACATATCACAGGCATTAAGAATCCCGGAGTTAGAGGAAAGCACTTATGTGTATGAGCATTAATTAATTCAAATACTATTTTTTTCGTATCCACTGGGTGGTCAGAATTGTTCTATAAACTGTGGATGTAACAGAAAACAAAACAGCCCCTCCTTCCCAAGACCCAATGCAATTTAATAGTGAGTGTGAATGATAAACTATAAATAAGTGAACTATCGAGGGTCCTTGTGATCATTTCTAAAAAGAAAAAGTAAAACTGGAAGTACAAATAGGAAGTCTGTGTTTGGAAGTAAACTTTTAAATAGTATGGCCTTCAAAAGTGAATTTGGAAAAAGGCCTGGGAGAAGCGAGGGTGTCTTGGGGGCCAAGAATTCCAAACAGAAGTCCTGGCCCTGGTAAAGCATCCATGGGAAGGGTCCCGACAAGGGATCCTGCTGAGGGATAACTAGGAGGGCAGTGAAGGGGAAGAGAAGTGGAGGTCCGGGTCGGAGAGGGAATGGGGAATGAGCATGTAGGTCCCTGTAGGTCACAATAAGAGCTCTGGCATTTGCACTGAGATTTAAAGCCCGAAGGTTCATTTTTTCTTCTTCTTAAGTTTTGACAGGATTACTGGCTATTGAGAAAAACTGAAGCAGGGCGGGTTTCAGGGAGTACAATGAAGAAGTGAAGTGGGGCAAACAAAGAACGGACATTTGTATGTTGTGTCGATATTTGGTTTTTCATGGAGTTTTTTCATTGCCGTTGATTGTTTTAAAATACTTCCTTAAAATATTATTTATCTGATTACTGAAGTTTCTTAGATTTGCACTGGAGAAATTCCTTTCTCACCTCACTCTACATGCAGAGAGCGGGCTGTCAAGGGAGAAGCCAAAGTCCCAGTTAGGAACAATCGTAACAATCGTAGGTCAAAGAAGGTCAAAGTGGCTTGGACTAGGCTGGTAATAGTTGAGGTCGTAAAAAGAGGTTGAATCTTGGATATGACTGAATTGAATGTATTGTAAGAGAGAAACAAGGAATCAAGAATGACACAGTTTTTTAACCTGGGCAACTCTGAAGGGCAGTGTTGCCATTAAGTGAGGTATGGTGTAAAGCACAGAAGCACAATGGCTCACTTCGGGGGCATGTTAATTTTGAGGTGCTCATTGCCGCTCCACCTGGAAGACCTGAGAGGACAGTTATATAAATGAGTCCAGATTTCATGGAAGGCTTCTAGGCAAGAGATACTGATTGACAAGTTTTCCACATAGAAACATTTAAAACTATGAAACTGGAGATCATACAGTGACTGGGTGGAGAACAGGTTCAAGTACCAAACTTCAGAACACACTACCTTCTGGGAGTTAGCGAGGTAAAGAAGAATCGTCAAAGGAGATGGACCCAGGCCAGCCAGAAAGGTAGGAGACCTAGGTGAGTGAGGTGACTTGGAAAACAAGAAAAGACAGGCTTTCTAGAATAAGCCGATGTTCTGTGGGGCTGAATGCTGTTAAAGTTAAGTCAGAGGAAGCCTGAATGTTCATTTAAGAGCTGGACTTCCCGGGTTCAGATCCTCATAAAATATGAGGATAAAAATTTGAGGCTTCAAATAATGCTTTAAAACTTTTGGACTTGAGAAAACTTCTTTGTATGACAACATACTTAATTCAGGCAATCTCTCTCAGGTTTTTTACCACATGGGTAAATGCGTTGAAGGGATTTGGGCAGCATCCCTAACTCTGGCATACAGTAAGCACAAGATCAGTGTCAACTATAATAGGCAAAGTCAAAAGGAGACGCTAAATCCAGAGCTCCTACAAGTAGCACTACGACTTCTCGGCCAAGCACAATTACCTAAATGAGAATGGCAACAGAATAAAGGAGCCAGGGAAGTGAAGTTGGCTAGAGTAGGGTAGTGGTGCTGCGCCCGAGATTCACTTGCCTTCCATGAGCATCGGTTCCTCCATTTGTGAACTGAGGTAACAAGCAGTCAGTGGACAATTTTGCAGTGAAGACTAAATTAGAAAAGCCTGGGAAGTTTAGATGTAAACAGCGAGTGCTCCAACATGACTTACTGATACTGTTAATGCTTCACCCTGGAGCGGAGGAGCTGAGTGGAGGGATAGAAAAGTGATTCCCCAGTGAAGGAGTAGCAACATGACAGCATTTCCTGGGATATTTCCTTGCCTTTTGCTTCCTCCCGGAAATTCACTCCAACTATGGAATGGCAGAGGGATTAACACTATAAAAATGAAAGCGTCTTTTTCCTACCTTTATTTCTGCTCGCCTCCATTCATCTGCGGTGACAGTGTCCCAGGCTGCCTAGCAATGATGAACAAGCAATGGAGCAGCTTGTTCAAGTGGACACTCAGTCTCATACCTTCTCGATAAAAATGCCCTGCTTTCTTTCTCAACCCCATCCCAGTGGAAAGTCTCTGAATCTCAGTGTCTTCATATTTTAGAATAATCCTTTTTTCTCTCACAGGATCCTTTTGAAGATGAAATACTAGCTATATTATTTTAATTATTAGTCTAATGCATCACCTCTACGTGATTCATTCTAGCAGGCAGAGTTCCAGAACTAGTGTGAGGAGGAGAAAGTTCCAAATTAGCATCAAACACCCTCCCTTCAGGACTGGATCTGAAATGCACCTCCCAGTGTCATCCACATGGCCTGTACTCTCTCCACATGGAGTTACCATGCCTTCTTATGGCTCTATACTCTTTACTTCACGCACTTTCTTCTCACCTCCCCCGACTCCACCACATTGGTCCTACCAGTCCTTCTAGGTCATCGGTTCCCAATCTGTGGGTCGCAACCCCTTTGGGGGGTCGAAGGACCCTTTCACAAGGGTCACCGATTCATAACAGTAGCAAAATCACAGTTATGAAGTAGCAATGAAAATAATTTTATGGTTGGGGGTCACCACAACATGAGGAACTGTCTGAAAGGGTTATGGCAGGAAGATAGAGAACCACTGTTCTAGGTATTATTGAAGCGCCATCATCTCCATAAAGCTTTCTTGGACTCCTCCGTGGATAAAATCAGTTGCGACTTACTCAATGCTATTGAGGAAAAAAAAAAAAAAAAAAGCCAAACCCACTGTGCTCCCTCTTGTCGCAGAGTATGGTGAGCTCTGCCACGTGTCTCTGCTGTTCCCTGAACTGCCAGTTTTCTGAGCGCAGGGATTATGTTGTCTTCATCTTCGTTTCCTCAGAAGGCTTAGCCCGACGATGCTAACAGAAAACTCAAACTCACCGCCATGGCGTCCATTCTGTGCACAGCAACCCTAAAGGCCAGGGTGGAACTGCCCCCACGGGTTTCCAAGACGCCAACTCTACACACACAGAAAGCCATGTCTTCCTCTCGCAGAGTGCCTGATGGCTTCTAACGGCCGACTTTGTGGTTCGTAGCCCCAGTGAGTTACCGCTACCCACAAGGGCCCCTCTTGACTATGTTAATTGCTCAATAAACACTTGTTTTAAGAAATAACGGCCTTTGGAGCATGTGGTAGTTATGCAATCTGGTGTCAATCTGAGAGGATTACGAGTGAAGGGGTGGGGTCTGGCCTGTCAATCAAGTTATAACCAATGAGGCCTCTGTGTGGACCTTCTCCTGAGAATTCTGGGAAATCTGGTATTTTCCTCCTTCGAGGCAGGAGACACTTCTCTCTGTTCACTCTCTGAGACAACGCTCTACTGACAAGACACATGGCACTACGCTGATAGACCCCGTGCCCTGGGAACTAGAAAAGCCACGTGGAGACCCCTGCCAGCACCGAGATGCTTCTACTGCCACTGGATCCAAAGACTTTCTACCCACTGGCCTGTGCTCATCCGCATTCGGCATCATTGCATGTGTATCGTGAGGCTGAAGAGAACTTTATAGATTAGTATCGTATATATGGGCTAATGTCAGACTTTTGGGCTTGGACTGAACTGGGTTGGCTTTCTTAATATACAATTATCCTTCATCTAAACCTCTCTCTTATACACATATGCGTTTCTATGGATTTGTTTCTCTAGTCTACCCAGACTAATACAGAGCAGCATTTTAAAATTTACAGTCATTTGTTACCAGTCAAAAGTAAGTTAATGTGAATCTAATGCCCTAATGCTAATGACTTCTTTTGTTTCAGTCACCCCCAGAAAGTTCTGTCCTGGAATGAACTTGGGTTGCATGAGAGGGAGAGAGCACGGGACTCTGGAAAGCGGTGATTGAGAATAGATTGGACATTCAGAAGGACTTAGTTTCCCTTCCATGCCATTCTAAGTTTATAGTTGCAATTTTAGTGCCTATCTTATCGAGAAAAGAAACAATTAGAATGGCTTGGGGTATATGATTTCTAGCTTTCTGGACTGCACTTATGTACTTGGAAGAACAGCTCACCTTATCACTTGGTTGAGTGAAAGTACTCTGTAGAAATTGCCAGAGTTCATTATCGGTCAAGGTCAGTACTACAGTTTCTAGCCCTGGCCCTGATGGCCTAAGCTGCCAGTGGACACTGACTCGGGCAAAGTGGCAGGGAAATAGAAATATAGAGAAAGTCAGAAGGCAGTAAGAACATAGGGTGGGAATTGGTGGTTCTTCCAGACTAGATCTGTCAGTGGAATACTGTGGGTTGCTCTGTAATTATAAGCATTTCCTCTAGGAAGAGGACATGTCTTTATTTTGTATATAAAATTATCCCACGTGGAGAACAAAGCTATGGAAGGAAAATATGAGAGAACTTTAAGTAAGCTTTGTTTCCAAGATTTGCCTGAAGTCTTGGGAATGTTGGAAGATCTTAATACCTTAGTGGATCATAAGTTGGCAGCTAGGGAAATAGAAAATGTGGGAGAAAACATTTATTATTGTTTTCTAAGTCCTTCAAAGTGGAATTAAAATTAGGCGAGACATGACACACAGGTACAAAAATACACGAGGAAGAAAACACACTTACATAGGAAGAAGAATCACTTGGAAAAGGAAGAACAGAAATAGTAGTTGTAAATAACACAGAAGAGATGAAGGATGAAGACAGAATTCAAGTCGGGATGATACGTTGGTTAAAAATTAAATGAAGAGGTGAGCCAGTCAGGGTGCAGTACAGCACCGATGAAAAACACAACTTTTCTCAAGCTCTTTGGTGTTTCCTTCCTCCCACTATCAGGACCTCAATTCTACCTTA
>NW_022103968.1:41622529-41663440 GCF_000313985.2 Echinops telfairi
TAAGCAAAATGATCACTGTGTGAAGGTACTTTTTCTCCACGTGCCGTCCATTGGATTTATCCTCCTCTGAAGGCAGCACTGTGATCCACTAATGCTGCCTTAAGGAATGCTGTGCTCTTTGATCTACCAGATCTGAGCTGTCTGGTAGAGAGGGTACCGCTTCCACAGGCTTGCTGTCCTCGGAGAATGAGCCGGTGCACGGGGTGCACGGGTGGGAAGGAGAAAGATCCTCAGCACACCCCTCTGGGGCTTTTTCCCACCGACGCCGTTTGCAGTTTTCATAAACCACGAGAAGCCCTGGTGAGAGACCTGTGTCCTTTGAGAAAAATCTATCACGATGACCCTTTGAGATCCTCAAATAAGTCTCGTAACCCTCTAAACTGACCTCGGTGCCTTGATTAAACTGGGCTAGCGGATCTCTCAGAAGCTATTCTTCGGATGGGACCTATTTTGAAGGTACCCTGAGGAGATTATTACGGGTGGTCTTGGTCTCCAGGCACCCGCTGATCACAGAGGTGTGTTTAAACCAGGGGGAAGATTCTTAACAAGGTGAATTGACGCGGTGGCTTAGCCATAGCCACCATCGTGGATCGCGCAGGACCAGGAAGTGATTGGTTCTGTCAGGATGGATGGGGTCGCTATGAATCAGAGTAGTTTTGACAGCACCTAACGACAACGAAAAGAACTTAGTAAAATCCCATTCATTTGGACGCGGTCGATTTGGGCCCAAACAAGGCTTCCAATAATAAAAGAAACTAGGGTGATTAATATTAGATACATTAACTTTACTTATATTTTGACAAAATCTTTTTTAAATTAATAAATCATTTTATTGGGGACTCTTAAAGCTCTTATAACAATCCATACATCAATTGTATCAAGCACATTTGCACATATGATGCCATCATAATTTCAAAAACATTTTCTTTCTACTTGAGCCCTTGGTATGAGCTCTTCTTTTTTCCCCTCCCGCCCCCACCCTCACACCCTCGTAAACCTTTGATAATTTATAAATTATTTTTATTTTCATATCTGACACTGTTTCCTGTCTCCCTTCACCCATGTTCCTGTTGTTTGTCCCCCTGGGTGGGGGGTTGCGGGGGAGAAGGGGCGGTTATACATGATCATTGCAACCGGTTCCCCCTTCTCTCCCAGCTTCCCCCTACCCTACTGTCCCTCTACTCCCATTATTGTTCCTGAGGGGTTCATCTGTCCTTGATTCCATGTATTGAGAGATCTTAGTTATACCAGTGTACGTGCTCTGGTTTAACTGGATTTCAAAATCTTAATACTGTTATCAGTTCTGTATTTTGGGGGAGGTGAAAGTTGCATCTACGTTGAGTACTGCTACTGTGATTTTAATTTTTCTGAGGACCTGTTTTTTATTCTGAGATAAGGAATTAGAACACTTATACCTAACTTGAAGGTTATGTGTGTGTATTCTTAAAATAAAGAAAGATTAAATAAATAAGAAAATGGATGGGAGCCTACTTAACATAGTCCGTAGCATATAGAAGGTGCTCAGTAAGTATTTCTGTCTTGTTCCTCACTTGTCGCTTTCACCATCTCCTCCTAGTTCTCTGTGGTCCTCTGCCGGTTACTGTCCTTGCTAACAACTGCCCTAGGTGGAAAGAAATTCATCCTGAATCCATTATTTGATCCCTATTGCGTTCATAATTGCTCTACTTATTTCACTTATTTTTGCTCTTCTCAGCAGGAAAAGTTCAAAGTTCTGACCCGTTCATGCCTGCTAGCTCTCAGAATGTTAGTGTTGTAATGCAAATGAAACACAATCTGAATATCCCATGATAAATATATATTGGAGTATGTAGTTGTGTGGTGCAATAATAAATTTGATGATCTGGAAGAACATATAACGATTTAGAGAGACATTTTTGAAATATAATCAAGTAGGAAAGGCAGATTACAGGGCAGATTGTGTACTCTAATTTCATTTGTGTTATAAGGTGCCAACTGGTTACCTGTGGATGGTAACTTAATAGATTATGTTAATTTTTATAATTTTTGCTCATTTTACTCTTCAGTTTTCTATAATATACCATTTTTTTCCATTTAATTAAAGTAAATTTAAATTACACAAGTAAATGAGTGACAATGAAGACATATCATATAAAAATGAGATGTGGTCAAGATCCTATTTTAAGGAAATTGCTTATAACTTATTAGAAGATGAAAAATCCAAAGATAAAATAACTAAGCAAAACAAAATAGAAAAACAATGAAAAGGGAGATAATGAAATATAAGGAATCAAAGATAAAAGTGGAATACATCAAACAGAAAATCTGTAGATTTAATAAATCTAGGAGCTGATTGAAAATATCAACAAACCAACAACTCTCTGACAAACCTGAGAAGGAAAAAAATAGAAGAAAGTATATTTGACAACAAGAGGGGGGAATTGATGTAATCAGAGGTCCAGAGGTGTTTGAAAAGAGAACACCTTTACTTATAATGTGAAATCATAGAAATACCTCAATAATTACCTCAAATGTGAATTCTAAAGTGTTTCAAGGATAAGCTGAACATTTGAGTAAATAAAGAACCTCAAATGATATTTAAACAATATTCAATATTTTATCCTCCAAATACCATCAGATCCAGATGGTCTTATTAGGGAAGTTGTCAAAATCATTTATGAAATAGACAACTTTTGTGTTACAGAACATCTTTGGAAACATAGAAAATTATGAAAAACATGACATTTTCTATAACCCAGCATATCTTTGATACAAACCCATCATAAACTAGACGACTTTGGCCAATACCACATGTGAGTATGTATATGGAATTAATATAGCAAAGTAACAAAATAATCATATACTATAAATAAGATGGGTTCATTATATGATTACAAGGTTATTCAACATTAGCAATTCTATTAGTGTAGTTACTTACATTATAAAGACAAGTAGGATCATCCTAAATTTAAAACAAACAAACCCATACATATTGCCCTTGAATTGATTCTAATTTTAATTCATGGTGATCTTTGAAGACAAAGTAGAAATGTCTCATCAGGATTCTAGGGCTATAAATCTTTAGGGAAGCAGACAGCCACCTCTTTCCCTGGCAGCAGCAGGTGGCCTCAAACTGCTGAACTTGTTGCTTAACTCCTGAGGGTTTCACCACTACACCACCAGTGCTTCTTCCCAGGCCATGCAAGGGGACAATAAAATGCAACACCCACTATTGGTTTGTAAAAAGCAATACTTTTAGAGAATTCTCAGTAGAATAAAACATCCTGAAATGGATAAAAAGCATGTCTCATAAACAGGTAGCAAACATTATATTTAATGATCACACCATGATCATTCTATTAACAACTAATCAAACTTCCAACAAGATGGAAGGCTATGCAGACACACCACATTGACCTCTGCAACAAGAACGTGAGAGACCAAATGGAACAGATGGCAATCTTGGAAACTTGAGCTTCAGAAGAAAGGCTGAATACTGGCTAGGAGAAGAAACTAATCTGAAGCAACAAGAGAGGATACAAATAGGTGAATAATTGGCTTGCCTGACATAGCGCGGACATCTTGAACTTATGGAAGCAGCATTGGATTGAGGCACTGGCCTGACAGCACAAAGTCAGCAACAGTGGTTGACAACAGAAAAGCAACCGTGCCTACCTGGCCCACCCACACTTAAACCTCCTGCAGTCACACCCACCTGAATATGGCCACGGTCCACTCCTGTATCACCTGGCCATCCAAAGACACCGTTCAACACCAGTCAAATTCATTCTCAATTGTGCTGTACAACAGCAAACAGAGAACTGTGCACACAATGCATTCACATTCTCTTATCACACCTGCCAGGAGACAGATGAGGGATGCCTAAGAACACATGCATATTATAATCATCAATTAAATACAAATATAACACCACAGTGCCTCAGAGATGATAAAGAATTTAAATTTACACAAAGTAGCAAGACAGAGGGTGGCTCAAACAGGTGACCAAATTACAGAGCCAGAACCCCTTTCTAAGGAAGAAATGGCATTGGAACTATCTAATAAGGAAAACAAAAGAATGTAACTTAGATGTGTTCAATGGATTGAGAGAAAGATCGAGAAAACTGCAGACGAAGTCAAGGGAAACACAAAAGAAAACCAGTAGAATTCAGTAAACAAACTGACAAAATAAATGAAAAATTAGAAACCATAAAAAACAGCAAATGGAAACCTAGAATTTTTAAGTGTTCAGGCACACAGGTTCAGAAAATAAATGGTAAGGTTTCACAAATAAAGAATAAAGGAATGGAATTGAATCAATGAAAGGTCAAATTAGTGCACTCAAAGACAAATTTCTCAATATCAGCTTGCTAGAGTAACAATAAAGAAAAAGAATGAAAAAATTTAAATACAGTCTAAAAGTTATATGGGACACCCTAAAGAATCATAATTTATGTGTGGTTGGAATTCCAGAACAGGAAGGGACAAAAAAAGTACAGAGAAAATTGTTGAAGAATCATGGGAGGAAAATATTCCCCAAATTTGAAAGGTATGAACATATGAATTCCTAAAGCTGAAAAAACATCAAACAGGATATACCCCAAAAGAAAATCACCCTTACCTATAGCCCTTGGGGTTGAGGCTGGAACTTCATTGTGTGACAAGAAGCAGATGACCATGATTCCAAGTGGATAGAACTGGCAGTCACAGACCTTTAGCTAGAAGCTCTTGCTTTGAAAGTGCACAATGCATAGTGGCCTGGGACTACCATCTACTTAATATTTTAATGCCCTCCTTTCTTTATTAAGCTATCTATTAATCTGGTAGGCCTGTTCTGCCACTGTAAATGCGTATTATTGAAAGTTTTGCCTTATTGCCAAACCCCATTTTTGTGTGTAGTGTCCAGTCACTTAAGAGTTTAATCTACACAACTCAACAATTCATGTATTGTGGTTCTTACCCAGTTTATAGTTGGATAATCTCCTTTTCTCAATTGTGTTTTAAATTCTAGAGCCTTGGCTGAATTATGACAGTATCAGTGGAGTTGCCTCATACCCCAGGAAGATGATTGATGATGCTCTCTAACAAAATGACAATGATGACTCTACAGCAAATCAGAGACATATATAAATGATAGAGATATAAATTGATCTTGGGCTTGAACTTAATTCTAGCCCCAATCTAAGAGCAATTAGTTCTTATGACATGGCCCTACTTGATACTTGCCCTTGTGAAGGTATCACTGAAGATATGGATGCTATAGCAAAGAAGAAGCTGGAAACAATGAAGAAACCAGATGGTGCCTGGTTATCAGAAAGAATAGCATCTGAGGTTTGATTTATTTATTTACTTGCATATGAGGTTTTAAAGGCTTGTCTTCAAACAAGCAGCCATGTAAGTGAAGAGTCAACTAAAGCCCCAGGAAAGACACACATCAGCCTGTGTGATCTAAGGACTGTAAATAATATAATCAAATATGAAGGAGGGAATAGTATCAGATCTTAAATTGTGAACACCCTGTTTGAAGAAAGGTATAGATGACAGTGGAAGCCCCAAATCCATTTGCAGGATCGACACATAGATTAAGCCTCTGGTGAATTCCCTCTGACCATAGTTAAGGGTTATGAATAGCTCTGTTACCTGACCGAGAGTGTGGTAGACACGATTATAGTAGACACAGTTAGCTTAAAATGTAACATCTTATTTGATCCTCCTTCTAACCCATGTAATAGTTGTATCAGTTTGGGGGGGTGATGGGTGGGAAGAGTGAACTGAAAATACACTTGGATTGAGCCTCCAGTAAGTGTCCTCTGAACATAGACCAGGGATGTGATAGTCTTGCCATCATGCAGTGGAAAGGGGACTATAGTAGATGTCCCCTTCATATATATATGAAATCCAGGATGGGTGAGACCGTGACAGGATTAATGGTTTCTCAAGGGCATGGCAAGGGCACTGCCTTCTTGGTAGGACTGAAGCATGGAATTGAATGATATATGGATTATGTTCTGATGAAATGATTTTTAAAAAGAAAAAGAAAGAAAATCACCAAAATATAGCATATTCACACTCTCCAAACCCAAAGATAAAGAAAGATTCCTGAAAGCAGCTTGAGGAAAATGAAGTTACCTGCAAAGGAGACCCAATAAGACTAAGCTCTGGATTTTCAGCAAAAACTTTGTGGATCAGAAGGAAATGGAGTGACATGTGTACAATCCTGAAAGGGAAAACTAGGACCACCTAGAATCAGATACCTGCAAAATGGTCCCTCATCTATGCCAGTGACAGTGGGATATTTCCAGATAAATAGAAATGAAATGAATTCCTAAAAACCACGCCAATCTTACAAGAAATGCTAAAAGAAATTCTTTGGCCAGAGAATCAAGAGCAGCCAACAACCTGAGATAAACATACAGGACACCGCCAACCAAAAGTTCACCTAGATATAGGAATATTCAACATGAAACAAACTTACAAGACTGAAAATAGGGAACCAGAGTCACTATTTGTAAAGAAGACAATTACAAAGTAAAAGGAGGGAATAGTGTAGCTTCAGAACTTTCAAGTGCAGAGAAAGTCATGGTTTGAAAAAAAAATGAATCGGCTGTATAAAATAATAGCAAGAGAATACTACGAGGGCAACTATAAGATAAATGCTTCTTATTTAAAAGAAATAACATAAAATATGAGAATATCTGAGCAATATAAACCAAACTTATATATAAAATTAAATTGCATGAGAGATATCAAGACATGCATGAAATAGATAAAAGTTTGCCGAAGCACTTAAAAGCCAATATAAACGAAAGGCTTAATAAATCTTTCCAAATTATTACTTTAATATAATTTCAATCAATATTCCAATAACATTATTTTTAAACTCAACGTATTAATTCTATAGTTCCTCAAGCAGGAAAGTGTTCCACAAATGTCACAACACATCTTTAAAGTATAGGATCAGTTGCGGAATGACCTTAATCAAAATCATCATTAAACAAAAGATACAAATAGAAAATTAGATTAGTGGAATGGGATAAAAATCTATACCCAAAGTTTTGTGCACATTGGAATTTTCGAAAGGGTAGTATTTCAAAACACAAGGAGAATGTAAACATTTGAGAAAACGTAAAGTTGATGTATCATCTCCAAATATATGCCAAAAGATTAAGTGTTAGAGGAATAACCCAGGAAACATTGGATAAACTGCTGGAAAGAAATGCAGAGAATGTTTCCATGGTACACACCGCCCGCCCAAGCACACCTGACAGCATGGGTACAAAGACTAACAGATTTGATTACAAAATAATCGCAAACTTCTATTAGTAAAATAAGCTTAAAAGGAAGCCACCAAAGGGTATAAAATGATTGCTAGTCATATAATAGAAAATTCACAAGGAAAGAGACTCACAAATCAATAGATAGATGAATGAATATGAAAGATACATTAACAGAAGAAAAAAGTAGCGTAGAAACTTGTGATTTTAAAATGATCACCTCTACTAAACAGGACAAAGTAAAACACAGCACAGGATATGATTCTTCTGCTATTTCATGGCTAAACATTATACATTAAATAATAGAGATAACAATAAAACAGTTCACATTTACTGCAGTTTCTAGAGAAATTGTTTTTGCTAAGGTTTAGAGGGTCTGCGATTCAGACTTTAATACCTACTAATTGATGAGACACATTTAAGTTCATATGTCATTTTATAGAGAATTATCCTAATTCATCTGAAAAACCAAGAACCCATTGCTATCAAGTTGATTCCAATTCATTGTGACACTGAAGATCAGACTAGAACTGCCCATTAGGGTGTCCATGGCCATGAGTCTTTTTGGAAGCAGAACTGCCGCATGTTTAGCTCTCAGAGTAGCTGGGAGGTTCAACCAGCCAACCTTTGGCTCACAGCTGAGCGCTTAACCATTGCACTGTCATGGTTCCTATTGGCAATAAAACACATTTAAGAAATAAAGTAAAGTTTAAGCTACTAAGGAAATTAATTCAGTAAAAATATAACTATAGAGAAAAATAAAACTTCCCTCTTAGGGAAAATAACTGGAGGTGAGATGAAAATAGTAACAATGTACAATTCATCAGGGGGTTGTGAGGGGAGAGGGGGGAGAAAAAAAAGAGCTGAAACCAAGGGCTCAATAGAAAGTAAATGTGTAGAAGAGAATGAAGGCAACATATGTACAAACATGCCTGATTCAACTGATGTATGGATTGTGATAAGAGTTGTACGAGCCCCCAATAAAATGATTATTTTTAAAAGAGCAACTCATGTATAGTAGATAACTGATTATCATATGATAAGGTGTGTGTACTAAATCAGGACATTGTGTATATGCAAGGGGCAGTGCTTTCTCAACTTTTTCCCCCCCTACTTCAAAATGTGGAATCAGAAAAATCTCATTAGAAAAAAAAGTTACCTAAACTCTTGGGAAGTTCATCGTATTCATGTGACCCACAGAGCACCATTCTTGCAAAGCATTCCCAACATACAGAAATGTTTCTTGTGTTGTTTGAGGAGAAAGTAATTTCAAATAGAAAAACTTATTTTCTTTTTAAAAAATCTGTTTACAATTCTAAAATTTCTGATTCAATAAAAATGTCTCTTGCTTTTAGACCATAACCTCACAAAGTAGACATTAGAAAGGTATATTTTATCTATTCAGAGTTTGCTATTTATTTGCTTAGAAGTCCCTTTAAATATCAACTTTGAATCCCTGAGACTTAGTTTGAAACTGTAAAGCACACAAGAAAAGACAAGAGGAAGCATTAACCTGTGCATGTGTTGTCAGAATGGACTTTGAGATTTAACTGCAAAGGTTTCTAAATTTCAGCATGTGGTAGTCATCCACTGAACCTCTCTTTTCTATTCTCTTACCATGCTCTCAAACACAGCTCCACCATAATTTTCTGCTCAAATAGAGGACATGTCCATTTTGAGTGAATTCCATATTTAACAGTGACTTGCAGTAATTTTCTAAGGAGGAGCTTATTCGTAAAATATTATACCACTATGAAAACATTTTCTAAACTGGCACTTTTTCTAAAATATCACTTTTTTCCCCTCTTCTTAATAGGCATTTTCCTCCTGCTTATTGAATCAGCTGGCGATCAGCTAGAGGTTAGGGAGAAGGCATAAGCGGAGAAGGAATAGACTTCCTGCCCCAACTCATGTCACACTAGGATCCATCTGTTTGGTCAGTGGCACAGGGATTAAGCACTTGGTTGCTCTCCGAAAGGTCAGTGGTTTGAACCCATCAGCCGCTCCGCAGGACAAAAATCCCTGGCAATCTAATTGCATCCTATGGGGCAGATCTACTCTGTTCTATAGGGCTGTTATGAGCTGGAATCACCTTTATGGTCCACAGCAACAACTTGCCTAGTTGTCAACCTCTTTAGGTGAAAACCATCCTCCAGGAATTCTGATTCAATTGGTCTGGAGAGGGGCCAAGGAAATGGTATGCCTTCAAAGCTCCACATAGAGTCTCTGAGTGGCACAAATGGTTAGGCAATTGACTACTAATGAAAAGGCTGGCAGTTCTAACCCGAGTGGAGATGCCTTGGAAGACGGGCTTGCAGCTCTGCTTCTGAAAGGGCACAGCTTTGAAGGCTCTGTGGGACAGTTCTACTCCATATGAACGGGCTGAGAAGTGACAAACAACAAACACAGAGACTCAATTGAAACTGCTGCTTTAGGGCTATGGCTATTGAGATAGTTAGGATTTTGTGCCAACATGGCTCCTGTAGGAGCATGTGGGTGGAGTTTAGTCTGTCAATCTGGTTGCAGCTTGATTGGAGGGCAACCAAGATAAATGGCTCTCTGGAGATGGGTCCCCCGCCCCCACCCCCCCTCTCTCCTTTCACCTTCATGTTGAAGAGCCACATGTTGCCACATGGAGACCTGTGAGAGCCCTGGAGATGCTTCCACTGCCACTGGATGCACAAGACTTTGCATCCACAGGCCAGTGATCTTCCTGTACTTTGCATGTGCTGTGTGCATCTGAAGAGGGGGTTATGGACTAGTATAGAATTTATGGGCTAATATTGGACTTATGGACTTGAGCTGGACTGGGCTGGGATGTTTTCTTAATATACAATTGCTCTTTGAGATAAAGCTCTCTCTTACACATCCATGAGTGTCTCCGGAGTTCTTTCTCTAGTCAACCCAGTCTAGCACAGGTACAATCTACACACATTAAATATAAAAGAAAACAATTGAGAGTAATTAAATTGCTTTTTAAAAATTCCACCTACCAAATAGATGGGACAGGTACTCCCATAAAAAATTATTACAAAAAATGACAATTAAAAAAAGGTACAGATTAGATTACAGGAGAAAAGAGGAAATTACATTTCCCTAAAAGTGTTTTCCCAATTGCTAATCTTTATCAATATTGTCCTTGAACTGACAAAAAAGAAAATCTGACTCTTTTTAGGATCTGGCTCAGGGGATCTGTTTTGAACTCACTTGTGACGAGGACCTACCAATCATGTGCTCAATATTAGCACTGTGTGCACAACCACAACCTGTCATGGGTCTATGCATGGAGAGCTGAAGCTATGAGATGGAGGAATGATCGAGAAGGGAGGCTTCTAGAAGAGAAAGCAGTAGGTGTGGGAATGAGCTGAATCAGATCAATAAACACGTGAGCAGATCTACAAAACTGCTGAAACCCATAGAACTCTTCCGGAACCGCCTCCAATGCTGGTTACTCCTCAGTGCTTGGATTTGGGCCTTTTTCCTGCTGGTTGCTCTCTTTACTTGACTTAACCTGAGTTTAGTTCAAAGAGTAAAATGAAATTTTCCATGGTCCTTTTTATATTCTTCTCCAGCACCACAATTCGAATGCATTGATTCTTCCTCAGTCTTCCTAACTCAATGTCCAACTTTCACATGCATATGAGGCAATTGAAAGGAACATGGTTTGCACCTTTGTCCTCAAAGTAACACCCTGGTTTTTCAATACTCTCAGGAGGTCTTGTGCAGCAGATTTACCTACTGCACCTTGTCTTTTGTTCCCTTGACTGCTGGTTCCATGAGCATTGATTATGGATCTAAGCAAAACTAAATCCTTGACAACTTCAATCTTTTCTCCATTTATCCTGATGTTACTTATTGGCCTAGTTGTGAGGATTTTGGTCTCCTTTACATTGAGTAGTAAGCCACACTGAAGGTTGCAATCCTTGATCTTCATCAGCAAATGCTTCAAGTCCTCCTCATTTTCAGCAATCAAGGGGTGTCATCTTCATGTCGCAGGTTGTAAATAAGCCTTCCTCCAACCCTGATGCTACATTCCTCATTATATAATCCAATTGAATGAGTACGGTGAAAGTATACAATCTGGACAAACACATTTCCTGATTTTAAACCACGCCGCATTCCCTTGTTCTGTTTGCACAACTACTTCTTGCTCTACATATAAGTTCCACATGAGCACAATGAAGTGTTCTGGAATTCCGATTCTTACTTCTACGGTGATTTGATCTTGTTTCTCACTTTCCTCATAGCTGTAGTCCCATTCTTGCTTCCACAATTTCCACAGATAAGATGAATTCATACTTGTTTAGAAATGTGTGTGTATATATATATTCATGTGTAAACATGAATGTGTCTCTAAATATAGGGGTAAATAAACTTCTGGTAGCCAAAGTTGGTAGTAACACTGCACTTCACACCTTATATTGCAAAATTTTACTTTCATAATAAACACTATCAATAATACTTCCTAACAAAGCTTCCAACCCGGTTGCAACAAGAACAGAGATATCTGAGACTGAAATGGGAATCCATTTATGTGGCTAGTCCATGATACCACTGGCGATTCAGAGATGAATAATAAAGAGTGTTTTTAATCCAAAAGGAATTTGAGAACGTTTTAAGAGTAGATAGAGACTGTATATGCGTCAGGGTTGGGAGTGAGGGTAGCAGGGAGGAAAGGGAGAGCCCTCCAATAAGACACCCCTCCCAAGGGAGAGCCCCCGTCTGTGTGCTGTGAGGCTTCTAGAACTTGTCGGATGTGGCTGCAGCTCGCTAGCATGTGATCTTCAATCTGTCGTGGTAACCAACCCTTCCCACCATCCCCGACTCTCCTGAGCATGCCTGGCAAAGATAGTTGAAGAATTTAGAAAATTCTGGAATAATAAAATTGAACAAGAACAGATTTTCTTTGTGTGTATATTTAATATTTAAGTTGACGTATCACTTGGTTATCACACTACACAATTCAAATATCCTTCAGCTTAAAAGCCGAAGGGACAGGTGGGAGAAAAGAAGGGCAGAACATGACTGTAGCAAAGAGAATGAGGAAAGAAAGGCCCAGAGAGAAAAGGGGACCGATCACAAGGATCAATCTAGAAGCCCCTCCCAGGGAGACGAATAATGGGAAAGTGGGGGCAGGGCAACAGAGGACGATGTAAGATATGGAAAAATAATCTATAACTTATCAAGGGTGCGTGAGGGGGGATGGGAGGAGAGGGAGGGGGAAGAAATGGGGAGCTGATATCAGGGGCTCAAGTGGGAAGAGAATTCTTTGAAAATGCTGACGGAGCCATGTGTGCAAATATGTGCTTGACACACTGGATGAATGTGTGATAAGAGATGTAAGAGCCCCCAATAAAAGTATTTTTTTTAAAAGAAAGAAAGAAAGGCCCAGAAACTGCTCAAGGACATATATCCTCATCACTTTTAGGCCCAGCCTGACACACTCAACCTGGCATTTCTCAGACTGACTCACTGCCACCGACTGGGTTCTCACTCCCAGCGACCCTGTCGGAGGAAGTAGAACTGCGTCTGTGGGCTTCCAAGGCTCTATGTCTTTATGGGAGGAGAAGGCCTCATTTTCCCCTTGTGAAATAATCTTCGTAGTGTCCTTTTCCTTTCAAATGAGTCCTGACCCCCAACGGACGCTGCAGTCCCGAAACCCTGTGTAGCTCCATTCGCAATGTTCTTCTCACCAGTCTGCGGGCAGACCCAGGCAGGACACAGGCGATTCCATCTCCTGCCTGGTTTCTGTCCTAGTCTTGAAGCTGCATCTTTCTAAATGGCTCTAAGTTTCCATAGTGACTGTGAAAGTCACAAAACTTGAGAGGTTTGTATTCGGGTGCAAGGACCCTGGGTTTTACTCTCTTTTTGTTGTTGTTGCAGCTAATTACCCATGTTTTTTAAAATTATTCTCCTCAGACTGAATTCGAAGGCCCTTCCTGGGGTCCTGGAGTCCTGGTGGCTTAGTGGTTACCCGTTTGGCTGCTAACTGCCAGGTCAGCAGTTTGAAACCACCGGTTGCTCCTCGGTGGAAATATAGGATGCTCTACTCCTGTAAACAGTTCAGTCTTGGAGACTCACAGTGTCATTTCTACAATTCTCCCCTGTCCTATAGGGTCACCGTGAGTCAGAATCAATTCCTGGGCAGTGAGTTTGACTTTGTTTTCCTGTGGTAGGTCCTGCAAATATTAACAAGGCAGCTATCAACCTAAAGGCTAGAGGTGCCAGTCTGTGCAGATACACCTGGAGAAGAACTTGACTGTCGATTATGGAAAAAATAGCCACTGGAAGCCATATGGAGCACCGCTTCATCTTGATACACATGGGTGTGCTAGCAGGTGGAACTGACTCCACAACAATGGGTTATGATGAGGAAGAGTCACAGGAATTAGAATTTGGTAAACACAATGCTCAAATGACTTTAATAGCAAATCAACATCATTTAATACATTAAATAAATCCTTCAAAGGTCAGCCAAATGCCTGCCATTCACAACCCCTTTCTTCCACTCCAGCTACTCATAACTCATCCAGCCTTAGCTGTCTATTCTCTGCACCTCTGATTCCCCGAATTCAAAATCTAGTTGTTCTGAGCACCCATCCTCAGACTTCGACAGGCTAGCTCATCTGCTTAGTGAGGTTAGGCTGAAGTGTTCATGCCTGATCCTGGTTGAAATCACCCACTCTCTGCAGCCCGACTAATTTGTATTTTAATAAGGAACTTTGGGATGCATACTCTTATTATCCTACATGAATAACTATTCAGGCTGACGGAGCTGCTATTTGGGAGCATCTAGCTCTCAATTTAAAATTCCAAAGTAGGTTGGTTTAAATATGGGACTCCCTTGGGAGGCATAGACCTAGCAGCCCAATTACTCTTTCCATCGGGAGCAGGTGTGTCCTTCGCAGGCTCTGACAGATTTGGGGTGGCAGGCCATTCAGGACAATGACTTTATATTTTCAGTGATGCTTCCATGGCTTATCCTGTCACTAGCTCATGGTGTCTGTACACGTGTCCTCTGTGATCTGGGCTGGGCATTCTCTTAAAGTCACAAAGGAGCATCTCTCCACCAAGGAGTTCCTGAATCTTTGGTCCATTGCTCCGGGAGCCTGGGCAGAGCAGTGAGAATGGGACCCAGAGTGGAAGGAATATTCCCGTTAACCATAGACGTCCTGGGAATTGACTTCCTGAATTTGTGCCAAACAAAGAAATAAAAACCAGGCTGAGTTGGTTAGAAATGCTGCCTAATGGAAAGCAGTTTCGTGGAAAGGGCCTGCCTGAGGGCAGTCTTCTACCTGGGTTTATGCCCTCAAAGAAAAGGGTCTTACTCTGGGGGCTGGGGAAAATGTCTACTGGTGTGATGGCTGAACCGTTGGCTGCTAATCAGAAGCTCTGTGATTCTAGCTCCTCAGCAGAAAAGACCCCGGCGATCTGTTTCTATAAATATTACTACCTAGGAAACCCTGTGGGGCAGTGCTACTCTGTCAAAAGGTCGCCACGAGTTGGGACTGACTTGATGGCATACAGCAATTGTATCCTTGGAAAGTCCCATCGCTTTTCTGTAAACAATCTCAAAGGTGTCTTCTAGTTCTAAAAGCCAATGTTTCTCTGTATTCCATTTATGCTCTGCCTGCAGGAGTGTGCGTACTACACTGCCGAATGTACTGCTTCTACCATTTATTAGCTACAACTCTCGATGCCTGTATCTTTATCAGAAACGTGACATCGAGTAGTCGTTATCCCGTAGAATCATGGTGAAAACGAAAGGAGTTAGTCTGTGTGCTTGGCACAGGTTAGGAGCTAGAGAAGTATACAGAAAAACAGAACCAAGCCACTTGTCATTGAATTGCTGTGACCCCGGGTGACCACATGTGTGTCCAAGTAGATGCGTTCCACATGGTTTCCTGTGAGCCATGGTATTGTTAATCACTTCATGTGCATGTGAACGTTGGACACTGAATACGGAGACGAAAGAAGAATCGATGCCCTTGAGTTATGGTGCTGAGGGAGAATACTGAAGGGACTGTGAACTGCCAAAAGAACAGACAAATCTATCTTTGAAACGTGCAGCCAGAGTGCTCCTTATAGGCAAGGATGGTGAGAGTGCGCCTGACATTTTTTGGACATGAGAGACCAGTGCCTGGAGAAGGTGGTGCTGTGCAAAGTAGAAGGGCGACATAACAAAGAGACCCTAAGAAAGGATTGAGGCAGTGGCTGCAACAATGGGCTCGAACAGAAGAACAATTGTGAGGTGGCGCCGGACCAGGCTGTGTTTTGTTCTGTTGGGCAGAGGGTCACTATGAGTTGGAACTGACTCGATGGCCCCTAACAACCACAACTTTGGGGAAGTAAGTCACCAGGCTACTGGAAATGATTCTGGGGATTCAAACTCGAAATTTTCAGTTAACAGCAGAGTGTGCTAAACATTTGTACCACCCGCGGTGCTCTCATATAAGATAAGGAACTACTATTGATATCATCATTTGTCTCACAAGGGACCAATCTTAATAGGTTGGTGGTAAATGTCTGAATTGTGAGACACTGTTAGGAATTTTCAGGGAGGAAAATTGAAAAGATGATTCTTCAAATGGTCACCTGTACATTCCAAGGGATTGTCTCCCTCATGATATTAAATTTGAATTCTGACTTCCCAGCAAGTAATCATAGGCATTAGGATTTAAATACCTCTAATAAATAGATTTACTTCATGCAGAAGGCCCCAGCTGGATAGATAAACACTCACCACAATCCCAGTGGAAGATCTGGGTAGACCAATTCTAAAGATGAGTTATTAGAAAGAAACGCTAATCCTATTTGTACATGATACTCTGCCAGTGCCCTGCTGTACTGTTTCTTATAGGATTCGGCTAAGAGATTTTATAGCTCTCTCCTTTCATTTCTTTCTTTCACTGTTTTAGTTATAGTACCTAAACTGGCTTAAATGTCTTAGAGCTGTTTTCTGCAGCCTGCATAAGATTGGTCTTCTTCTTATCTTCCATGTGGATCTTATGTCCCCTTTTTCTTATCTCACCTTTTCTCTGTATTAACTGATAAAAACATCAGTTAAGCTTAGGCGTTTGAAAATGTAAATGTAAAAATTGACATTCTGGGAAACCCACAGAGACAATGCTACTGCCCTATAGAGTTGTTAGGAATTAGAGTTGACTCAGCGGAAGTGAATGAGAGAAATCATTAGTGTACATATAGTAATGGAATTATCATTCTTAATTTCGACATTATCAGCACTAAGCTACGTAAAGAGCCCTGCTATCACAATGACTAAGCAGTGACTGGCAAATGAGAAGTTGGAGGCTGAAATCCAGCAGCAGCAGTATGAAAGACATGTTGATCTTTGTTTATAAATAACACAACCGAGAGAAACACTATAGGGACAGTTCTACTCTATCGCACAGGGTCATTCTAAGTGAAATATCAATTGGACAAAACAACAATAAAATGTAAGAAGTTGTGCATCAGCGTCATATCCTTACATCATACTGAATCAATTTTTATGCTACACAGATCATCTGAGAAACTAGCCTATATAAAGAAATATATAACATCAGGATCAAAGAGAAGCTCATTAACAACTTGCAATATGCAGATGACATAATCTTGCTTGTTGAAAGGATAGAAGACTTGAAGCTCTTGCTGAGGAAGAGGAGAGATGACAGCTTTCAGTATTTTACCTCAATGTAAAGAAAACAAAAATGCTCATATTGACTCAGCAAATAACATCATGATGCCCAGAAAGCAGACGGAAGTTGTCAAGTTGTCAAAGAGTTCATGTTCTAAGAATCCACAATCAACATCCATGGAGGGAGCAGTCAAGATTTCAAAGAGTGCAATAAGAAAAGGGGGGTTGTGTGGGAAGCCGGTCGAGCCATTAGGAGTTGTGATACGTTGTTTAATTTGTTGAAGGCATAAATGATGACCTGATATTTATATCCCCACTTAATTCACAATAGAATGTCTGAGAAAAAAAGAAATGAAATAATGTATGACATTTGGCAACTTTGCTGGAAGGCCTTTTTAAAGTATTAAAAAGCAAAAATGTTACCGTGAGGACTAAGGTGCATCTGCCCCAAGTCATGGACTTTTTAATGACTTCATATACTTAGAAAATATAGACCATAAGTAAGGGAGTCTGGAGAAAAGTTGATACATTTGAATTATGTTGTTGACAAAGAATACTGAATATACCACGGGCTGCCAGGCAAACAGACAAATCTGTCTTAGAAGAAACACAGAAAGTATGCTCCTCAGAAGGAAGGACGGCAAAACTTTGGGAATGCCACCGGAGGGACCAATAGGATGCATAAGGACATGATGCATTGCAGTGTAGAAGAGCAGAGGAAGACTCTCAACAAGATGTAACCACACAGTGGCTGTAACCATGGCTTCCAAGAAAAGATCGTGAGGATGGCAAAGACCAAGCAGAGTTTTGTTTCGTTCTCTTATACCCATGGCCACTGGGAGTCCAAATGGACTCAACAGTTCCTGATGCCAACAACAAGGACATGGTACATAGCAAGATTAGACTTATAAGTCCACGTCTGATGCCAACAACAAGGACATGGTACATAGCAAGATTAGATCTATAAATCCACGTCTGATGCCAACAACAAGGACATGGTACATAGCAAGATTAGATCTATAAATCCACCTCTGATGCCAACAGCAAGGACATGGTACATAGCAAGATTAGACTTATAACAGGGAATCTTTCAAATAATGAGCTTTTTACAATTAGAATGATGAAGTAAATCTCAATTACCTTGAAGAAGTTAAGTATACTTTATTGACTATGAAAGAACATAATGTTCTTAGATAAAATGATCTAAGTCAAATGATCTGTAAATTAGAATGCTTTATGGACGTAAACCATTATAGGAAGTATTTTTATTGCTTAAATCTAGTGTTTTAAAAATTGATGGGAAATTACAAATCACACACATATATTTGTTATTTGTTGGCAGAAGGGAAGGTATTACTTTATATTGGAGGTAGGCTTTTTGTAGGTAGGCTTTTAGGAGAATCTCAAACTATTTTGCTCACTTAGCCATTCTTTTTGGGCAAACATTCATGTGTTGATTCTCTTTGATCCTATTATTGGCTAGTCAGAATGATATACATAACCTTGCAAAGGATTTTTATGTCTTATTACTACTTCTCTTTTAATATTATAAATGGACTGAGCCCTATTGGAATAAGCAAAGAAGAAAAATATTTTCCACATGGTTATTAATACTTATATATATAAATTTTCACATATGTATTCACATGGAACAAAATGAAAACAATCTTGATGAACACATCTTAAAAACAATTGAACAAGCTCAAACTTCCAGTGTCTCTTTAGTCAAGACAGCCTTTATGTTTTTCAAAAGGAAATATGTATATCTTTAATGGAGATCAATAAGAATATTCCATGTCACATTTTAATTTATTAAATAAAATTTTCTAAATAGTTTTTAAAGCACGTTGGGTTGGTTTTGATGAAATAAAGTGACAAATGGCCCTTTCTGCTACACTCCGCAGCAGACATTTATTGACAACAATTGCCTGGATCTTGCAGTGTCAGGTCCAGGAGCAGATGGGATTTAGGTTCCTAATGCAGGATGTCCCTGCGGTAGACTGCTCGTTACACATGCCTTTCCTGGGGACAGTTTGGGCTGTTAGAACTGCACTTGAGAGGAGCCTGGTTACTGTTTCCATGAATATGATAAAATGGTGTTTATCCTCCATTGATCAATAGTGTCTTGTTTGAATGGATTGAGTCATTTAGAGACATACAAGGTAATGAAAACGATTAAGCAATTGTACCCAAAGTCCTACCCAGCTATCGAAAGGGATGGTAATATTCGGAAGGACAATTATTGAAACACATCTTTCACATCAACCTAGTCTGTGGTGAAATGAACACACCCCAAGAAAGATTACCTTCTGGACTTTTAACAAATATTTTCCCTCAGTGACTTCTCTAAAACAAAAGTATGCCCGTAAAAAGAAATAGAATAGGCTTCATATTTATGACTAAGCTAACTTCATACTTTAAAAAATAGTGTCTGGCTTTGGTTTTGGTTTGTTTGTTCCTGACAAAGAGGAGGTAAGGCGCCAGTCTGGACCCTGTGAGCAGTGTTTGGAGTAGTATATGAATAGGAAAATGGAAATGGAAAGATGGCATTACTTTACCATCTGTGCTCCCACTGTGCACCAGGAGCATGCTTGACACTTCGGCTTTGTAATCTCCTTTAATCCAAGAACTCTGCAAGGCAGATTTGACTTCCACTTCACAGGTGAAGACTCTGAGGCTCCAAGAAGTTAGACAACATGCCCAAGGTTATGAGCCCAGAGAGCCTTGACACAGAGCTGCCAAACCAGCACTGTCCGAAGGAAAGTCTGATGGCTTTTCCCTATGATTACGTTTAAAATGCTTAAAGACAAACAGAGACCTTTTAGATGCGAGATAACTAGACTATAAAGACACCTACATGTTAAGGCGATGATTTTGCTTGTTACTTGTGCTGGACATGGGCTACACTGATGATTTGCTCCTAAACTGTGCTCTGAGGAATGACAGTTCTGAGAGACGCTGATAGATGTTCCTGGAGAAGATGTTCTGTTGGGAAGTAAGCCTGGGAAACAAAACATTGCTAGATTCTTAACTATTTGCAATTGAATGAACACAGCCACACAAAGGACTACTCCCCTGCACATGTGAGCACAGTAACATGGCTGTCCAGCAGGACGCTGCAGTCAAAGGATCAGGCCATGGACCGTGGTCCTGCCACTTGCTAACTGGGGGATGGTGAGCCTGTTTGGTAGCCTATCTGTGTCTCAATTTCCTCCCTTGTATACTATTACAGTATTCGTGTCTACCTCATGGGTCGTCATGAAAATAACGTGATAATTCATGGACTGCTTTTAAACTGGACTTAGCCAAATAGTGTGCAATACATGCTCACTAAATGCCTGTTAGGGTTCTTCTTCTTCTTAGACAAAGCATTCACGCAGTATCAAAACCTGCCTAAACTCGTCTCTCTTGTCCAAGTGCATGTCCTCGGCCTCCTTGCCAAAGGAGCCACTCGTTGCAAGACACTTATCGACATCATTGAACGCAGTGCAGGAAATGTTGATGTTTAAAATGACATAAACCACCGCTATGTATTAGCACAATTGGAAATCAGAATGGAATGTCCAGTGTTTTCAGAAAACCTTGGGGGCGGGGCGGTGGGGGGGAAGCCCTCAAAAATGATTAAAGAATTAAAAAATAAACAAAATATACCAAGACTGACGAAATCCTGGAGACTGTGGCCCATGGTCTCTGTTCAGTCCCACGTTCAACCTACAAGCCAGCAATACAGAGACAGTCCTATACGGTGAGCAATAATGCAGGGAGGTACACACGCCTTAGAGCAACCAGCAATACAAAATCAAAAGGGCATCCTTTGCCTTTGGCTAACCCTCAGAAGGCAGGAAGGCATAGGAAAGAAGGATGCATGGAAATAGGGATGAACAGGAAAGAACTGGAAAGCGTACCTACAATGTGGGTCCTACCATCAGTGTCATGAAACTAAATGGGCACAGATTTTTTTAGTTGAAAACCAACTTGCTCTGTAACCCTTCCCTCAAATCACAATAAAAGGTTCAACATTTACAATGCACAGGACAGACCCTACAACCAAATTTTTTCCTGACACAATGTGTCAGTAGTGACAAGGTTAAGAATGCTAATTTTGAGGAAAAGAAAAATAAACTTAAAACCAAACAACCATAGGGCAGATTGACTTCATCACGTGGGGTCACAATGAGCTCAAACACACTGGACGGTACCTACAATAGCAATATACCATTTCACGATGTCTGCCCATAACAATATGTTTAGTTTTCTTGCTTTCCTTACACTTAATAAACAATAAGTTGGGCCAGCAAACTATGTGAGCGTAGTCTGAAATGGGCAGTCTTAATCTTATTCCAGAAAACATGGCACTGGCAATGCACCAGAGTTAATGTAGGAGAGGAAGACTCACTTTTAGTTCGACTGCATTTTACTTTCCCCACCTAATGCCACTGCTTGCTCAGCACACATACAGGAGGTTTCAAAGAGCCCATCTTTGAGGCTCCCAAATTCTAATTAGCCTCGAGTTTACCAATGCATGTTTTATAGAACACGAAACCTGTCTAGTGCCCAACTCATGTTGTATTCTGAACAAAACGTTAGCAAAGAAAGCTGTTTACCTTGGAACTCATCCTTCTAGATCTTACTTTCATCATCATGGAACAATGGCTTACAATCTGAGAGAATGGGTGATTTCTTGTGAAAAGAAGATATTCTTGTTAAGTGTCCTGATGGATTTCTTTCATTAAAATACCATTATAGTCTGCTTGTGAATTATCTTTATGAAGCAAACAAAATGATAATGTAAAAGCATATCTACTGCAACACAGTTAGCCAAACCACTCTGTAAGGAAAAGATCTCAGGGTTAACACACTCAAAACCAGTCATTTCCACACCTGTCTTAACTTAGTTTCTTTTCTCCCCACTTCCCTACCTCTCTTTCTTCCCTTTCAGCCCCTAGAATCGAATGCAAAAGCTTTAGGACAGATATATTTTTTAAGTTGGCAGAATAATGATAGAGAACGTAGCAAGTCTTCACAATGATGGTGCTTTTCAGGGGGCACGGTGGGATGGGGGTGCAGGAGAAAGGAGAGAGAGGAGAGAAATATTGAATATATGAAGTATAAAATATGGTAGGAATTATGATCCACACAGAGAAGTCAGAGTCTGCCTGCGAATGATAAGACCATTTCTCTCATTAATTACATGTTCTATTTCCTAGATCTAGGACAGGCAGGTAAAGACCGCTCTCCGTGCTGTCTGGCTAGAGCTAGATAAACTTCTCAAAACATCCGCGTCCCTCTTAAACCTGCCATGGTAAAACTAGCTGATAATAGCGTCAAACGTTTATTGAATCAAATTCATGACAATCCTCTCCTCTTGAGATGATCTGATCATTCCTTCTACTTAAGTTCCAAGTTACTTCATGAATATAAAGACCAAGCTGACAATTCCGTGGCTTAGGGTCTGTAATAGGAGAGCAAAGACTGCTGGCACTGCGTCCCCACGGCCACCACCATGCACAGGTTCATACAGTCAAAGTAGAAGAAGCAAAACGCATGGCCCGTACCTGAGTGATTTCAGAGATCCTCGCCCGGAAAAGGTGTCTTTGATTATGGCGAGTTCACCGTGCCACTCTGGTTATATTCTAATCATCATATCAAACTCCAAAGGTTCAGTGGCTTTAGGTTCGGTTTACAATTCCTGGGAGTTAAACTTTAACTCGCCCTGTCTTTTGCATCCACGTAGCCTTTGACCGGATAAATTAGGTCACTACAGCATAGACAGAGCCTACAAAATCACAGTTGTCATTTGTGTACAAAACTAAAACGAGGTTTGCAGCAAAAAGCCGTGGATAAACATACTATTTTGAAGCTGTTTTCCAGAGTTATGCATTTAAAAGGAACTCGTGGAGATTTGCCAAGCATTTTTCTTTATGTTTAACTCCTTTGCTTTCTGCTATGACAAAGAGCTATTAAATCAAAGGTAATTCAGGACAATATAAGGGGACTTCAAAAAGTTCATGGAAAACTAAAATGAAAGACAATGATATTTTTCCAAACTTTTTGAAGCCCCCCTCATATTCCTTTTTTCCATGTTACCCTTCTGATACTGTTAAAATATATGTCGTGAAATGTGGAGCTCTAGGTCAGGCATATAGGTAAATAGTAGCTTGCAAACCAAATATGCACAAAGCATTTATATAAGCAAGTAAGTAAGACCAGATCAGATAGTGAAAAAACATACTGCTTTTTCTACCAGCTGATCACTCCTATTTAAAGAAGGGGTCGCTGATTTGAAATTATAATACTCAGCTCTATCCTGGCCTTCTAGGCGAGCTGAGGGTACTGTTCCTTGCTTGAAATCCCAGTGTGGGGATGCTGTGTTCTCTTGAAAAAGAAAGAGATGATATTCTCAAAGCTATACATTCATTGGTAAGAGCTCCAGTCCATAGAGTAAACCCCTAGGGGTAATAAAGCTCTTTGAGAAAGTAACATGCAAAGTCCTCTAATGTGAAGAAATTTTGGCTTATGGGGTTACGGAGTTAGATGACCCTCCCACTGGGTTCCAATCCCAGTAAAAAGCATCTAATTTTCTAGGAGCCAACTATTAAGAGAAGCATTTTGGCTAGAGATCACACGACACGAGCCATGCTTCTATAATATAGATACAGAGAAAGAATAATCAAGTAGCCACCTCTGTGGATGTAAAACAGAAGACAAAACACCACAATGCTAGATTCCGCACTGTTGGCAAGATGGCGGGCAAGCTACCAGACTCTATAATAAAGACACAACGAACTGCATGAAGCAGAGACGGATGATCATCCTGGAACCCCGAGCTTCCGAGGAAAGGCTGAGAGAAGTGGATCAAATTCTGACTGGGAGAAGAACTGGAACAAACACAGATAAGCCGAACAGTGGATTTCAGCGGACCCGTCACGAAACAGCCTGATAGCCTACCCTCCTCTCCCAGGACCAAACAGCTGGCCACACTGGGGGCTGGCAACCAGCAAGGTGTGGTCTTCCCCTGGCTCCACACACCCGCTCAGCCACCAGAAGTGTGTCTTCCCTCCCCTTTACCTACCTGGTTGCTAGTGACACCCCCGTCCCCCTCACCAGAGGTCAGAGGTGTGCCCTTGTGGACCGAGCATCAGATGCAATCTCCCCTTGTGTTGGAGGCACCCTCCCTCACCCTCCTCTCCTCCTTGGGCCAGCAAGCAGAACGTGTCGTGGAGATGTTCCTCTGCCCCCAGCCAGCCAGTTGGCAGACAGGAACTACTTCTGGGGCCAGGTACCCTGCCCACGGCCACTCTATGAACTGGCAGGCACTCCTGGGACCATTTGACCTGACTCTAGCCCATTTCTGAGTCATTAGGAACTCCCTCTAGGACTAAGAATCCTATCCTCCAAACCCCGTGTCCTCCTCTACAGGGAGAGCACACCAACCCACTGTGGGTGGTCTGCCCTCTGCCGCTCCCTTGGCTGGCAGAAGCATCAGCCACATGTTTCAGAGACAAAAGGCAACCTCAGTCAGAACTTTGAAAAGCAAATCAGGCAAAAACCAAACAAACCAAAACATCGACAATATCTACCCAAAAGTTGAACTACTTAGGAATAAATCTAGCCAGAGAAGTAAAAGGTCTTTACGAAGAAAACGACAAACACTATGACAAGAAATGTATATAAATTAATGTATATCAGTAGACATATCTACAGGTCTACTGATATAAATTAATATTAACATTAATAAAATTAATATTAAGTTATATACGGATCTAAATTAATGTATTATATATCATGCTTATGTTTAGGAAGGGTTAAATTGTGAAAATATCAATACTATTCAAAATGATCTACAGATATATTGCAATCCTGATGCGGATTCCATCATTGTTCTTTAAAAATATAGAAGTACTCATCACCAATTTTATATACAAAGACAAGAGACCCTGGGTAAGCAAAGCACTATTGAAAAATAAAACCAAATATGTGGCCTTATACTTCCCGATGTTAAAACGTTCTATATAGCCACTGTACTCTCACCAGCCTGGTATAGGCACGATGACAGACACGCAGACCAATGGAACAGAATTGAGGACACAGAAGTTAATCCATGCACCCATGGACAGCTGAAGGCATTAAAGGGGGGAGAGTTACTTTCTTTAGCAAAACTGGATATCCGTTCGTGGAAAAAAGAAACAGAACCTCTGTCTCACATTGTGTAAGAAAACTAACTGAAGAAAGATCAAAGACTTAAATGTGAAAGTGAAAGTGATTAAAACCATAAATGAAACAAGAGGGACAAACTCAGGGTCCTACTACATGATGTCAATGCCGGCCCAAATCTAACTGAAAATAAATGAGAAGCAGAAGACGCACTAGATGACTGGGCCTTCCCAAAACTTAGACACTCGGGCATATTGAAACATTTCACCAAAAGAATAAAAACAACATCAACAGACTGGGAAATATTTCTGTCAATGACATTGGATAAGGAACTAATCTCTAAAATGTATAGAAAATTTCAACAGCTCAAAGCCAAGAATCAAATGATTACATTGAAAGTGGGCAGAGGACATGAACTGACAGCGTTAGGCTGTGTTGTCTAGAAAAACAAAACCAGTGACACTCATATTTGTTTGTTTGTTTGTATCAATCTAGTTTATTAACTGTCCAGATTTCACAAGGTTAGGAGGCAATTGAAAATACCATGGCTTAAGTCAGACACACCTTAGTATTAAAAGTGACTTTGCTTTTTAACATTTTAAAGACATCCTTTGCAGCCAAAACAACTTAAATCTAAGCTTGCTGCCAGTGAGTCGATGCGGACTGATAGCGACTCTGGACAGATTACAAGTGACCTGGTGGGCTTAGCTGTACCTCTCTGCAGGAGTAGGACTCCTATCCTTTTGCAGCAGATGTGTCCAATATAATAATTGTGTCATTTCTTGCCAACACCACCTGCCATTGCTGTTTATTAAGAATGTAAGTAAAGTGAAGTCCAGGCTCATTTCACTATTTTCTCTGGTATCCTTATATTGCCGATTGGCCCAGTTGTGGGGGTTTTGTTTCCTTTATGCGGAGTTGTAAGATAACTCGAGGGGTGTCGTTTTCATCTCCATCAGCAAGGGCTTCAAGTTCTCTTGGTTTTCTATTTTAACTCCACCCTCTTGGTTTTCAGGGACACCGATGGTATCACCTACATAATGCAGGTTGTAAATGAACTTCTTTCAATTCTCCTATCACATTCTTCTTTGTATAGACCCGCTCTTAGGTTGTTTGCTCAGCATACAGCTTTAAGCAGTAAGGAATATAGCCCTGGTGCACACCTTTCCTGATTTTAAAGTATGTCGTGTCCCTTGTACTATTTGAACAATTTCCTTATGTTCTGTTTACATGTTCGACATGAGAAAATTAAATATTTTAGAATTCTTGTTATTCATAATGATATCCAAAATTCATATAATCCCCACAATGCAATGCGTAGTCAATAAAACATAGCCATATTTCTAATGGTCTATGCGTTCATCCAAGATTCATCCTCTCTCTCTTAACATCAGCAATGATATCTCTAGCTCCACATCTTTTTCTTAGCTTGAATTTCTGGAAGTTCTTTTTTGCAATAATTATTGTTTTTTGTTATCTCCAGCAAAATGTGTTTGCATGCCATACTAATGATATTGTTAGATAATCTCTACATTCTACTGTATTATCTTTCTTTGAATGGGTAACACACATAGATCTCTTCTAGTTGGTTGTCCAGATAATTGTCCTCCAAATTCTTGGCATAGATGAGTGATTGCTTCCAGTATTTCATTAACTGAAACATTTTCATTTGTATTTTCTCAATTCCTGGCACTTTACTTTTCGCCAAGGCATATAAGGCAGCTTGAACCTTTTCCTTCAGTACCATCAGTTCTTGATCATGTGCTGCACCCTGAAATGGCTGGACTTCACACCAATTCTTACTGGCGCAATGCCATTCCCTATTCCTTCCATATTCCTCTGGAGATTTCCCTGTTGTTCAATACTTTGCTCACATAGAATCTTTCAATATTATAACTTGAGGGGTCAGTTGTTTATATAGTGCTTTTGCTTTGAGAAATACTGAATATGTTAGGGATAGAAAAAGAAAACGAGAGAGAGATTGAGAGAGAGAGAGAGATTTATAACAGGAAAATAGCTGGCACAATTTTACAAGTTAGTAAATTGTATCAGAGTTAACTTCCAAATCTGTAGACCACATGTTAATCTGGAAACTTCTACTGATGTGCGTACTTTTGGGAAATGAAGAAACCAAGATTGACGGAAGATCACAGGCTGATGGCTGTGGAGCAGGAGTAAGCCATGGTCAGTAGGCCAGGCTTGTAACAAGAGAAGCAAATAAATTCAAGGTCAGTAGGGCAGATGGCAGATCATATAGCAGGCCACGGATGGCTTTTGGGATCAGCAGGCAATATTGCAGATGTTAGCTCCCATCTAAGAACCAGAGCTCAATGGGCCAGATGCAGAATCCAGACCCAGAAAAAGCATGAAGCCTTCCACATGCCCTTTTATATAGGAAGTGGATCACACCCCAGAGCAAAATTTCTTCCATTGTATCTGGTGTGTGACTTTAGTAAACCGGTTGCATTCCACCCTAATCCTTTTAGTGCTGATGGCAGCTCAGAGCAGGTCTTATTATAGAGTTATTTATATTGAATTAGTGCACATTTTGCTCAGCCTTAACTGCCAAACCTGAGAATCTTAGTCCGGCTAAGTTGGCACACAAGACCTACCAGGCTGAGCATATTCCTCCTTAGGATTTTGTGATTCCAGTTCTTTCCATATTTCATTGTAATACCTTTTTTTGAAACTCAAGAATTTTATTATAATTCATATGTTATAAGAAACTATTTCCTTTACACTGTTAATGCCATATATATATATTTGATCTTGTATACAAAGTTGTATAGTAAAAGTTTGAGCTTCTCCACTCTAGCCCCAAGACCCACCCTGGCCAGGCCCAGCCTGTTTTGAGTCAGCAGAAAGCAGAAGTAGCGGATCTTCTGCAGCAGGGCGCGGGGCTACTCCTCTGGGGTGATGTTCTTGGCTCACCTTCTGGAGCAAGGAGCTCATGGAAGGATTGGCCTTGCTCAGGGTTTCCTAGCAGGGGAAGAATCCCAAGGCCAGGACATAGAGTGGAGCAGGGCCGTGATGTACAGGACACGACCAAGGATCTGGGTGCACACAAACAGCGCTTCCTGGGTCAGGTCCTGTCTTGCCCTTGGTGCCAAGGACCCATTGACTGTATCAACCTAACTGAGCCAGGAGGTTGGTCAGACAGTTACCCAGGAGCTTGAGCATGTGGCTCCAGCCATCGCGAGGAAGCCAATTATGACAGCTCAGGATGCAGAGAAACTGGAAGACTCTCAGGAAGAGGACGGAAAGTTGGAGCTCCTGGGCGAAGGGCTTCAGGTCGAGCAGGAGCACAAACTGGCTGTTCTGCAGGCTGTGTGGGATGTGGCAGAGCTGCTTCTTCAGCAGTCTCCTGGTCAGCTGGTAGAGGTACTGCCACTCTTGCCGGCTGCACCAAGGCATGACCTTCTTGCACCAGGGTCACCAGAAAACCCTTGCTGAACCAGCTGACCTCCTCCGGATTGCCCCCCTCCACCACCAGGAGGGTGATCTTCTGCGACCAGATGGCTGGGGAGGCCAGCAGCACTCCATCCAGGTCCGTTGTCCTGTGCCTGGCACAGACCCGCGAAAGAGTCTAGAGCTCAAAAAAGGTGATTGGCACCTCACACTTGAAGTAGCCCTTGAAGAAATGCTTGGGTCTCAGGCCCACGGTTCAATCCAGCTGCTACAGCTTCTGGTGGAGCCAGGACAGGGACTGGTCCAGGTGTGGTGGGGTGGTGGTGGTGGTGGTGTCCTTCCCGTCCAGAGGGAGGTGCCGATTCTCCATGGGGAGCTGCCAGTACTTGCTGAAGCAATCGAGGAGCTGGCACAGGCTGAAGATGTGGGGGAACGGGAAGCAGGTCTGCAGTCAGTACTCCTCCAGCCCCGAGTGGCCTGGAGAGTGTGGGTGAAGAGCTTCAGCCTGTGAGTAGAGACACCAGAAGGACTAGGAGAAGGTGTGGGGAGAAAGGGGACATCAATCACAAGGATCAATCTATAACCCCCTCCCAGGGGGACGAATAACGGAAAAGTGGGGGAGGGGCGATGGAGGATGATGTAAGATATGGGAAAAATAATCTATAATTTATCAAGGGTTCCTGAGGAAGGGCAAGCGGGGGAGGGAGAAGGAAGAAATGGGGAGCTGATATCAGGGGCTCAAGTGGGAAGACAATGCTTTGAAAATGATGATGGCAGCATATGTGCAAATGTGCTTGACACACTGGAGGAATGTGTGGATTGTGATAAGAGATGTAAGAGCCCCAATAAAAGCATTTTTTAAAAAAGATTAGAAAGTAATAATCTATAACTTACCAAAGGTTCATGAGGGAGGGCAAGTGGGGGAGGGAGGGGGAAGAAATGGGGAGCTGATATCAGGGGCTCAAGTGGGAAGACAATGCTTTGAAAATGATGATGGCAGCATATGTGCACATGTGCTTGACACACTGGATGAATGTATGGATTGTGATAAGAGATGTAAGAGCCCCCAATAAAAGTATTTTAAAAAAGAAAAGAAAGGCAAGAGGAACTCCTCCAGTCCCTCTGGCTCGAGCAGAGGGGATCCCTTGGGGCTTCACAGGACACACCAGGCAGCTCAGGAACTCCAAGAACAACTTTTCTTCCTTGGGGGTCGAGAACTTCCCCCAGATGGTTTCTTTAAGGCAGGCCACCACAAGGGTGAGCCTGAGGGTGGGGAAGGCACTGGGGATCTGAGCCATGAACTTGTGGGTGCCCAGGTGGAGGACAGCCGTACCCCACGCACATCTTCAGTGTGATTTCAGGGTGCAGAGTCAGCAGCCGGGCCACCGAGCCCATGGTGTTGGCCAGGCCCTGTTCCGAGGAGGCACACTGGGAGAGCTGGGTGAAAGTGGTGTTGAGACTGTCCTGGAAACCCTCCAGGGAGCCAGCAGCTTCGCTGAGAGGCCCTGCTGCCCAGGAGCGCATTCTTCTCTGGCGGTGAGAGGATCAAGTCAACCACCTGTTTGTCCTCTAAGACCTTATTCTGATTTGGCGGTGAGAGGCCGGTGTCACATTCCAAGGTCAAGTCAACCACTTGTTTGCCCTCTAGGATCTTATTACTATTATTATTTTAATCATTTTATTGGGGGCTCATACAACTCTTAGCACAATCCAGACATCCACCCATTGTGTCAAGCACATTTGTACATTTGTTACCCTCATCATTCTCAAAACATTGGCTTTCGACTCGAGCCCCTGGTATCAGCTCCTCATTTTTCCCCTCCCTCCCTTTCTCCCTGCCCCCTGGCAATTTATAACTCAGTAGTTTTTCATGTCTTACATTGACGGATGTCTCCTCTCATCCACTTTTCTGTTGTCTGTCCCCGAGGGAGGAGGTTATATGTACATCCTTGTAATTGGTTCCCCCTTTCTACCCCACGTTCCCTCCACCCTCCTGGTATCGCTACTCTCACCAATGGTCACTGAAGAGTTTATCTGTCCTGGATTCCCTGTGTTTCCAGTTTCTATCTGTACCAGTGTACACCCTCCGGTCTAGCTGGATTTGTAAGGTAAAATTGGGATCATGATAATAGTGGGGAGGAAGCATTTAAGAACTAGAGGAAAGTTGTATGTTTCATCGTTGCTACACTACACCCTGACTGGCTCGTCTCCTCCACGTGACCCTTCTGTAAGGGGATGTCCAGTTGCCTACAGATGGGCTTTGGGTCCCCAATCTGCACTCCCCTTCATTCACAATGATACGATTTTTTGCTCTTTAATGCCTGATACCTGATCCCATCAACACCTCGTGATCACACAGGCTGGTGTGCTTCTTCCATGTGGGCTTTGTTGCTTCTCAGCTAGATGGCCACTTGTTTACATTCAAGCCTTTAAGACCCCAGATGCTATATCTTTTAATAGGCAGGCACCATCAGCTTTCTTCACCACATTTTCTTATGCACCCATTTGTCTTCAGCAACCCTGTCAGTAAGGTGAGCATGATGGAATGCCAGTTTAATAGAACAGTGTTCTTACATTGAGGGAGTACTTGAGTGCAGGCCCAATGTCCATCTGCTACCTTAATAATAAACCTATAAATATATGCACGTAGATCTATTTTCCCATCCTCATATATAAATATATTTACAGTGGTTGTTGTTTTCTTTCTTTTGTTGCTTTGTTTTGCTCTGTCTTGTTTTTTGTACATATTATTATCTCTGCAAGTCTATCTAGATAAGATTGGCTGGATAAACAATCTGGAGGGGAAAACAACAGGACCAAAGGTTCCGGAGGCCCATGGGAGACAGGAGAGGAGGGCGAAAGGAAGTGGTGCTAACAAGCCCAGGGAGAAAGGAACAACAAGTGATCCAAAAACAGTGGTGAGGAGGGTGTAAGAGGCCTGGTAGGGCTTGATCAAGGGCATTGTAAGCGAGAGGAATCACTGAAACCCAAACCAAGGCTGAGCGTGATGGTGGGACAAGAGGAAAGTACAAGGAAATAGAGGGGAGAACTAGGAGGCAAAGGCATTTAAGACCTTATTCTGATCTGGCAGTGAGAGGTCCATGTCACATTCCAGGATCAAGTCAACCACTTGTTTGACCTGTGCCTTGCTGCAGGAACGCCCTGTCGGAGGTGATGACATCCATCACGGTTTCCAGCAGCTTTAGCACCAAGCCCGGGGCCTTGGAAGGGCTCCTGGTTGTTAATCAGGCAGGGGAGCCACTCATCTGAGTAGGCCCACTGCATCTTGGATGTTAAAGCATAGCACACTTCCTTCTTCTGCTCGATGATGGCCAGGGAGATCAAGGCCGCGATGTCTTTCTCTGGGCCCTGGCTCTTTAGCACCTGGCTGGTTTTCTGCAGGAAGTCCTGGACACAGTTGGCCAGCTCAGAGACCACCTGCCTCTCTTCCTTAGACAAGGTGGCGGTATCCAGGTGAGAGCTTCACGGTCTGCCTGAAGGAGGGCAGGCTCACGCCCAGGCGGTCGCGAATGCAGTTTGTCCCCTGGCGGCTGTTGAACAGGGCCTGCAACTCCTCCCCCCACCCAGGGAGCAGACCCTGCATGTATGGGAATCCCACCAAGGAGGTCTCTGTAGGGAGCCGGGGTCAGGGAGTTGAGGCTGACACCCTGCTCCGCCTTCTTCACTACCATCAAGGATCCTTGTCTTCCTTATCAGTGCAGGGATTTCTGGCATTCCTAGAAATTGACACTTGATTTGTATAAAAAAGAAATTTGTCTCAAGAAGGCATCCCAGCTCAGTACAACTGAAGTTCCTGGGTCTGATGCTAGCCGGAGCCCTCTTTAGACTCTGGTAGCTGCAGGTTGCAGGCTGATGACACAGAAAGGTGATGGGGGATGCAGGGAGGTCATAAGCTGGTAGCTTCAGAGTGGCATGGACCGAAGGTCAGTCATCTCAGGGTTAGGTGGCCCATCTGGGGTGGCTCCTGGGGATGAGCACAGAGTCCCAGCAAGCGGGAAGGAAAAGCGGTAGAGAGAGAGGAGGGACCCACCATGCCTCTCTTGTATCAAGGCTATACCTCCCAGGCGGCATCATCAGACTATGACCTGATTGACAGGTTGGACTCTCCCCCTACACAAGTTCAAGTTGATATAAAATCTAACTGTCACAATGACATTTCACCAAAGAGGCCATTTGAAAGGCCAAGCAACAAGTGAAAAAATATTGCTTATAATCAGTAGCTGTTAGAGGTGCAATCAAAATAATGTCTTTTTACACCTTCACCAATCGTTGTGATTTTTCAGGTGCCCTTGAGTCTCTTCTGATGCATATTGACCCTATGTACACCGGAAGGACACACGGCCCGGTCCTTTACCACACTGTATCAGTCTAGCTTCCCGAGGGGCTTCCTCTTTTTCCTGCCCCTCTACTTTACTCAGGATGATGGCCTGCTCTGGGCACCGGTGTCTCCGATACCATGACCGAAGTACATGAGATGAAATCTCACCATGCTTGCCTCGAGGAAGTACTCTGGCTGTACTGCTTCGAAGACAGATTTGTTTGTTCGTTTGGCAGCTCATGGTACTTTAAATATTCTTTGCCAACACCATAATTCAAATTATGGTGCATAGATTCTTCTTCAGTCTACTGTATCGAACGGCTGGCTTTCACCTATAGATGAAGCCATCGAGAATACCATGGTTTGGATCAGGCTTAATCTTCAAGGTAATCTTCTTATATTTCAACACTTTTCAGAGATCGCATGCAGCAGAGTTATCAATGCAATGCATCATTTGAGCCCTTGATTGCTGCTTCCAGGAGCATTGGTTTCTGGATCCAAAGCCAGACAAAATCCTTGACAATTTCAATTATTTCTCCATTTGCCTTGAGTTTACCTATTGGTCCATTTGTGAGGATTTTGGTCTTCTTTACATTGAGTTGTAATATCAGCCATTTCAGCTCACTGACACTTAAGATCATGATTTTTATGCATTCCATTTCACTTTTGACCACTTCCAATTTTCCTAGCTTCATACTTTGTACACTCCACGTTTTGATTACTAGTAGATTTTTGCAGCTGTTTCTTCTCCTTTAGAGTCATGCTCCATCAGCAGACAAAGGTCCGGAAGTCCTTACTCCCATGGGCTTTATTCAATTTATGTTATTATGGACAACTCTACTTGGGGAAGACAAATCTTCCTCATCATATTTTGAGCGCCTTCTGACCTAGAGGTGCCTATCTACTGGCTCTGTCTCTACCAATGTTCTGCTTCTATTCATTATGCCTTCAATAGTCGAGGCCATTCATGAGGTTTTGATGCCATTCATAAGGTTTTGATGCCATTTATAAGGTTTCGCAGCTCAGTCTTCTGAAATAGACAGCCTACTCCTTCCTCGTGGTCTGTTCTTAATCTGGCAGCTCTAGTGAAGCCTGTTCACTTTGGGTGACCCTGTTGGCATTTGAAATACCAGGGACATCGCGCCCAGCATCACAGCCACATACAAGCCACCACTGTAGGACAACCTGAGAGGGAAGTAGCAGAGAATCATCAGTAGCAAAGTTTAAAAAGAAGTTCAGAAAATAACAAATGCTGGCAAGGGTGTGGAGAGACTAGAATGCTGGGGGTTGTGCAATGGTACAACAACTGAGGAGCATGGGATTAGTACTTTCTTAAAAAGCTGGAAACAGAATATGATCCTGCAACCCTCCTATTAAGCATATATCCTAGAGAGATAAAGGGCATGATATAAATAAAATTCTCCACACCCATGTTTATTGCAGCACTATTCACCATAGCAAAAGCTTGGAAGCAACCGAAATGCTCATCAACACATAAACAGGTAAACTATAGCCCACACGAGTACAGGATGTAGTATGATTTGATGTTAGAAAATAACAAGCCTGTGAAACACCACATAGCATGGATGAACCTGGAGAACATTGCGTTGAGTGAAATAAGTAAACCACAAAAGTTCAAATATTCTGTATCAGACAACAATATCGAAAAAGGGCTTCTTCGGAAAGAAACCTACTTTGATAACTGGCAGGGAAAGGGAGGTAAAATCACTGACTAGAGGACAGACACACATTAACTCGGGTGAGGGGAAGGCAATATGTAAGAAGAAGGAAGTCAGCCAAAAATGATGGCAGCAAAGGAAGCCCCTGAAAGGAGTACACGTGTTAAAGGCAGTGTGGGAAAATCATGTAATGTACCCAGTCCTGCAAGAGCGACAATCTAGTAGTGGACGCACAGACAGATATGACAAGGAAGACAAGACTAGACGGATGAGTACGTACAGGCTCGGCAGAGGCTATTTATACACAGGTATGTACCTATGCTGCAAATACTCCCATGGTGGAGTGTACAGGGGGCAAAGTTAGGACAACTTTGTAGGCACAATGAAACACTTGAGAAAATGAGTTGCTGGACCTCGGGATTCAGGAGCATCATTTGGGTAAAAACCAAGAGCAATTGGCATCACAGGCCACAAAGAAAATGTGGTAAATCCTTCTATGGTGAGTATCTACTGGGGTCTTAAGTTTTTTGTGATTGGCCATCTAAGATCCAACCCATAGCAACCGTATGGACTGCACAATGTAACCCTGCTCCATTTCCCATACTTCCGCTCATTGCGGCAGCCCTTTGGCGATTATCAATCCAGTTAACGGCTATATAGAGCTATCCAAGACTTCCTGCACAGAAAATCATATGTAATGCAAACAGCAATCAATCAATCAATGAAACAAATAAACAAATGAAAACCCTCAACAATGACTAAACAAAACACAGGAAAGCTTCTTTCCAAAAGAAAGTGTAAGATATTAAAAATTGAAAAAAAAAACTTTAAAATGAGTCAAAAGGGAAATCAAATGTTAAGGTATTACATTTTTACCTAATTACATCTGTCCTAATTGACTTCACAATCCTCTCTGTCTGATAGCAAGACTATTCACATCCCTCAACTACAGTCAGGGAGGATTCCCCAGAGGCTTAACCCATGTGCACCATTGCCAAAGGGCTTTAGACTTCGCCATCCCTAGTCTTGTGTGACCTGCACAGTCCATTGCCTTTTTGCGGTTGATAAAACACAAGTAGACATCTTTCTGACCCTCTGTTTCCAGCCAGCACACATCTGACATTAGCAATGATAGTCCTCATTCTAAGTCCTCCTTTGAATCCAGCTTGATTTTCTGGAGCTCCCTGTCAATGTACTGCTGCCACTGGTTTTGAGTTACCTTTTGCAAAAAATATATTGCCGGGTTGTATTAAGAAGCTCTGGTGATGTAGTGGTTTTTTCAGTAGGCTTCTTATGTCAGTCAGCTGTTCCAAGCCTCCTAGCATTCCATGGGACGAAGGCTTTCTGCTACTGACAGCGTGTACAGCCTCCAAAACTTATATGAGGTTGCTATGACTCTGAATCCATTCAAAGGCAATGGGTCAGGTTTGTCGATTTGTGGCATTAATGCTACTGCTGAATAATTTCCACATTCTATTGGAGTACCTTTCCTTGGGATGGACATGTATATGGATCCGCTCCAGTGGGTTAGAAAGGTAACAATCTTCCAAATTCCTTACATGAGTAAGTTCATCCAGTGCTGGGTGAGTTTGTGGAAACACCTAAACTGGTATTTTATCAGTCCCCAAGGTCTCGTTTTTCTCGGTGCCTTCAGTGCAGCTCGAATCTCTTCCTTCAGTGCTTTCCTTCGCTGCACTGGTTCTTGACCATATGACATCTTGAAATGGTTGAGTGTTCCCTCCTTCCTTTGGGTAAGATGACTCTTAGACTTTTTTTCCATCTCTCTCTCTCTCTCTTTTTTGTTTTGGTTTGGTTTTCTTTTCTTTTCTTTTTTCCTTCCATCTTCTTTGGATGCTTCTTTCATTATTCACTATTTCCACCAAGGCTGGCTGAGTTTGTCTTGCCTTCTGACTTTCTAATTCCAGGTCTTTGTATCTTTGTTTCCAATGCTTTGCTGTGTCTGCCGGAGCTGCCCTTTGAAATTTGTCCCTGGAATTTCTCCCATTAAATAAAGCACACAGGAGGCACTCGTGCGAGATCGAGCCAGACACTGTGCAGGGGGCAAACGTCGTCACTGGCTGTTCTGCACCTGGTAGTGAGTTTTGTGTTCCTCACTCTGGGCTTGGGTGGTCCTAAAATGTGTAGGGAATTCTTTCCCTGTGTGCGTCTGTTCCTTACCAAGAACTGTTGATATAGCTTGACAGTCTGGGAAGGGTCCTGTGTGGTTTAGCACTAGGAGCGTGGGTGATGATGAGTGGAATGGAGAAATGTAAGCTAGGGCTTTCATGTGTCTGGTGGGAATATCAAACCACAACATGGAATATAATGAATTGCATAGACTCGTGAAATATTAGTCACTTATTTGATTGACATTCAACAGGGCAAACCTAGAGTTGTTTTGGTCAAATATGTTTAGCAATAAAACAATCCTAAAATCTGATACTTCATCGAGAATAAGTCAGACATTACCTATAAGGACAATGGGAGTAATTAATTTAGTGACGTTATTAGAATATTGCTGGAAAGATTCTCCCCTTCTATTTTGTAAACAATTTTGTTGAAATGCTAAGGATATGTTGATTAGGAATAAAAAGAGAAATACAAGGGGGTTTCGAAAAGCTTATGAAAAGTTCCATGATCTTTTCATTCCATTTTCCCATGATCCTCTTGGAGGTTCCTCATGGTAGTGCAGCCACTTTTTTTCTGAGGCCGACAGACGGCGCCTGTGGCCTTGCAGCAAAGGAAGCCTAATTGATCCTCGTGGGATCACATGTATTGCTTTGTTCTCATCAGTTTAATCCAGTGGTCTAGCTACATCCAGGATGGCAAGGCCCGTAGACATTATTCTCTATAGGTTTATGTACAAACATTTATGGTTGTTAATTGCCTTTAGAAAGATTCCAGCTCATGACTACCTCATGTTTTCAAAGTAAAATTGTTCCAAGTTTTCTGTTTGTTGGTTAGTTTTTTACTGTAAATGTAGAGAAGCAAATCCCCCAGTCTTTTCTTTCGGAGGCACTCCTAGGAGAGTCTGAAACCCCCATCTGGAAGTTAACAGTCAAAAGCAAACCATTTGAGCCACCCAAGGGCTTACTTCTTACCTTGAGTTTGAAATTCTACTATTTTCTAGGCATCGTGTCAGGCTGATGTCTATTTAAAGTGGGCTCCAGAGTCAATAAAATGGGCTACATCCAGCTAATTAATAAGACAAAATAAGATAATAAAAATAAGATTAAAAATGCAAGTGAATTGCATCTAGAAAGACTATTGTTCATGGCATTTTGGGTTTCACCTGCAGAGCGGTGTGTTTGTGCTGGACTGTGGTTTAATATTTATTTTTTCAGTGAGGATCGCAGTTTCAAAAGCTTGCGACGTACTGTGCTAACCTTTCAGGATTCAGTGGTTAACAAACTAGATGCAGAACACACATATTAGGCAAATACCCACACCAATAATTAACTACGAAGTTGTAATAAGTATTATATTGACCAATAATTAACTATGAAGTTGTAATAAGTATTATACAGGAGTATACAGAATGCTAAACAGAGCTTAACGTGTTTAACCTAGTCCGGAGATGGGAGGGAGTTGGGGAAAGCTTTTCTGAACCCTGTAAACTAGGACCTGTGGGTGGTAGGTTAGCATTCCAGCCGATGAAAACAGCCCTATGGAGGCCTTGAATTCAGCACATTGAAACCACTGATAGAAAGATAGTTGTGAGAGGCAAGGGAAAGAGAGAAGTGGGGTGGGGGTGGCTGGAGTTGGGTGGTAAAGCAAGCCTAGCTTGCGAAAGGCCACGCAGAGTCATACTACAAGGTTGGAATATGAGTCTCCTGGCTCGATGGGAAGTCACTGAAGGTTTTTAAGGATAGGAACCATGCAAACTCTTTGTGAAAATGCCCATGTAGGCACAGAAAATAAATTGCCTTCTTCTTCTCCCCATCCCTTAAAAATAAACAAGAACAAAACAAACCAGAATATGACTGTTTTAAAGAATGATTGGTTAGCAGAATTATTTCATTCATTGATGCATTCAAATAAGAGTTCTTCATTTGAATTTGAAAGGGATAAGACATCTAACAAGGAGACTCAGAGAAAAGGTCAAAGATGAGGGGACTAAGGTCAGGGTGATGGCCCTAGACAGATGTGAAAGGGCTTCAGATACAGGCAGAGGAGGTTTCATCCACACTACTTGGTGTCCAGAGGATGTGGTACCTGGAGATGAGTGGTGTTTGAAGGATGGATTCCATATGACTGGGTGGCATGTTTTTACTGTTTACTGAAATGAGAATGTTCCCGAGTGAAGAGATTTGCAAAGTTGGCTATTCCAAGTGATCAGGCAAAGGGTAGCCTTGGATTTTCACTACCTTGACTTTGCTACCCAGCACAGCAGACAGATATAGCCACAAAAAATAACAGAAAGACAAAGATTCTTAAGTATAAAAGTTTGACAAAATCCAAATGCACTATTGGGTTGATAGGTTTAAACAAATAGTTCTTTGGGAAAAACAAGGCATTTAAAAACTCTAATTCTAAGAGATTTTGTTGAACAGGAATAACTATTAAAAATCACCAAGATTGAGACAAGCAATTCATGTTTTAAAAAATCGGGTTAGGGTAGCATTCCACTTGCCGCCATGTTAAGATGCAGCCTGCATGTTAGAAACCTCTCAAGCTCCCATTTACTCTTATAATTAAGTAAGAATTCATATGATGGTAGGTACTGCTATGTTACCTGTTCAGGTTTCATCTAAATTCCTGTGCAAGATCATACCCCATTCCTGTAGCATGACGTTCCAAGGTGAAAGCAAATTGAGTTGAATGATCAAGCTGTCTAAGCAAACAGGAAAAGCTCTCATGGCATGTTCCTGCTATCTCCATCACCCAGTTCTTGCCAACATGAAATGTTTCCTCACCGGCTTCAATCTACTGGCAATCGCTTTGGGTATGCTTTATGGAGGCATTTGGTGGAGATATTTGACTAGCAGGAAGAAAGCATTCTAAAGAAGAGAAGGGGCGTGGCGGATATACCACGTAGGGCACCACACTCAATTCTCCTTCCTTGGCATAAAATGTAGAAAAGCGCTCTGAGCCAGGAGCCAGCCTCCCTCCTCCACTCCCTGCGGTACCCAGCCCCCATGGGAGCTTTTTAAGCAAGTTTCTAGTCTTCTTCCTCGCCACTAAGTCCATTCAGAGTCAGAGTGACTTTAAAGCACAGAGTAGAACTGCCCCTGTGACTTCTGAGTACGCCTGTTTTCTCCAGGGAGAGCTGTTGGTGGTTTAGAACTTCAGACCCTGCGGTTAGCAGCTCAATGGGTTACATACCGTGCCACCAGGGCACCTCTTTGGCTGAGGCTTGTTGTCCAGATCTTTAGTGACTGTGCTGAGGAATGCATTTACTTCCATATCCCACCTCAGTGATTATTGACAGGATCAAATGATTTGGCCTAAGTGAAAAGGGTTTTGAAATAGGAATGTATTATCACTGCCATCAAGCCGATGCTGACTCCGATGGAGTGAAAAATTAGAGAGCAGACTCATTCTACCACTATTCCAGGCCATGTCAGTGTAGCGTCTTGTTTTGATCTGTGAAGTACGGATTTCTAGGATGAATACCCACTCTTTCACAGACTTATAGTAGTTCAACCCCCCAAACTTGACTTGACACTATTCTCAATGCCTACCAGACTGTGCAAAATAGTGGAATTTGATTCAGTGGGTTCGACTCTACCTGCTCTCATGATGTCCTATCCCAGGGTCTTAAGCTTTTGCAAATGTATTGGTTTTGTGATCAGAGCCACCTAGTGTTGAATAGACTCATAGAGTTTGTGAATTCAAAGCATGCGGACATTCACATACACATACTCTTCCAGACAAGTTTATGGCACAACCAAAATCATTTTGTCCCTTTACACTCAAATCTAGCATTTCTTGTCATCAATTACTATTTTTAAAATCCCATGTTATACAAGAGTCATAGAAAGTATATTTGGAAACATATTTTGAATTAGTTTCCAATAAAATTAGACCTAGTTGCTATAATATCCTAAGTTACCATTAGGACTAATTTACTAAATCTTGATTTTCCACATCCAACTAAGATAATATTTTAATGATCAGTATTAAAAGATATAAATGAGCATTTTCCCTAACTTTCTTAATACAGGATTAATGAAGATTAAGAGTGACCTAAAAATAAAATAATAAAATGCTAATTATATATTAATACATTTTTAAATGAGAAAGAAAGCTGAAGTTAATTGAAAGTCTTTGTGAAGAAACTATTAAACAATTTTAACAAAGTGGAAGCAATTGTTTCATAGACCTAGTTCTTTTTTTAAAAATTATTTTATTAGGGGCTCATATAACTCTTATCACAATCCATACATACATCAATTGTGTAAAGCGCATTTGTACATTCATTGCCCTCATCATTCTCAA
>NW_022103968.1:41664856-41666361 GCF_000313985.2 Echinops telfairi
TGTTTTCTCCTCCAGATTGTTCATCCAGCCTGTCCTATCTAGACAGACCTTGTGTTCATTGTGGGTAATTAAAATGGAAGCTTACCTTTAAGAGGTGCTTGGCTTGCACTTTCCAAAAATACTTTGCCTTGTTCTTCTCAAAAACCATAGAAATATTAGAAATTGGTAGAGTATAATGATTAAAGCATGGGCCTTGCATGAGTTTAAATCCCAGCTCAACTACTCACCAGCTAGCTGACCAAAGGCAAGTCATCAAACCTCTGTAGTCCTACATTTTCATAGCTGATAATGCTTGTTTCATGGAGTTCCTATGAGACTCAAAGGCAAAAATATGGAGAAAATACTTATCCCAGTGGCAGATTCATAATACATATTTATATATAAGTGAGATCATACAATAGTTGTCCTTTTGTAGTTGACTTAATTTATTCAGCATGTCTTCGAGCTTCAGACAGATTATAGCATTAAGACTATTTTTTCCTACTAGCTGAGTAGTGTTCCATGTATAGAGACCAGATTTTATAAGTCGTACTAGAGATGGGAGAGAGGGAGAAAGGGGAGTGATTACTTACAGAGGATTGTCATTTTTCAGTGATGGAAAAACCATATTGATTAAGGGTAGCGTTGCATAGCCGATAACTGTAAGGGCTGTCAATAAAGTGTATGCTTGTAAAAAGGTAAATTGGCAAAAGTTCTGTGATGGATATATTTACAGCAGCAATACAACAAGAGAATCACTGATGAGACTGTTTGTATACAACCCAAATGGCCCAGAATTTGGTTCCTGGGTTTGGATGTTTAAGGTCATGATTTCACAGGATATCCCAGTTCATTGAACTGATAACATTCTTATTACTTCTACTCTACCTCCTAGTTTGTGGTATAATTCCTGGGGGTCTTAAAAGCTGGGAAGTAGCCATCCAAGACTGACCGTTGGTCTCTATTCACCTACACAACAGAGGAAGAAGGAGAAAGTGGAAATGGAATGACGGAAGAACTGTCTCCATGAGCAACGAACTCCTTTGCTGTGAAAAAATTCTAACCAATTTTTTTTCCATTTCTAAACATTCTGGAAATTATTAAACTTTTTTTCATTTCTAAACATTTTGATGTAAGATTGTATAGCATTCTGATCAAAAGGGAAATGTAGGAGCATATTCCAAACTCCTATGGACTCCAGACTTTCTGGAGCCATTAAGCCTTAACCCAAAAATAATCCTTGGAGTCTTCTTAAAACCAAAGGGTACTTTAGCTTAAGTGGTAAAAAATGGTCTGCCTGAGCATTGTAGATATTTATGTGAATTAATTTTGTATTAGCTTGTTTTAAAAAGGAGTCTCAATAGTTGACTGTTCCTTCTATTATTCTAATGTGCAGAAAACTATGAGGCGATGATCTCAAATATATTGTTCTAAAAATCGAAGGTTTCCTGTCCCCCCAGTCCAAGATCACTAACCTGTTATAGGTGATTATACTGTGCATTCATATTGTAGAGTAAATGAAGTAG
>NW_022103968.1:41667749-41677662 GCF_000313985.2 Echinops telfairi
GTGTAAGATATGAAATAATAATAACCGTATGTTATTGTTCAAGGATACACGAGGGCGGGAAGCTGGGGGAGAGAGGGGAAAAAAGAGGAGCTTATACCAAGGGCTCAAGTAGAAAATGTTTTGGAAATGATGATGGCAACATCTGTACAAATACGCTTGATACAACTGATGTTATGGATTGTTATAAAAGCTGTAAGAGCCCCCAATAAAATTATTTTTTTTTAAAAAAGAAGATAAATCAGAGTACGTTCAGATCCCATTAAACCATGAATCAAAATGTGTGCTGGATGCTCAGGGTAGCACTAATATTATGGCTGAGTCCCTGGGTGAGAGATTGGAGAGGAAGGCAGCTTGCAGTTTAAAATGCATCCCAGGTCGCATTTGCTTTGGCCAACAAGATATTTCTGAATTCCATTGCTGGAACTATGTTGGCCCATCCACACAGATGAATTCTAAACCATTAACTTTACACAATGGAGCATCACTGGAAATGGAACAATCAAGTTTCACAGCCTCTCCCAACTCTGCTCACTCATTTGGGAAATGAGCTCTATGTTAACGACACGTGTGGACCGAAAAAGGGACATTCAACCAAAACACTGATTAAAGACACACTTAATTCAGCAAGACCTACTTTGCTGAATTCTTCTGAGGTCAAATACCTGACTACTGACTTTATTATGCCAATGGGATTGTCTTTTGTTTTGATTTTTTTTAATCAAGGAAATAGATTGACATTTGTGGCAGTTACATATTCTTCTGTCAACTTGCAAAGGGGTGGAGTCTAGCCTGTCAATCAGGTCACCTGATTGACCTCATTGATGACCTCATTTGGAGGTGCAGAGGATATAAATAACTCACTGGAAGCCAGATATACTCTCTGCTTGACAAGACACATGGAACTATGCTAGAGCTCTGGCGCTGGAGGAGCCACGTGGAGACCCACCCCAGTGCTAAGATGCTTCCACTACCACTGGATCCACAAGACTCCACCCACTGGCCAGTGATCTTCCTGCATTCAGCATCATTGCATGTGTTTCGTGAGTCTGAAAAGAAATTTGTAGATTGGCATCAGCCATACGGGCTAATATCAGACTTATGGACTTGATCTGGACTGGGCTGGGATGTTTTCTCAAAATTCAATTGCTCTTGCATATAAAGCTCTTTCTTATACACATATAAGTGTCTGTGAATTTGTTTCTCTAGTCCACCCAGAGTAACATAACATTTTCAGCATTCTGTAAAATTTATGAATTCAATATCTTACCACATCCATTGACTGCAACCAAGATAGGGTACTAAAACTTATTTTATCTCCCTAAGGCTTTAAAAGGTTGAAAAACAAGGATGTTACTTTGAGAACTAAAGTGTGCCTGACCTAAGCCATGGTATTTTCAATCGCCTCATATGCATGGTGAATGTTGGACATTGAATAAGAAAGACTGAAGAAAAATCAATGCATTTGAATTATGGTGATGGTGAACAATATTGAAAATACCATGTCCTGCCAAAAGAACAAATAAGGTTATCTTGGAAGAAGGACAGCCAGTATGTTCCTTAAAGGAAAGGATGGCAAGCTTTGTCCCATGTAATTTGAAATATTGCCAGGAGAGACCAGTCCCTGCTTGGTAAACTGGAGAGGCAGCAAAAAATAGGAAGGCCCTTTAGGAAATGGATTGTCATAGTGGCTGCAACAATGGGTTTAAACACAAGAACAATTGTGGGATAATGCAAGACCGGATGGTGTTTCATTCTATTGTGCGTAAGCTCACTACGAATTGCACCTGAGCTTTGGCACCCGACAACAAGAACAGCAAGGCTATGCTCTGTGTGCAATACAAAACACGCCGGCATGAAGCCTGTGAAGACTACATACAGGGGACAGTGAGCACTGGGCCCAGGGAGATAGTAAAGAATGAACGTGAAATGCACACAGAGAGGCTTAGGGAACACACCGGGAAGCTAGGAAGCAAAAGAGACACAAATAAGGAATCCTAGAAAGAACAGAGAGGTGGGGAGGGAATTGGTACAGGTCAGAGGATTTCAAGAAGGGGAGTGATGGGCAGTGTCAAAATCTGAGGTGAGAATAAACAGGACATGGACTGGAGAAAGGATTTGGGAATGAGATACATTACAAGAACCATTTGAATGGAGAAGTAAGAGTAACCAGCTGCTAACCAAAGGATTAAGTTACAGTCCAGAAGGAAGTAATGAATGGAAAGGAAATAAAGGGTGATAATTTGTGCAGAGAGCAGAAGTGATGAGTAGGCAAATGTTATTAGAGACTGAAGGAAGATGCCAATGAGGGAGAATGTGAAAATCTAAAGGCTAAAGCAAATGGAACTTGAGCTACCCAACAATCCCCCTATTGGGAATATACCCAGAAGAGGTAAGCAACAGACGACCAGATATCTGCCGCACAGTTCAGAATTGCAAAGAGTTGGAAAAAACCTAAATTACCATCAACAGACGAATGGATTAAAAGTCTGGTACATGCATACAATGGAGTACTACGCATCCCTAAAAAGCAGTGATATTCATGAAGTATGAAGCACATCACTGCAGGGGAAGAGTTGGAGGAAATTATGCTAAGTGAAGTAAAGCTGAGTTAAAAAGGACAAATACAACATGAGTCCACTGAGGTAAGCTTAAAAAGCACAAGGGACATGGGGGAAAAGCTACTAAATGCATAAATTCCCAGGGTGAGGCCCAGGCACTCTGGAAGGGGTCAGACCCAAGCCAGGGATGCATATGGCAGTCAACTAAAAAGCAGGGGAAAAGAAAAGAAAAAAAAATAAAAACAGAGGGCATGCATAGTGGGGAAATAGGGCACTAACCCACCCATGGGAAGGGTGTGGCTTATGTCTCCACAGGAAAGGGAGAGAGGGACCAGACCTCAACTGGTGCACCAAGCCTTGAGAGCAACATACTGGCATGAAGCAGGGGACTAACAGAGAGGTCTGTGGGGCTGGCCCCAATTCCAGCTATGTTGACCCCCTCCCCAGAAGATTGCACTACAGAGGACTTCACTGAAGATATAGCCCAGGGACGGTGGTGGGTCTGCGCAGACCGCACAGGAGCAAACTCAGAAGGAGAGAGAGAGAGAGAGAGAGAGAGAGAGAGAGAGAGAGAGAGAGAACCTCAAACTGGCCCACCAAGCCCCAGGACAGCACTCCTGCTTGGAACAGCCAAGGCACAGAGAGAACCATAGGGTCAGGCCCACCATGATGTCCCCTCACTGACCCACAGCGCTGCAGGGGACAGCCCTGGAGAGACAGTGTGGGAATTGTGCGCGGTCTGAGCTCCCAACCCCCCACCGGGCCGAACATGAAGAGAACATAGCAGAGCAGCAAGGGAAACAAAGCAATGAAGTTCCCGAGGAATACTGAAAACAGACTGTGGACTCGGAGGCACCTCATCAGACTCGATGGAAAAGCACACGTAAGAGTCAGCAGACAGAACTGGAACTGTTTATAGGGTCCTTTTCCTTCTTCTTCTCTTTTTCCATGGCTATCTAGATAAGATAGGCAGGATAAACAATCTCAGGGAGAAAACAATGGGACCAACAGTTCCAGGGGGACAGGAGAGAAGGGGAGATGGGGAAAGGTAAGCGGGGAGCCAACAACCCCTGGGACAAGGAAACAAGAGATCTAAACTTGATGGTGAGGGGGGTGTAGAGTGCCTGGTGGAGCTCAATCAAGGACAATGTAGCCCAGAGACAGTACTGCGAATCGAATGAAGGTGGAACTTGACAGTGGGACAGGAGAAAAGTAAAAGGAAATAGAGGAAAGAAGTAGGACACAAAAGACATTTATAAAGGTATAAATGTAGGCATGTACATATGTAAATATATTAATATATAATGATAAGGATATAGGCTAAGGTGACCAGATTTTAACATTGGTAAAGCAGGACAAAAGCAGGACACCATTGATAAAACTCATATCCTGGCGAAATAGCCACATGGCAGCTGAAAACCGTATACCCTAGCTTATCGTGCATTCTTTAAAAAAATCAGGACTTTTTAAAAACGCCACAGGACATGAGAAAAATTGTTAAAAATCGGGACTTTCCAACTAAAAGCGGGATATCTGGTCACCTTAATATAGGCCTATGTACTTATATTTATATGTTAAGTATTAAGGAAGCAGTAGACATTGGGCCTCTACTCAAGTACTCCCTCAACGTAAGAACACTTTGTTCTAATAACCTGACATCCTGTGGTGCTCACCTCTCTGACACGATCACTGAAGACAAAATGCATAAGCAAATGTGATGAAGAAGCTGATGGTTTCAGGATATTAAAAGACATAGCATCTGGAATCTTAAAGGTTTGAAGTTAAACACATAGCCATCTAGCAGAGAGGCAACAAACCCCACATGGAAGAAGCACACCAGCCTGTGTGCTCACAAGGTGTCGATGGGATCAAGTATCAGTCATCAGAAGACCCCAAAGCAGTCATATGGATGATAACGAGTGGGGTCAGAGTGGAGACCCAAAGCCCATCTGTAGACAACTGGACATCCCCTCACAGAAGGGCCACAAAAAAGGGAAGGGCCAGCCCAGGTGCAGTATAGCACCGACAAAACACACAACTTTCCTCTAGTTCTTTAATGTTTCCTCTACCCCTCGTTCATGACCCCAGTTCTACCTTACAAACTGGCTAGACTGAAGCATGTACACTGGTACAGATAAGAGCTCTTGACATACGGAATCCAGGACAGATACCACCCCCCACCACCCTCAGGAACAGCAATTAGAATGGCGATACCAGGAGGATAGGGGGAAGGTAATGAGAGAAGGGGGAGAAAGGGGAACCGATCACAAGGATTGACATGTACCCCTCACAAGTGGGATGAACAACAGATACAAGGGTAAAGGGAGACAGTGGTAAAATATGAAAACAATGGAGGTTTTTGATAGGGCAAAACTTTCAACTAACACTCACTCATAGAGGTAGAACCATGCTTACCAATACATAAGAAAGCAAGGATAGTATTAACATAGTAAATATATGGTAGGCCCAGGCCACCATGCATTGGGCACCCTCAAAGCATGAGATCTGAACCAAAGTCCATCAACTACCAATTCCATAACCTTGGGGTAGCAGTCATCTGCTTCTTCTCATACTAGGGTGCTTCAGCCTTAACAGTCTAAGGGTCTTTATCAGTTCATTAAATCTGCTACAGGTGAGTTTGTGGTAAAATCCAGTACCCTTAAAGGGGTTTCCACATTGAATCCTTCTGGTCTGGTCTATGTAGGACTTCAAGCATCTCAAAAGGACAGAGTCTAAATCCCAGTAGTTTATAACACACAGCCTGGATCATCAAGTGCTGGGTAGAAATTGGGTCCAAAGTGTCCAGTTATGAACATGGTATTGGGTGTATTCTGCCTTTAGGTTCCATGCAAGTATGACCACGCTTTCCAAGATATACACTCTACCCTAGGCACCCTGTTCTTCATGTCTATGTCCAGTAACTTTGCTTTATTCCTTTTGGGGCTGTTGGTCTGTTGTTTTGGGTGATGTTAGCACAATGTGGGATGGCAATAAATGAATGGCTTTTTCCTTCTCCTGCATCCTGAGAAACAGACACCAGCAGAGACCAGGCCTCCTCTTTGAAAGGGGTTTTCTAAGATGTACCTCTGATAAGTTTCTCGCGTGGGTCATACCTCGGTTCTTGGCTGTGCACAAGAAAGAATTCACGCCGAAGCCTGGTTTGTAATCCAAGTGGGTTTTTATAAAGGTCGGGAGAAGTTTCAGGTTTTAAAGTCTCAAAAAGAGTACATGCTATATCAGGAAAGTGTGCCAAACCACGCAGAAACTGTGCTGGGGCCCACGACTAAATATGAGCAACCTCGTGGGACTGCATGCCCACAGGTGGTAACCTGAGGTCAGAGAGTGAGCAGCATGGTCCAACAGGTGCAGGTGCAGGGTAAAAGAGCCCACTTTCCCTCCGCCAGGTTTTTTAAACCTCTGGCTAGGTTGGCATGGTCAAAGGTATTGGTTGACCCCACTGGCTGAATTAAGCCCACCTGGGCCTAGTTTGGGCTGTCCAGGTGTAATGCCCACCTGGCTGGGTTGGGGTTTGGGGGACTGAATTGGAGCATTCCCAGTTAAACTCTCCATGGGTGGCTAAAGCTTGTCTGATTCCTTTCTCGCTTCCTTTATGGGGGCCTGTGCCGGCATGGGAGGGGCGACCCCATGTATCCCTCTCCTGGCTCCCTGACACCTCTATCAAGGTCCTTGCCTTACATAGGAATGCGCAGGATTGCACTTTTCAGAGAAAACTTCGTATAGACGCAGCGGTTCTCAACCTGTGGGTTGCCTGATTCATAACAGTAGCAAAATTACAGTTAGGAAGTAGCAACGAAAACAATTTTCTGGTTGGGGGTCACCCCAACATGAGGAACTGTATGAAAGGGTCCCGGCATGAGGAAGGTGAGAACCACTGCTGTCGAGGAGAGCATTGAGGCAACTAGGGGCAAAGGAGGGTGATACGTACAAGGAGCGTGCACTAGAAAGAGTACAGACTAGATCCACAAGGTGAGTCCAAATCTACTTTCTGATTCTGCGATTCTCTCTACGCAAACCCAGGAATAGCGTACCAATAGAGAAGGCGTCGGTTTTGAGGTGCGTGGGGAAAGCATTTCTCAGGATGGAGCCTGGAACCCCTGGGAGCAGAATCGCCTGTGAAAGCTGTGAAAACCAGATTCCAGGCACTCAACCAGGCCTTAGTGGATGATAATACGACGAGGGAGAGGAAAAGGGGGATTTGCTTAGGGATCTCCATTTTAACAAAAGCTCCCTACTTGAGTCTGGAGCATGCTGAAGTTTGAAAACTTGGTGGTTAGGGATTTCTTTCTCTCCTTTTATCTTTTCTTCCTTCCTTTTGTCCTCATTTCCTTGCTTCCTTCCCCTCCCCTCTTCCTTCTTTCCCCTCCCTCCCTTTCTTCTTTGATCCCTTTTCCCTCCCTCCCTCCATTCCTCCTCCCCTCCTTTCTTTCCTTCTTCCCACTCTTCCCCACTCCTTTCCTTCCTTCCAGCATCCTTTCATTCATGGTCTTTCTCTTGCTACTGAGCTGCATCATCCTGCGGTGACTACTCAACACGTCTGCTGCCACAGTCCAGGGGCTGCCCTCCTCACACGGCCTTGTGCACGCTTTTGTTACTTGTCTTTCCTGCACTAGACTGTGCATCTTTGTGGCCCGGGACTGTGGGTTTATTTTTGCACACCTTGTCCTAGAATTTGAGGTCTTGAATGCCTCATCAAAGAGCTTGTAAATCACAAACGGTGCTGGAATATCGCTAGCTTATGAATTATTCTGAGTCTCTGTAGCTTTAGCAGGACTGTAACTTTTCAAAAGTGTTTACTGGAATCAGGTCAGCTCAAGGATTTTCTGATTCCTCCCGAGCCTTTTATAGCTCCAGCAGGAATGTAGTAGTAGCATGTGTATGAGATGATTCATGCTGGTGGATCTTGTGTTGCTTTGCTGGGATCTTTACTGGGCTTCTTTTGCCCACACACTATTAGGTCATTACCCACTTCTGTCAATAACAGAAAGCATAGTCCACTATTTACAAAATCCAGATAAAGAAAAACGGACTAGGCTCAACCCAAACCCAAGTAAAAATAACCCACAGAGCTCTGGTCTTACATTCAACTGCCTGTATAGATAGAAAAACAGGTCAGGGACAAATTTAGGTCTTGATTTAATCAGGTGGTCTGGAAGACGGCCAGCGTGTCAGAGCAGCTCACACAGAGGATGGAGCAGAATCCTCCCTGCCTTTTGCAATCGGTTTACCAGCTTTTAGCCTCCTTTCCCCACCAGGGACCTCGAAGCTCCTGAGCGGTTTACAAAGCACTTTCAAATTCACTCAAATCAGGCTGCTAGTGAGGACAAAGGAAGTTGTTGAAGGAGCATCTGGCAAAGAACAGAATCATTCCTAGGATTTATTTCCCTCATTTTTGTTCCTTCGAAAATCAATCGGTTTCCCTCCAGAGCCTGAAGGTCTTGGGTCAAAGCAATGAGTATCTGAAGGAGCCAGCATGGAAGGGCGTGAGCATTTGGAAGTGCTCTGAGTAAGGAGTTAGACCACCTCCCCACCCCCTCACCCCACCCCTCACTCCCAGGACACCTTGTTAAGCCGGGACTCTGAAGAGAGGCTTGCCCACTGAGCCATTTTGGACTTCGGTAAAATAGACTTTCTTCTCTACGAAGCATTCTTCACAACTTCAGTGTGGCCCAGGGCCTTGCCTGTGGCTCGGCTGGGAGATTCAGTGTATTATTAAACAGCCTTGTCATCAGCTGGACAAGCACACCCGAGTGTAAAAAGGAGCAAGAAGGTTGTTCACATTCGGTTTGTGCCTTCTAGTGCACAAGGAATCCAGAGGTGGGGCTCCTTGTGTGACCAGCTCCCTGGCTCTTGCCTACTGGCCTGCTCTGCTGGTCCTTGGTGCATGTGGGCCCCTGACAGACTCCCACCCTACAGGATCCCCCCAGAACATTGTTCTTCTCAAGGTCAATGTGGGAAATGTCCCTTGAATACTTAAAAAAATTCATCTCCTCTGACCTCTCCTTCAGAGATGCCATAAACCCAAGAACACAAGTAAAACAACTTCCAGAGTCTGGGCGAGGCAATGAGACCATTTCTCCTAAATCTCCAGAAAGAATTGGCCCGGCCCTGCCATGGTTATTTCAGCCCTTTAGATTTGAACTTCTGACCTCCGGAACAGCTAGGAAATAGATTTGTTTTAAGCCAGTACATGTGTGGCAATTTCTTACAGAAGCATTAGCAAACTAACGTAGACTAGTCTAGGGATAGTGTTTAAGAACCACCAGCCTCCCTAGGGTACTCAGCTCTTCCTGCGGGTTTCCAAGACTGTAATTGTTTCCAGGAGTAGAAAGCCCAGTCTTTCTCTCTCAGAGCGGCTGGTGGTTTCAAACTGCCAACCATGAGGATCACAGCCGAACATGTAACCACTACACCACTAGGGCTCCTGATTTGGGCCCTAGAGCATCAAAAGAAAATGTTGCCACTTATATGTTTGCCTACTTCCCCAAATCAGGCAGTGTTGTGCATAGGGTTGCTCTGTTGTGCATAGGATAGCTAGGGGTCCGAGCCGACTCAATGGCACCTATCAACAACTACAAAGTTGGCTCTAGCACACGCCTACTTCACCACGTACACATCAGAAATACTTCTGAAAGACAAGTTGGATTCCTGAAAGACAGCAGAATAAAAGAAGGAGGCTTTCTAATATGAGTGAACCACTTGGGCTAAGGTATTTGGGGAAGCTGTACACAAGAAGTGAGTAGCCAGAATACTTAGGACTGCTTCATAGAGAACTCTAGAGGATAATTCCAAGACATATATTCCTCTCTTGGGACCAGAATATACCCATTTGTTGTTTTAAAATTTCAATTATGCTGATGACAGATGGATCCTGGTAGAAAACAAAGAATACCAAAAAGGTGCTTACCTCTGTTTTATTGACTATGCCAAAGCATTTGGTTGTATGGCCCATACATCTAAAGGATAATATTGCAAAGAACAGGAATTTCATAACACTTAATTGTGCTTATGAAGAAGCCATGCATAGACCAGGAGGCAGTTAGGCCAACACAGCAAGGGGATACTACATGGTTTAAAATCAGGAAAGGTTGTCTCTTTTCATCATATTTATTCAACTTGTCTGCTAAGCAAATCATCTGAGAAGTTGGAATGCATGAAGAACATGGCATCCGCATAGAAGAACGCACTATTCCATATGCAGATGACACATCCTTGCTTGCTGAAAGTAAAGAGTCCATGAAGCACTCACTGAGGAAAAGCAAAGACTACAGCCTTCAGTATGGGTTTTACTTCAACATAAAGAAAACAAATATCCTCCCAGATGGACCAAGAAGTAA
>NW_022103968.1:41678369-41740307 GCF_000313985.2 Echinops telfairi
AGATGCTCAAGGTCATATTTTGGCTCTTATGGACTTGTTTTTTGCTTTCTTCCTCTTCAATCTAAGCATATGTTTGAGCAATGGATGGTCTGTTCCACTGTCAGCCCTTGACCTGGTTTTAGCTGCTGATCTTGAGCTTCTCCACCTCCTGACCGATGGAGTCAATGTCATTTCTGTGCAGGCCAACAGGAAATGTCCACACATTCACCATTTGGGTTGTTGAAAAAGGGTGTTTGTGATGAAGAAAAGGTTGGCCTTGCAAAATTATATCATGTGATCTCCAGCTTCGTTTTTATAACGAAGGGCATATGTCCCAACTAATCATCCTTCCTCTTTGTTTTCATCTTTTGCAATCCAATTGCCAATAGTCATCAATGCATCTTAATTAAATGATCAATTTCTGACTGAAGACATTGGTAGAAACCTTTAATTTCTACATCACTACCTTTAGTGGTTAGTACATAAACTTGAATTGTACTTGTATTGATTTGATTTCCTTCTATTCTTATAGAGATTATCCTCATCACAGACAGCACTCTACTACAAGAAATATCTGAAAACATCCCTTTGGACGATGAACACAGGCCATGCCTCTTGATTGTGTCCTTCTCAGCATTATATATCATTCCATATAATTTTCAAATTCAAAATGTCTAATACCAGGTCATTCCAACTCACTAACACCTAGACTATTGGACTTTATGTGTTTCATTTCATTTTTAGTGACTGCCAATCTGTCTAGATTAATATTTTGTACATTCCAAGTTCTAATTATTAATTGATGTTTGCAACTGTTTCTTGTCATTTTGAGTTGTGCCCCATCAGTAAATGAAGGTCCCAAAGGCTCTACTCTATCAAAGTCATTGTAGTTGACTCTACTTTGAAGCGGTAACTCTTCCTCTGTCAGATTTTGAGTGTCTTCCGATATCGAGGCTCATCTTCTGGCACTATCTCTGACAACACTCTGCTTCTATTCAATCAGTTTGCAGTATCTGACAATTTTTCAATACTCTCCATGGGGTTTTCAGTGGCTAACACATATGAAGTAGACAGCCTATTCTTTCTTCTTTGGCTATTCTTAGTGTGGAAATTCTGCTGAAACCTGTTCACTTTGGGTGACTCTGCTGCGATTGGAATTCCAGTGACATAGCTTTCATCATCTCAGCTATACACAAGCCACTACAGTATGACAAACTTACAGATCCAGTATTAGAGTGCAGGGGCTTGGTTAAGGACATTTTTTACTCTCTGTACTGTTTTCAATAAAATTCACTTGATTACTATTTATCAAAAATCTTCCTCTGAAAGACAACAACTGTATTTACTTTGCAAGTGCTTTAGGTCATCAAATACAATCTTTAATTTGATTGATTAGATAGTACATGAGATCGTTGAATGTATGGAATAGTGAAGCAGTTCCTAAGAAAGTTTCATGTCAAGGTAGAATTTAGTTTTCATTTTCCATGGTCTAGTTGTTGAGACTTGTTTTGTTATGTTTTGGGGTCACTGTGTACTGTGGGTAAATAGTCACTCTTCACATCTGCAATGACATGTTTGTTGTTGCTTTCTCTCAACAGCCGAGAGAAAACAGTTAATATATTGTGAGGATGGAGAGGGACAAAAAGACAAAGAGAGAGAGAGCGATAAAGAGACCAGGTGTAGAAAAAAACACAAAACTAAACTAAAACCCCACCCAAATGATATTGTTTGGAAACAGGGCCAGTCTAATCAGAGTTGAAGAGAGAGCAATCTAGGGGCTCTGAGCTTCTTTCTGGATGCGTTGTGAAGGGCATTTGTCAACACAACAATCTCTCAGTCCACTTGTCTCTATGGATCTCAATGTTATGGGCACAATGGCCCACAACAGATGGGGATTTTCTAAGCACTCTTAACATAATTGTAATGGAAGTGGGCAATCACGGTGACTGGAGCACCCAAGGGGAGTTAATTTTATTTTAATAGTAATTCACTAAGTAGGTTTTGAAGGTTCAAGGTTTAAAACAAAGGAGAATAAAAGAGATATGGGAGACAAACCAACATGTATGAAATAAATTTAAACCAAGAATGTCTATTGTAAACCAGAAATGTAGGAGAGAAAAAGGGCTGACTGCTATGTAATGATGTACATATAGAAGGATTTAAAATAGGAGAACAGAGACTAGGGCTACTAAGCATTCATTTTGCCTGACACTACACAGGCTTTTAAAATTCTATCTAGATCCCATATAGGCAGGCCTATAGATTTTGGAAACTACACACTTACTGGACCCATATAATTAGGTCACAATGAACATTGTACTGTAAATCTGCAAATGTTGTGGCTTTACTTTAAGAGATACGCTAGGGTAATCAGACACCGACCTACTTACCCTCTCCCATTTCTCTTCCTCTTTCATATTTGAACTGAGGCACACCAAATTAATAATATTTAGAGATCAACAGATGGATGGCAATTGGGTAGTAAAGAGCGGGGGATAGACACTATAGACCATCTATACAGTGAATTAGCCAAAGACGATGCTGAAGAAAGGGAGATGGGCCAAAATCAGACCTTAGGAACCTTGAGGTTCTCTAAGAGGAAAAGAGATAGAAAACAATCACTTCATTAGTTTCCGGTATGAATCCACTGTCTGTCTATCTGTCATTCAATTTTAGCCTTGACTCATGAAATACCTATACTCATAAGAATCCTGCTTTGTATTTATATTCGTATCTTTCTGTTTCTTGGAACCAAATTAAATTTAAGACACCAGATGCCACGTAACCTTAAACTTTGTTGTGGAAACTTCACATGTTGAGCAAAACGTTAGTGTCTCCATCGTCCTCTATTAGAAGTCCTGGTTACTTGTTGGGCTGCTACTCCAAGGGCAGTTTGAAACCACCAGCCGCTTCATGGGAGAAAGATGAGGTTTTCTACTCTTGTAAAGAATTACAGTCCTAGAAACCCTCTCCTGGAGAGTGACTGGAAGTCTGAATTGACGCAATGGCAGTGGGTTTGGTTTGATTTTGGTGAATGTCTTCTTTAAAAGTAATGCTTGCATTCCATGAACGACTATATTCCTTTGTAATTGTGCATCTTCTTTAATGGTTCATCTAGAATGGTAGTGGTGAAGAGAGAGAGAAGAAAATGACAATTAGGGATTTCTCACATAAAACATGAGTGATTCTTTTCTGGGTAATTTTTAGAGCAGAGTGTTTTAAAAGAACAAAGCATCAAAGGAGAAATAGAGGAGTGAGAGTCTCCAGAAGCAAATGGGGATGGTTTCATCGTTCTCAGTAGGGACACTGATCAGGGAAAGTGAGCTTTTCCATTGAGTTACCCTTGTGTTGCTGTGGTCCTAGAAGCTCTGCCATGAGTTCCAATACCAGCAGGTACAAATGGTTTCAGAGGAACTTCAAGGGTAAGACAATAGGAAGAAAAGCTTGTCCTGCTTCTGAAAATTAGACAACCTTGTGGATCCCACTAAAACATTGTTTGAATCTCTTCTCTGGATATCCCAGGAAGAGGGATCCGTTGCTGGAGGAAGACATTGTGTTTGGTGAGATAGCAGTCAACACAATGAGAAAAGCCCTCTCTGAACTCGATTGGCACAGTAGCTTCAATGGTAGACATGAACTTGCTAGCAATTGCGAGGATGGTGTCGGATTGGCCAACATATCATTCTGTTGTCCACAGGTCCCCAGGAATCAAAGTAGGAATGGAGTCTTAATGCATTTTTTCACTCAGTTCCTAGCACAGTGCTTGGCCTCTACCAAACATTGAATAGTTTAAAAGTATTGGTTGAAAGTATAAAAACATAAATACTTTTTAGGTAAACTGTGGCTTTAGGGGCTGATCCATAACTTCTCCTGATCTTCATCACCGACAATTTGAATAACAAGGGGGAACTTTATAAATTGTGAAAGTGCCAACCAAAGATCTTTGATTTGAATAACTTTTCTTAACCATTGGACAAAGGTGACATTAAACAAGACTTTGTTTTCATTACTCTTTCTTCTGCCTCTGGAATACAGAGAGGACACAGTGGAACCTCAAAACAAAAGATTAATATGGGTTTTCCTGAAAATGACTTAGCAATGATGAACGTTTTTAGAGCTTTGGCATTCTTTGCTTATGAAACCTTTGATCTAGGCTGAGAAAAGATAGCAACACATTTTAGTAGTATTATTAGTTCCTCAGTGCAATCTCATGTTCTAAAATTATGGTTCTAAAATTACTACTACAGAATTTAGGACACTGATGAAATTTTGGGTCATTCCTCCCTCTGTGATTCAGAATTTTTTCTCTAAGAAACATCAGTACAGATTTTTGTATCAGAGAGGACAGTTTTGACTGAACTTCAGGTACGAGTTTGTAACACTTTTTAGAAAAGCAAAATATGCATCTATCCAAAGACCAGTCATATTTATGTCTCTTTCTTGAATCAAGAACCACTCATTCTAGGAATGTGGACTCAAAATTACACAAGGGGGTGGGTATGGAAATAATATAAAGCTGTACTATCTCAGCCAAACAAAGTCGATTATTTCTTTGATTTCACACATTTGGATGTGATAGTACGCTCATCCTATGAAAAATATTAAATGATAAAATGTTATTTCTTTTCCAAAGGACTTTCAACTTCAAAAGCTTATTTATCTGGGTTGAGGCTAGTGGATGGAGCTGTAAGAAATGGAAGCATGTCATTGAAGGAAATTAAATGAATAAAAGGATGAGCTTGAAACTCCTCGATGTTACAGACCCAGAGCTAATAAGCTTCTAGGAGCTTTTCACTGATTGCAAATTCTCTACAATGCAGGGAACCCCAGTGCGTTTGGACTACACACTACAGGGCCAGAGAAGACTGGACAACCAGAGAGATGTGAAGGCTGAGAGCACTTCAAGAATCATTGATATTTTGCGTATGTTAGGTAGGCTTGTTCTAGCTCATTCTTACACTAAAGGGGTAGTGGGAAGAAAAGCTGTTGTGGCCAGAATCAGTTTAGTGTGTTTAGGGAATAACCCCAGCCAATATAATAAGCAGAGAGAGTGAGGGGGGAAATAGTAGGGATTGAAATTGGGGGGAAAGAATCAGGGCTAGATTATGTACTAGTGTACTGTTACTGCATTGGGCAGCTAACCACAAAGTTTGAAACCACTAGCAACTCCTTGGGAGAAAGGGCTTTGTACTGCCCCCCTCCCACCCCCAAAAGTGTTGCTTTCTCAGGAGCTCACAGGGGCAGACCCCTTATAGGGTCACTATGAGTCAGCATCATCGACTCAATGACTGAGTTTGGGTTGGGGTTTTTAACTCCACAAATCGCCTGCTTTTACATATCATTGGGTCATGTAAATGGTTGTCAAGGTCAGCTGCAAACCCAGAAGGTGCAAGTTCAGGTATATCCCGAAGTGCTCCAGAAGAAAGGCCTGGTGATCTACTTCCCAAAACTCAGGTGCGGAAAACCCTACAGAGCAAAGTGCTCCTCTGACTGGAGTCAGAACTGATTGATGACAACTGGTTCTGTCAATGACTGTAAGGAGTTTGGACTCAATTCTGTGTATGATGGGAAATTGAAAGTGTTTTAGGCAAAACAAGATACAATCTGATTTGCAGTTTCAAAAGATTGCATTATGGATGTTTTAGGGGGAGTTGGCATTAGGGAGACCAAAGAGGAAGTAGGAGGTCTAGTTAGGAGGCAATTAATGTAGAAATGAGATATGATAATGGCTTGGTATAAGTTGGTATTGACAAAGTAGCTAACGACGCTCAAGATTGATTAGGACCTCAAATTATGTTCATTTTGTTCTTTCATTTTCCCAGGAAAGAGAGTTGTTCAACTTTTGGAGACTCACGCTGATCTACCCACCAGACCACAGGGAACAGCCAGAGCCAGTTGATCAAACTGTCACATAGGGAGCACGAGGAGAACTTTCTCTCTTGGCAGGGGTCAGAAAGTCACTGGTATTATCAGAAATTGTTTTCTTATTATTCTGCTTTGCGGTGTTCATCACATTTCCCTTGACTTGAAACTTTAGGGGATAATTACTAATTTTACATTTTTTACTTATCTTACACTTTCAGTTTCCAAATCTGTTTTAAGCCTTGGCCTTATCAGCCTTTCTCTGTACTATGATTTCCCAGCAGACAAAGATAGCACTTAGTTTAGAACTTTGCCGGCACCAGGGCATCTTAACTAGAAGACGGGAAACTAGGCGGCATGTTTCCATCAGTGCTCTGCTTTCTGAAGCATTAATGGATAGATCTTGCTACTGTTTCAAAAACTATTAATAATTTTTCCCTTGGTGCCAAAACACAACACACTGAGTCACCCTCCATAGGGCATGAGATCTTTATTTATTTTATATATTTGTAACTGTTGAGGCCGTGCTAGTGATGGTTATTATACTAATCAGGGTGTTTTAGTTTTGAGTATCAAAAAAGTTATGCTAATTTGAACTAAAGAAAAAAGGACGGTAAGAAGGAATGGGAAAGAGTAAGCAGTGTGTTATCCAAGTGGGTTTTCTACAAGCAAAATGGAGTTACATCTGGCTCTGAGGTATCGCTGGACCCAAGAACCTTTCAGGAGCCCGGACAGGTTTCTCTCTTCTCTCTTCTGGCTTTACACCATCAGCAAAGAATACCAGAAAGACATTTACTGTGTTTCGTTGACTATGCTAAGGCATTTGACTGTGTGGACCAGAACAAACTATGGCTAGCCTTGAGAATAATGGGAATTCCATTAGCCCATAATGGGAACATTGTGCTCATGTGGAACTTGTTTCTGGATCAAGAGGCAGTTGTGTGAACAGAACAAGGACATTCTGAATAGCATTTACCTGTGGCCAATTACCACCCGCCTTTTCTTCAATGAGCAGCAAACAGTGTGACCAATTTTCTATTTTCACTTTGTACTCTCCTGGTTCTAACAGTGGAAGTCCTGCACCCTGGATTACTGGGTGGTTGCTTTTTCTCCATGCCTCAGTGTTGTACGCTGAGTGCTAACGAATGCGCATGCAGGGAGTTCAAGTTCAAAGAAATTGGGGCCAGAAAACCCAAGTTGAGTCTAAATAAATACTTCACAGCTCATTTCTAAGGCTTCTCTCCATTGCCGTGAGCTTTAGATTTTCAAAGATAATTTAACCAGTTATGTTAGGAACAATGTAAGTCTTCAAGGAAGCATTTATTCTGGATTTTCACTATTAAAAGGATGCCTTTATTGCAACAGGTACAGTGATTTACAATAAAAGCAGTAGATTGATTTGGATTAAGATATAACTAGACCTGATAGAGAGCAGTGTTCAAGGCTTTGACCTGTTGAAAGTTGACTGCCAGGCCTCCCTTCCAAATTGCCTCTGGGTGGGTTTGAACCTCTAGCTCTTTGCTCAGAGTCTCCTACCTTGAGTAGTAATAATGCTGGATGAGCATCATCATTGTACCGAGGGGCTGAAATAATGCTGGTAATAATAATACTGTAGGTACACCATCGTTGTCCCTAGAAGCTGCCCCCAAACATATTTTACCGTGTGGAGGACCATAAATAAAGAACTCCTTCATGTGTTAATGTGGTTAATTGCTGAAGCTATTTGCCTCTGTTCTTTCTCAAATGTAAGTTGTATTTCAAAGTACAAAACTATTGCTATTATCATTATACTAATAACAAAGCAACAAGGGCAGTTAAGCCACATGCTTTTAAGTTGTTTTGCTCTTTGGAGTGATTGTTTTTGAGACTATTATCAGCTGTTTAAATGATCGTCATGCATGGCTCTAACCCTTTCTCATATGAGACTATTAGTGACCAGAGGGGCTCCATGTTGTAGGCAACCGCCAGCCGCTCCGCTGGAGAAAGATGCGGATTTCTACTTCTGTCCAAATTCAGTCGCAGAAACCCACAGGGGCAGCTCTCCCTGTCCTATAGGGTCGCCATGAGTCAGAATGTCAACATTTCCAGACCATGGAAATGTTGAAACTGAAATATGATTTATAATGAAACCGTAAAATGTTTTGGATGTATTCCCTCAAGAAATCTACCTGAAGATGTGCATTCAGTATTTTTGTTTTCCCTTTGCAGCTTACACAATTTTTATCTCTGACAAACAAACAAAACCAGGAAAAAACAAACAAAAACAAAGCTGTTGCTTTTGAGTCAGTTCTGGCTCAGAGCCAGCCTATCAGAGCGAGCTGAGCTGTCCCCCATGGGGCGGCCAGCCGATCAGAGGGAGCGGAGCTGGTCCCCACAGGGTGGCCTAGGCTGTGTGCTTCAGATCGCCTCTGCTTTCTCCGCAATCCCTGCGCCTGATGGTTCCAAAGGCCAGGAGTTCATGGGCAGCTCTCTGCTTAATTAGCCATTATACCAACAGAGTCCTTTTTACCTCTGGTAGGACTTTTGATGATCACAACTTCTTCTAGAAACAGTTTTTAAAGGGCCATTATTTCTTCTTCAACAAATCGTTGTGAGCCAATTAGCAATAGACATGTTATAATGAAACATGTTTTTAAAATCAAGATCTAGAAGGACCAGTCACGGACACTGCCGTGGTTAAAGTTTGTGGGTGCTAACTGAAAAGGTGGATGGTTTGAAACCCCCTGTCATCCCCGCTCCTGCCGCCCCCAGCTTGCTTCCCAACATGTACAGCTTTGGAACTGATAGGTTTCCATCCTGGGGATTACTATGAGTTAACTTCTGTGGTGGTGGTTTGGTGTTTTTTTAATTTATGGTATTCTCAAAGAGATTAGACCAGGATAAGGTTAACATCTTTCATTCTTCTTAATCCATAATCATGGAGGGTATAAAATTCATATTAAAAGGAGCTACATATTTTTATTACAAATTTTTCAAAACCATTTACCATATATACTCGTGTATAAGCTGAGTTTTTCAGCACATTTTTCATGGTTTTTGTGGTAAAATTAGGTGCCTTGGCTGATATTCAGGTAGGCTTATACTCGAGTACATACAGTAAGTTCAAGTATAGTCTGTAACCTATTTTTAGGCTACTGATTTTCCCCCCATCCCTTCTCAAGTAGCAGTGAGATTGCATCTATGTACTTTCCTTCTAACCGTTAAATTTAGGTTATTTTTTCACCCTAAATTTATATGCTTAAGCAAACCTTTGGATTTGACAAAGCCAACCAATCTCCCACATGCTACAACAGCAGATGGGATTTGGATACATACCAGCTTCCAAGTTCAGGTTGTTTTTACTATCCACAAACTGTAGCAGGTCTAGGTTAATGAATTATATTTTATGAACTTTATTGCTTGAGCCAGGATCTATTACACTGATAGCGTAATGCTTATATTGATTGTCCAATTCTAAAATAAGGAATTTACTTTTTTTTTAAAGTATACAGTTTGGGGGCATATACCTCACATATTATGGAATTTAATCATTCAATCATATTAAGAAGATTTGTGCAATCATCACCACAATCAATTTCAGAACATTTTCTTCTCATGCTCACTGTTGTTAGATCCCCATTTCCCCCCTTCTCCCCTGCCATGCTCCTAGGGCAGTGGTTCTCACCCTTCCTAATGCTGCGACCCTTTACTACAGTTGCTCATGTTATGGTGACCCCCAACCATAAAATTATTTTCATTGCTACTTCATAACTGTAATTTTGCTACCGTTATGAATCACAATGTAAATATCTGATATGCAAGATGTATTTTTATTGTTACAAATTGAACATAATTAAATCATAGTGATTAATTACAAAACAATATGTAATTATATATTGTGAAATATTTATTTATAATTACAACTGAGTGAAATTTTGTCTTGAAGCATATGTAATGTGAGTAACAGTCTTAATATAACAACAGTAAACTACATTGCTACATTTTGCAACAATATGTGTAAAAAGCCAACGTCAGTACTAAGGTTGAGATAGCTTCTTTCTCACCAGATCAGCATATCTGCATGTGGGCAGACCCAGAGGAGTGGTGTCTCAGTGGTTCCTAAGACCATCGGAAATATGTGTTTTCCTTTAGGTGATCCCTGTGAAAGGGTCCCTCAACCCCCAAAGGGGTCATGACCCACAGGTTGAGAACCACTATCGCAGGTAATTATCTTACAAAACACAAACAAGAAGCAAATAAACCACCATCACCACCACCACCAACAACAAAACCCAACAATGACTAAAAAAACAGCACAACCTCAACCAAAAAAAGTACTAAAATGTCACAGTTAAGAGGTAACTTAATTAGAGAAATAACTAAGTTAAAGAAATAATGCACGTGTGGTATTATTCTTGATGAAGTGTTTACATTGTTAAAATGTTGATTTTTAAAATTGCTTCTTAACATGGTAACAATTTACCCTAAAATGGAAGGTTGGAAATAAATGTCACTAAAAGGGCCATGGGTCAAGCTCACACTATGTTTAAGGCATGAGGAAAACCGATTTTATCTGCAAAGCCACAGTACCAGCAAATGACAAGTTAGTAGTGTATCCAGGAGCAGTGTGTTCTTTGCGTCCTAGAAATGTTCACTATGCAGTATGAGGGTAAGTAAAAAAAGCGTGGTTACAAAATGTAGAAATCTTTTAGAGCAAAAATTTCAAAATATGAAGCTAATTTTTCCCAACACGTGCCCCATAGACAGTGTTCTCTTCTCTCTAACCTTTTCTGAAGAATTGTGATCTTTTCATTTATACATCAAAACAGCAGTTTTAGCATCCTGGAAGGCCCTAAATCATGTTTCTTTTGCATGGTCTTTGAGACTTTAGAGCTGATAGAAGTCTGAGGGTAAGATCAGGGATGTGGGGTGGTCACGGTCAGGTTTCCCAATGGATTTCTGGTAGCAGAGCACTTGTTAGCCTCTCAAAATTCATAGGCACATTGTCTGGATGGAAAAACATTCCACAGTGCAACTTTCTGGGCCTTTTGCTGACAGGTGCAATTAAAAACAAAACTTCTTCCTAAGAAGCCCATATGATTGTCCTGAGTCCTTTAAGGAAATCAATCAAGAGTACTCATTGGGAGCCCCCCAAGCAGTCGCCATTCCTTCTAAGCTGACTTAGATTATACGTGCATGATCTCCTTTCAGCCCTCTCACCAATCCTAGGAGGTAGGGAAAGGTACTGTCATACTTTTTAGAGGAGAGGGAATTGACGGATGGAGCTATTGAGCCAAGGCTACTGCAGTCTAGCCACTCAGACTAGTGCGTGTTGGACTTGCCTGACCCTCTTGGGAATGCACACCTTCAGCATCCTCACCATGGTTCCTTCCTCCAGGTGAGCTCATGAGAGGTATCCAACCAGTTTTCCCAGTCTACCGGCTTTCCTGTCTCCCAATTTCCCGCAAAAGGAGTTGCCATGGAGGCAATCAGACTCATGGCGACCTCGTGTGTCAGAGTAGAAGTCTCTGAAGGACTTTTTTTTTTTTTGCTGTTTGCTTTTAATGGCTGCTTTGCAGAAGTAGCTCGTAGAGGCCTTTCTGCTGAAGCCCCTCCAGATGGACTGGAACCTCCACACTTTCAGTTAGCAGCTGCACATCGAGCATTTGCATCATCCGGGACGTACATAACCTCCCCTAGAGAGGCCACACAGGCCTACCTGCTTTAAAAAGAGAAAGGAAAAGATAAGAAAATTTGGAGGGAAATGTTAAAAAGTTAAAGTTAAGTAGCCAAACTGCTTTATTGTCTGCTTTTCATTGTTTAATGCCTTTTGAATTTATTCCCCAAATCCTTTTCTTGCCCTGATATTTTCATTCTTCTCTCTCCCTTCCATGATATCTGGAAAATTCACCACATTCTGAACTTAGGCTCTTTTCATGAAATAAAGAGTTCTTCCTTGCTAAGCAGAAGCAATGAGTTTAAGCAACCACTTAGATATGATCGAAAAATATAAGAAGTCTCTTGTGCTTCAAATTCAAGCCTCAAAGGATAAATGTATATTTTTTGCTTGAGATATCAAAAGTTTCTATGTGTATTTTACCATGCTCAATCCATTATTCAAATGAATAGGTTTTTTTGTTTTTACTCACAAAATTCTGAACGTATTATGTTGAATTTGATGGCAAGAATGTCTTGACTCTAGGCAGGTGGTAATGACCACTTCTGTTTGATTTTGTAAAGATACCGAATTACTTTCTTTTAATATGTCATTTAATACTAAGGCTCTTGCCCTCAACATTTGTAACGACAATAAAATGCTGTAAAGTGAATTTAGAGATACACTGTGAAAGGGAAACAAAACAGAGAGAGCCCTGTTCAAAGGACACAAATAGTGCTAGACTGGAGTTGGAAGTAAAACAGGATTAAACACCTAAGCTGCAGAGGACGAAACCCTGAATGGCATCGGATTCTAAAGAATGTTTTTGGTTTGTTTTGTTTGTTTTGGGCCGCTAGAACCTAGTTTACTAAACTAGAAGGCTATTACTAGCAAAAAGAAAACCTCACTGTCATCAAGTCAATTCTGACTCAGGGTAGGGCAGACCAGAACTGTCAGCTGCAAATCATTCTGGAAGTAGATTGACACCTCTTTCTCCCTCGCAGCACCTAGTGGTTTCCAACTGCTGGTCTTAAGGTTAGTAGCCCATCGCTTAATCCAAAATGCCACCTGGCACCTGAAAAAAATAAAAGGAACTAAAATGCATTGAATAGTGTTAGTATCATTTGAAGGGTGTTTTAATACAGGGGACATTAGAGTTATTGATTATGAGGCCAAAACCTCTCTTGCAATCAGCCTATATTGTGTCATGTTCCATGTGGGGGAAGCAAACTGTAACCAAAGCTATTGAGCTAAACGAGTCTCGGTCAGTTTGCTTGTTTTGTAGTTTTAAATTCCTAGTACGGGCTTTCAGTTCTAGTGGCAGAGCTTGTAAAAAGCCAAAGTTCACAGCTACAATAATCTACAATAACCTACAATAGGACTTATTTGGCTCAACCTTTTAACTTTTTAGAGCAGAAAAATATCATTGGGCCTCCAGTGTTAAAGGAATTTGCAGGATTAGTTTATTTTAGAAGGATTAGCACAAGGCTGGTTCCTGTGAAGTAAAGGTTAAAGATTTCTCAAATCTTCAATTTTCCCCAAATGCTGTATCGCTCCATCCCCTCTGATTTCAACCACAACGCCTTCCCTCCATATTCTCCCTCCCATAATTCACTGCAGCATGTCACAGAACTAATGAACCATCAAGTAAATGGTTCATGTGGTGGTGGAGTCTGGATGGTCCCAAATCCACAGTTCAAACTCAGAAGAGTCTCCTCACTCACCTGGTTCAGAGGTTGACAAACCCAAATTGGTAGGTCAGATGACAGGTGTGGACTCATGCAGCTATGGAAGCTGGCAAATCAGACGGGTTTAAGCCCCAAGAACTGGAGGTCAGACAGAGTTGAACCAGATGACCATGAACTCATAGGTCTTCTTTAGCACCGCCAACAGCGATGCAAAATGCATGAAAGTGAAAGTAGTTCTTTCTTGGTCGGCCTAACAAAGGAGAGCACCATTTCTCATGCCACTAGGACAGCTCTCCACGTCCTGAGCCAGGCGTTTTGCCGGGGAGAGAGTGTTAGCAGGCATCTGACTGGTGTTCATCAGGATGATTCTGCACAAGAACTATTCGTCTGCACATCTTCAGTAGGGAAGAGGGTGTCACAAAGATGTTCTTCTGCCCACATCTAGGGTGTCAATGGGCGTATGCTTTTGTTATGGAGACATCAAAAGCCCAGGCTGCGGACCCTTGGGTGTTACTTTGTGTGCTAAGTGGACCAGATTGGGTCTTAGTCAGTTCTGTAACCCCTGTCTCCTGTTTTTGCTTAAATAGGAGGCCGGTGATTCGCCTGCTAAGCAAGCAGTTTAAAACTGGAAGTTAGTTTTCTTTTAACACAGAAATCAAAGATGGCAGCTAACTTGCAAGTCTCCAACTATTTCCTGTATTTTGGATGCCGATGACATCCCACAGAAACGAAGGATGGTGATTTGAGTCATACTTCTTATAAGGTGGGGACTCAGGACACATCCCACCTTAATCCTGCCTCATTAGCATAACAGACAACTCACTCCCAAATGGGACCCTACCCGTAGCATAGTCTTAAATTTCCAGATAACCCCAATGGAGGATTGCAGCTAACAAAGCCATATTAACCATTCATCGCCCCACAGAACATGTTTTTCACAATGTGAAGAGGACACAGAAAGAACTGTATGTGGGTCCCCTATTCTTTGACTCTTGGAATTGGATTAGATCTCTAACTTGACCCCACCTATTGCCTCCTATTAATGGCCTTTCTTTGTTGTGCTCTGGTCTCTGTCTTTTTCCAGTTCCTCAAATCAACCAGCATTTCCCATTGCTGGGACTGTGCAATTGCTGCTGCCTCCGCTTGGCTCCTCTGCTCCCTGCCTTCCCCTTAACTAATATTTCCCAGTTTTCAACTCTCATTAAGTAAAGTACCATCTGCCCCAGCAAGGATTCCCTGCCCTGCACTTCCCACCACTTTTATTTGCTTCATACTACTTATTTGTGTTTATCCAAAAATAGCTGCCATTTCCAGTGGACTGATGGGAAAAAGCTCAAAAAAGACAGAGCTTGTGAACATTTCTCCCTACCCTTCTATCCAGGAGCATATGGCCTACTCAATATGTTACGGTGAATGAATGAGTAATGTGGATAAATATATGAAGGGGCATCAAAAGGTTAATGAAAACTGGAATTAAAATTCAATGGGATTTTCCGACACATTTTAAAATGTCCTCTCCTATTATTTTCCTTGAGTCAGCTTTATGCACAGAGCTGTAGACACTACATGGATTTAGGAAGAACTGACAAAAGGAGCTCTCTAATGCTTTTTCTTGGCAGGCAAACTTTGTCTACTTCTTGGTTTAGTCCCAGGTCCCTACTAGCTGCCTCTTTGGACTCTATGAATACTGGCGCCATCATAAACTGGGTCATCCCTTGGTGCTTTGGTAAACATACCTATAGCTCTTACCAATGTGGGCACAGAAGGACCAATGCAAGAGAATACTAAAGTTGGAAAGGGCATTATAAAACCCCTCACCAAATGCTCCATTTATAAACAAGCCTTTCTTTGTTATACTTAAAATACTCAGAAAAGTGGACTCGGGAGGAAAGCTCGCTTACTGTTGGCTCCATATTTGGTTTCTAACATGGGATTCTCTGTGTTCTTTTAGACTCACCTCATTCTGCCTCCTTCGGAGAGATGTAGGTTTTATAAGGTACAACTACAACTGGTCCTGGGAGTTCTTGAGTGGAGCAAACAGTAATATTCTCTGGTGATAATCCAAAGATTGGAGGTTGGAGTCCACACAGGGGTGCCTTGGAAGAAAGGCCTGATGATGTGCTTCAAAAAAAAAGATTCAGCCACTGGAAATTTTAGAGGCCACTGTCCACTGTGACACATAATGGCTTGATATGAGTTGGTGTTGGCTTGATAGCAATGGCAAGTTCACATCCAGTACTTCACATTTTCCCTTCTGACCAGCATGAGGGAACCTGCTTATCTGTGTGTCTGGTTAGCATACTCCTGTGAACCACGGATCACTCTAGCATGTAACATTGCTCTGGAATATCGCCATGTCCGTTGTTCATCACAGTCACCGAAACTCTGACAGATTGAATCCCTCCTGACTCCCTCACCAGCAGAAGATCCTCTTAGCTTGTGCCGTAGCCCTTAAGAACATTTCATCAGCCATCATGAACATGTGCAAAGCTGATCAGAAAGCCTTTCCTATATCATTTTAGCTGGCCACATATTACATTATTATAGTAAAATGTCTTCATTTCTTAACTGACTATTTTCAGTCATTGATGTTGTTTCCTTACTAACTAAAATCATGGAAATGTTTCGGCATACAAATCCAACTCTGGAGTTGTTCGTTTGTCTGTGCCACACAAATTGGAAGACAGCTCCTGGCCAACTAATTAGAAAGGATCCCTAGACAGTCCCATTCCAAAGAAAGGCAATACAGCAGGATGAAAAATGATCAAACAATATCACTCATATCTCACACAAATTAAATTTTGCTGAAGATAATTGAAAAACAGCTGCAGCAGTACAAATGGCAGCAATTCAAGTAGGATTTGGAAGGGTACAGAGAACAGGGGATGCCATTGCTAATGTCAGGTGGATCTTGACTGGAAGGAAACAGATAACACCAGAGAGATGTTTATTAAAAAGAGAGAGAGAGAGATGTTTACTTGTTTTATCTTGTGGATAAACTCCCCGGAATCAAAGGATCAGTCATAGAGTAGGCACACTTTTAAGGCATTGATACACTGTCTCAAATTGGGGAAGTCTTCTTAAATTCAGAAAATCACACTCATTTACAAGCTCCCTGGGGACTCAAACTTTATCTTTTTAACTATTGTTTCCTAACACCTAGGAATTTTTTTAAATACCTGTTTGGAATATTGACTCTCAGTAAATATTTTTGCCAGACTGACATCAGGCTCACCTTGGAGTTCCCCTGAATAGATGGTTTTCAAATGAGCCTGGAGCTAAGTTATTAACATAACACCAACTCCCTTTGAGTATTAATTTGTGTGGACAAAACAGAAGGAAATAATCTGCTAGTCATATTTGCTTTCTCTTCTTATAGCAAAAATAATTTGGTTTGGGGTATATTTTCAAATACAACTTTTGGGGTGACTTTTGGAAAAAACAGGGGCCTTGGTGTTATAGTGGTTGCTCATTAGGCTGCTAACAACAAGATCAGCAGTTCAAAACCACCAGCAGCTCTGTGGCAGAAAGATGAGGCTTTCTACTCCTGTAAAGAGTTAGGGTGTCAGAAACCCACAGAAGCAGCTCTACCCTGTCCTAAGGGTGGGTCACTATGAGTCATCATCAACTTGGTGGCAGTGAGTTTTTTTTTTAAAGAAACTGATTCTCAATTTCAGTAGGTGATGACGGTATCTGTGTTGAATATGGGGATGAAGACTCGACTCTCCCTTACCAGTTTAAATTAAGATCTTACCTCTTTGTTCCTTAGGCTTTTCAGAAATGGCAGGAAGGTGGTGTCTGACCTCCTGGACCTTCACAAGGAGCAGAAATATCATCAGCACCAGTCCAACCTGGATCCCTGTGAGGCAGGGATCTGACACGTCTCTACATTCTTCCCTTGTTGACACCAGCCATCCTTCCCATAGCACTCTCTACTTCTTAATAACTGTGGGTTTAATAACTCACAGACAATACTCTCAATTATGGCGTTTACTGGGGGAGGTTAATGCGTTAAAATATAGGGTCTGATATGCTCAGGATGTAATTCTTCCAATCAGGACTGTCTTTTCTCAGCGGTGTCCCCAGCCTCTCAGACACAAGGCCCCCTTGGTCTCTGCTCTGCTCGGGAGAGATTACAAAGCTCTTTTCGGGCTGTCAGTCAATGCCAAGAAGGCAATGCTACTCTGCTACAAACCTCAGTTCAGAGATGCTCTAGCTCCAAGGGTCAGCAAGCCTACTCCCCAAGGAAGTACCTAGTTGGACCCCACTCCTCAAGCAAGCCTCCTGCCTAAGGCACTCAGCCCTACCTGCTCCCCGGGCTGGGGAGCCCATCACTCTGTCTCCTGCTTTTGCTCTTTCTTGATTCCGCTGCTGCCACCCTGCCGCCCCTCTGCTCTGGTGGCACAGCTTTCTGTCAAGGAGGTTCAATGTGCAGGGATCTTAGGGTCCAAAAGATGTGCTCCTTTCTGACTCTTCTTGATGGCTATGAAATGACCCCTCCTGTTTTTCATATGGCTTATTGACCTATTTCCAGGGTAGAGATCCTGTGTTTACAATCACAATGAACTCTGTTAACAACCACCCACAACTGAATCATACAATCTTATCATTATCCGCCCCTACCGTCTCTTAACCAGACCCATCCGGAGGAAAAAAGAAAAGCCTTTTGGTGGGAGTGTTCAAAGACACCCAGCAAGTAAACCACTCTACCACTGGTGTTTTCTTATGATTTCATCAATCAGCTGAGATTGAAAAGACACAGCTGCAGCTTGACAAGAAACCTGGCCTTGCCTGAGTCAAACACCCACAGCAAACTCTGGCACCTTTTATATGACTGTGCCTCCGCTTTGCTCGAATTGTCTGTTGAATTGTGAGCTTGACTACGTAAGCGTTTCTTGGGCTGCAAATCTTCCTCAAGACATCACAACTCTTAACACTAGATGGCATGGTAGAGTTGTAATAGTCTTGGAAACCAAATTCAAAAGTATGGAAGCTGACAGCTCTGGGAAAAGAAGAGAGGGGAGGTTACAGGTTATACCTTGAGAGTAACAAGTATAACATACCCTGATGATGTTAAAAACCATTAACTAAGCTTGAATCCACTTCCTTTCCATCTTGTGTAAATAGTACTGAGGCTGGTGATGAGAGCGGCAGCCCAGAGCGGACGGAGTGCGAAGCTCGTCATGTCAGTGCCCAGAAAGCCTGACTGCTGCCTTTGGGGAAATCTTCTTGAGATGCTGGGACTTTCTGATGCGTTTATAAACATTGACATCTGCACACAGGACGTGGGGGAGGGCTTCTCCCAGGAACTTTTTGACACTCAGATACTATAAAGGATCCTGATCTAGGTGTGGACCAGGAGCATCTAGCTCTGATTAGATAGTGGGTATTTCTGGAAGAGAGGCAGTGTAGAGACCAAGGGACCAGCTGGTAGCAAACAAGGAGGTGGGCATCCTCCAAAATCTGAAATGAAGTCAATCTGGGGAGAACCAAATAGTCAGGGGCTAGATTAAACAGTACAGGGTCACACACACACACACACACACTATTTCAATTCTAAGAGGAATAGGACAGTGTTGCAGGTCATTTAGTATGGGAGTGGCACTCACATTGTTTCCTTTTGTAACGTTCACTGTCACTGTGGTGTGGGGATTGAATGGAAAGGGCCCAGAGTTTGAGGGACGACCCCATGACAGCTTGCAGAAGTTCAAGAGAGTGATGATGGTGTTAAGAGACGTGGAGAAAGTGAGGTCAACAGGGCAAGGATCATAAAACCAAATCCATTGCCATTGAATCAGTTCCAACTTATAGTGACCCTGTGTAGGGTCTCTGAGACTATAAATCTTTACAAGACCGAACAGCCTCATCTTTCTCCTGCAGGGCAGCTGGTGAGTTTGAACTACCAACCTTGTCGATCGTAGCCCGATGCCTAACCCCCAGCACAATCAGATCTCGCTCCTTGACAAAACGAGGGCGTGAGAGAAGCCTTGGCAACTGAATGGACAGTAATGTCAATGACCAAGGAAAGAGACATAGGAAGAGAGGACAATGAGGAAGAAGAGCATTAACTAAGTTCAGAACACCGTGAACTTCGGTTTCACTATCCCCCTTTCATGCTCTTGCATTAACTCATTAATCATTTGCCTTTGTCTTCTAAGTGAGGGTTCTCATTATCTATAGTAATCGATGCTTTCTGTGCTCTTTCAAGGAATGCTCAGGAGCACTGGACTCTGATCTCAAATCATTTGAGTGTAAATTCGAGGACTACTTCTCGATAGCTGTGACTTTAGACACTTACTCGACGGCTTTAGCCTTTGCTTTCTCTTCTATCAAATGGAGAGCGTAATACATGCAAAGTTCTCCCAGACGACCGAGTGGACCGAACCCAAACAGCTTAGGAATTATTGCGATTGTCAATGTAAAACAACAAATGGACCCCAAATTCCAGAACCGACATCATCCTAATCACTCCTGTGGGTGATTCTTTTGATCACTGACTATAAACCAATCAGATTTAAATAGTTTTAGATTAGTGGCCATAGCACAGAAGAAAGCACAGCAAAGGATCTCATTGCACTGATTGCATAAGAAAATTCAGATTCAACATCTCTGTGGAAAAACTTTGCCCTCTGTGGATGAAGCAGTGACTCTTTGGGGACATTCAGCATTTGGACTTGAACCGTTTGCGGAGCTGGCTCACGACAGGCAGAGGTTTTTATTGTCAGATTGCAATGATTAAGTAACACGAGAAGTCCTTTGTCTAAAAAAGAAAAGTCCAGTCTTTGCTTGTACTGTTAGTCCTCAAGATTGTTGTTGTCATAAAACGTCTGAACGGAAAAGCTGGATCACAGGAAAACACCAGCGACCTTTTCAGAAAAGTTGATGCTTTCCTCTGTCTCCAAAAGTCGTCACCAGACCTAATCTGAGTGGCTCTCATTTTTGTTTCTTCCCAAGGAGCAGAGAAAGCATAAGATGTGGGAAAAGCCTCGGCTCTGGTCATGGAAAATTCCATTAAATTAATTGAAACTTCAGATTAGCAGTCATTTTCCTTTTGAAACTCATAATGCATTTGCTCTAGTTTGATGAAAAACTGTTTCCTGTGTTACATGTTTAAACCACAAAAAATAGGAAAGGTAGACTTCAAATCAATGTTGAGAACCATTCCACATTTTTTCACTCTGTTAGGACATAAAGTACTATTTGATATCTATGATGCTGCTTTTAAGGCCTCAGCATTAAATATAATATAGCCTGTAAAGTTTGCAGATGGCCAATTTATGTAATTGACACCATTCATCATATATGTACACAAGTAACATGTACCTCCTATATTTGTTTGCCAACCATATCCTGTCCCCACAAGGTGATCATATGTATACTATTATACTTTAAAAAGAAACCAAAACCAAACTTTTAAATGACACTCCTCTTTCACACAACCAATAAGCCCAAGGTGCTGCTGGCTAAGAGGAGGAGAGGACCACAAGGTCAGTGTTGTCTTCCTGCTCTCTACCTCTCTGGACTCATGCCCATGGCAATGGCTACCCAGGACTCACAGGAAGTTCATTTGCTTATCAAGGAAATGAACCATTTGCAATGCCAGTCAGAAATGTTGAGGAATGAGTTGCTGATCAGGACCTGTTACAAAGTTCTGTCAAGTCTGCTAATAAATACCCAAGGGCCATACGGTCTGCTATAAACCTCCCTCTGAAGGCTTTGCTCCTTTAATCAGTAAGCCCAGGTCCCTGATAGAAGTGCCCAGAGATACCGAACTCCAGGAAGCCTCAGCTCAAAGGCCCCAGCTGCACTTCTGTGGGTCCGTCCAACTTCCCGAGTGAAGTGCGCAGAGGCACCTCATTCCACAGCGCAGAAGCACTCGGCTTTGTTTGCTCCGTGGGTTGGGCAGTTTATCACTTTCTTCCGTGCTCTGACTCCTGGCTCTGCTACAGCTCCGCTGTGAGTACGGCGGTCTCCTAGATCCAGAAGATTCACTGTCCAGGAATTTCCCATCCAGAGGACATGCTCCGCTCCTTGCTGGTAGCACGACCTCTATTCCTGTTTCTCAGAGGACTCACCCTCTGGGAATCCAACGACTCACAGGTGAACCCTATCATTTCACCTCACCTGCTTACCACAGCCATGCAGGCAAAAGTCATTTAGTGGGAGTTAGAGACTTTAGCTAAGAGCCACATTAAATAATTCATTGCCCGTGAAGGTCAGTGGTTCAAATCCACTAGTCACTGCATGAGTGAAGGTTGATGCTATCTATTCCCATAAAGATTGCAACCTCAGAAACTCGACATAGGGTTGATAGAAAGCAAAGTCAACTCTACGGCAGGTGTTTCTTTTGTTTTTGTTCACAAACCTTGTTGTTTTTGAATTTGTTTAAAAAGTTGTATAATTCTCATTTATAGCTGGCTAGACATTCTAGAAGTGGGTATAGCTGAATGAGAGCAAAGGACAGGCCTCTCATCCTCAGCAGTCTGGAGGGTACACCTTTCACAACTAACTTTGGGCAGAACGAGCTTTTCTCAGATCCCTCAGTTAGTCTGTGTGCTATGGAAGTGCAGGTAAGAGGAAAAGTCACAAGGTAAAATGAAAATCTCACTGGCATTGATACAATGGAAAACTCTCACCTTAATAAGAACAACACAGACAACCCATTTTTAACAATCAGCACAAGACATGAATAGGTAATTTACTAAAGATGACATACTGATGGCCAACAATCATATGAAGAAATGCTCCCAAACATTAGCTGTCAGAGAAATACAAATAAAAACAATGATGAAATGCCACCGTAGACAACACTCAGCAAAATTAAAACAGAAACAGAGGATGTAGAGAGATTGCAATGCTCATATAGGGCTGGCAGGATTTCAGAATTATATAATCACTCTTGAAAACAGTATGATATGTCTTTAAACAAATGCAAAGAGAAACTATATGATCCTATTATCTCTTTACTTGTTTTGCACCCTCAAAGCATTAAGGAACAAACATGAACACATATATACACATCTATGTTTATTTCAGCAATCTCTATAATATTAAAAAGATGCAAACAACCAAAAACCCTATCTGTGGAGGATGAATACACCCAATGGAATATTATACATCCCTGAAAAACAATGATGAGGCTGTCAAAAACCTCATGCCTTGGACGACATTATGCTCAGCAAAGCGTTGGTTGTTCCGTGCCCCATAGCCACCTTGTGCACACTGGAATGAAACACTACCAATCCTGCGTTATCCTCACAATCTTCCCTCTGCCTGAGCCCATTGTTGTAGCCACTGTGTCCGTCCATCTCTTGAAGGCCTGCCTCTTTTTCTCTGTCCTTCTCCTTAACTAAGCACGATGTCCTTCTCCGGGAACTGGTTTCTCCTGACATCATGTCCAAAGTACGTGAGATGAAATCTTGCCGTCCTCGCCTCTAAGGAAATTCTGGCTGTACTTCTTCCCAGACATGTTTGTTTGTTCTTCTAGCTAAAAGGACAGTGAAGTTAGTCAGTCTAATAAAGACAAATATTTCATGACATCATTATTATAAAGGAAAAAAATACCAAGAAAATATGGTTTTCCTATCAAAGGAAAAGAGTTTAAAGATTATGACAAGGATGGGGGATTGGGAAAGGGATGGAGGGGGAGGGAGGGATGGAGGGAGAGTAGGTGGGAAAAAAACAAGGGAGAGCTGACTCATATTCAAAACGTTCACCAGAAATCTCGATAGTGAAAAATGTAGGCTTTGGAGTTAGACTGGATTTTAAAGCTCAATTACTTTACAAAGTAGATGCATAGTCATGGGCAAGTCCTTAATCCAAGGTCATGAAGCTAATTAGGATGGGAGTCTGGATGTAAGGTTCAACTACGGCATTTATTAAACTGAAAAGATGATACAAAATGCTTATGCATGTCCATCTATAGACAATTAGAAAGTACAGATGATTTCAAGAATGTCCTGAAAAGAGACCTGCTTTCAGGGTCTCTTTAAAAAATCGTATTGCCTAAAATTGTTATGCTATTCATATTTTTTGACATAAGACATTGCAACTCTTAGTGATGGCCACATTTTTACTGTATGTGTGTGTGCGCGCTTATATTGTAACATATTAAGCTTTTTTTAATCCTTAAATCACATTCCTATGCATGCCTTTTTCTTGAATCATTCTATTGAAAAGATTGCTACCGAAACAATTAAGACCCAGTTGTCCAAGTTGTATACATGACGCTTTCCCCCTTCATCTTTTTTATTCTCTTTCTTTGTTCTTGAAATTCCTGTTGGACATTCCTGATAGTACCCTGACCTGGTGTTGCCCCTTTTCTTCCTGGTTCTTCCTGGCAGACTCTGCATTTCTTTTCCTGTTACTGAAGTATTGACCGCCCATGTAGTTTTGTCTCTGTTCTTCACTCACCGCATGTTTTCCCGAGATTCAAGATGCTTGGCTCCAACTGCTGTCATGAACACTAAGGATGCTTAGCCGACCATTTCTCCAGAGCTGTAGCTTCGCCTCCGCCCCTCTGTCTGTTTGCACATGTCCCTGTCCCTGAAATCATTCTTTCCCAATCTCTAACTTGCTTACCTTCTAGTATTTCTTATTGGCTAGTAAATTTCTAGATAAAAAACCCCCTCTAATTTCATAATCTACTACCTCTTCTTTGTGGGCAAATGTATCAGAAACTGTTGGTTTCCTACCTACCAGTCATTTCTGATTATTCCTTATTGAAAATGTGCTGGTTTTGTTTGGGGTAAGTATGTACCTATTTCAAAGGGAAGAATTATGGCCTGACAGTTAATCTTGAAAATGTCATTCATCTTTGCCAGATACTTATTTGGTCATCATTTCTTGTACCTAGAAGCAGCTATGTGTCTCACTTTTGGGTCCGTTAGAAAAACTGCCAAGTCAACTAGGAATCTCTTAGAATGCTCTTTCTCCTTAATGAGCCCAAGAAAGTGTAAGCTTTCTTTTTTCTGTCTCCTTTCTCCCTGCTTTGGATACTGACATTTGAGAAAATGATGCTTGTCATTACGACAGCCGTCTTATTAGTTTAGGAAAAAAAGCCGTTTGCTCAAAGCCAAGACCATGAGGCTGGTGCCACAAAAGAACGAATTATCCTCTGTAGGTTGAGGCAGAGTGTGCAAACGGAGCACATAGAGCGCTCCTGGGGGAAGACCAGCTGAAGGAGCTAGAGTAAGGTGACCAGACGTCCCGCTTTTGGCGGGACAGTCCCGATTTTAAACAATTTTTCCTGTATCCCGCGGCATTTGAAAAAAGTCCCGATTTTTGGAAAGAATGCATGACAAGCTAGGATATATGGTTTTCAGCTGCCATGTGGCTATTTTGCCAGGATATGCGTTTTATCAATGGTGTCCTGTTTTACCAATGTTAAAATCTGGTCACCTTAACCAGAGAGCAGCACAAGCACCAAGCTCAGTGTCTTCAAGTGGATGTCACCTCCTACCGACCACATAGCGCAGAGGAGAACTATCCCGTGAGTTTCCAAGACTGTAACTCTTTACCGGAGTAGAAAGCCCCAACTTTCTCTAGAGGAGATGCTGGTGGTTTTAAACTGCTGATCTTGCAGGTAGCATCCTAACGTGTAATCATTATGCAGCCGGGTCTCCTAGAGAGCAACCTTAGTTTATCCAAAATGCTCACAAAAACAAAACTGTTTTCAGAAATAAAAATGTGCAGCTTTGGTGATTATATTATAATTAATTTCTCCACGAAAGGAATCTCCACGGCAGCCTGGGAAAATGCACCCACTTATCAAATAATCAAATCTTAAAAGCTTAATGATAATGTTGCTGTAGAAATGTTTATTAGAGATCAATCCTTAATATATAATTTTATAAAGATGTAGTACCAGCTTAGGCGCTGTATTTAATGGATCAGACATTTCTAATCTAAGTCAGATGTCTTTTCCTCTAAGGACTTTCTTCTTTTGAATTCTGCTATATTCACCATACCGCTGCTATTGAGCTACTCAAACTGTGCATCTCAAACAGGCGACTGACTCATGCTGGTGTCTTCTCCCAGCCCCATTCTCACACACCCCAAACAGACAAATGAAAACATGAAAAAGTAGAAGTCAGGTCTATATAACTTGAATTAGAGTGAATTTGGGTTTAGAATCTAAGGTGATAATGTGATTGACTAATTAGCAGATCAATCTCAGAGCAGCCTCTAAGAGACTCATTAAGCTTCAGGTCACTTTGAAGGAGGAGAATTAGTGCCTCAGCTGACCTTTGTACCAAATATTGGAGAATAAGAAAGGTCCAATATTATTGTCAACATCAGCAGCTACGGCAACCTTACTGGAGGACTTCACCAGAACCTAATGGACAGTGTAATGATGCTGTGAAAACGATTACCTGATGCTGATCAGTGACCTCTCAGGATAGAGAAATACAGGCAAATTTTAGTAAACATACGCTGATGGCGAGAATGCCTATCTCAGTGGAAAAGGACCCACTGTGACAAGGACATCAAGACCTGGCACACGGGTCCTCATTCTCTTCCCTTCCCTCTGTCCATATTTCGGAGGAGTCCAAATGGAACTTCAGACTTCTTTGCCCAGATATTTGGGTAGGTGCAAACCCTCCACTGCAGCTGATAAGCCCAGGAGAAATCCGGGTTTTTGTATCTGTTTGTTTTAATACAGTAAGCAAGACCTGACTAATTTCATCCTTATACTTTGCTACTACCTTCATGGTAATTCAAAGCTCTATCACTAATCAATGACCCGAGATGCTCGTGAAGACTGAGCTTGCACTTGTGTTCAATCCGTCTGCTTTGCCTGAAATAGCCCTTCTGTTTTCCCCAGTCTTCGCCTCGTTAGCTCACCACTTTAATCTCATCTATTTATGATGGCAGTTCCAAGCTCAGACTCCGAAAGCTGCTTGATGATGTTTTTGAAAGCCTTTTGATGTTCAAATCAAGGTCTAGACTCTCCCTATGATGCCTTGTTACCTGGGCCACAGAACAGCTCTGCTTGAGTCCAGGGAATCATAAGTCAGTCAATGAATTTATTACACCGTAAATCTATGTCATATCCACTGTAACTTTCTTTGATCCCAGGAATCAGATCTAGTCCTGGGGTCTGGGCTCATGAATAGCCATCACCCTATTCTCTCCATTGCTTTACTTTTCCACTCTGCCATAGAGCCATGTGTATGCAAATGTTCTCCTATCGATACTTGTCACAACAGACCATGCTCCTGAGAGAAAGAAGAGAAACCGGGAGTTTCTCCACTCAGTCAGACTCTGAAACTCACTTAGAGTCAGTTGCATCTCCCAGTGATATGGGAAGTGCCTGCAAGAAGGAATTGAATGCATCTCCCTGCATTCATACCATGTCCCCTCTGCCTTTAGAAACTTGAGAAAAACGGAGAGAAAGAGACAGGGAAGTAAAGAAAATCATTTCCCTCTACATTGGGTGAGATGGAAGAATAGATGATATGCTGGGGTAAGAAATATATTTAAAACAACTTAAAGGGAAACAGAACCAAGAGCCTTCTCAGGTTCATGGTTGTGTGTCACAATCAACCGGCACTTACTGAATTCAGCATGTATGTCCCGCCCCGCATCAAGGATGGGAAAGATGTCAGCAGAAGTGATGGATGAGGTTCTTGGAGAACAGGGTGATCGTGATCAGCTCGACAGAACGGAAACAAAAGGACCCTAACCAAGACAGACACAAACTTGTTACCTGTGACTCTGAGACCCTTTCTTGCCTGACAGGTTTCCCCTCACCTTTCTTGGACAGGGTAATAAGGAAATAACCATTTCTTGCCGTTCTGGCTAGGCAGCATAGCCACTCTTTCAGAATTAATGAGAACAAATTTCCAACCAGTCATTTGAAGTATTAAGTACCACAGACATAGTTAAGCCAGTGAAATGTGTTACATGACAGAGGCAGATATGTTTTTCCTCATCACCCTTGAACTGTAAAATGGAAAGCTAGGTTAGTCCCCATCACTGGCGGAGGGCTTTCAAGGACTTCTGTCTGACTCCTAGCTTTATAGTTTTGTTTTTTCCATTTAGGCAGATGCGCCTACTCTCAGCGGAGCTAGTAACTGCCAGGAGCTGAAGATAGATGGAAGGCATTGTAGGGAGCTAAGTAATTGTTCTTGTTATTCAAATGCTAGTCATCAGTTTTGCACCTTTGTACGGACAACAAATAACCATGGGAAGGCTCCAAGTTCCAAACTGGAAACGTCTCCAGAGGGAATAGTTCAGTGAATTGAAAAGAAACACTTTGCATTTTTTATGAACGGCTTTGAGTTCTTGGAAATGTCAGTTATATAAAGATAGTGCATTATGTCACTCTACAGCACCACTGCTCGCTGTTTCACCCAATAAACAGAAGGTCACAATAATGCTGGACAATCCCCAATGTAGATGGTTTCCACAAGCAATTAGATTATATTTAATGCTATCTGATAAGATGTGCCAAGAGGCACTATTTCAAAATAAACATTTCTTAGAAAATGTTAACAGACCTTGCCGTACATTAAATTACAATCTAAATTGCTTTGAATGAATTCTAGTTTCGAAAACAAGAAGTGATTATAAAAGTAGAAATGTTTTATTGTTCATCAAGCATCTACTAATTATAAACATGAGAGTATTTTTGCCCTTCAGAATACATGGAAAAGTTAATGTTTTTGATAGACTAGCTATATTGAAATTTAATATCATTTAAAACAGATGTGTGTTCCAGATACAATTTTTCTAACTTCTTGAAAATTCAGGATTACAAATAGCCTGTAAATGAGAACAAAAGAGAAACAAAGTATTTTCTTTATAACATCTACAATGGCTTTATATTCCCCACAAGATCCTTGTTCATTACAAAGAAAAATAGTAATTCTATAGTAGAGAAAGGGAGCAAGATGGGGCTTTCTACTCCTGGGAAGAGTTACACTCTCAGAAACCCACAGGGGAAGTTCTCCCCTGTCCTTCCGGGCTGTTTGCAGTCTGCATGGACTCAATTGGTGTTATAGTAGAGAACCCCAGGAGTTCCCACTTTGACATATAGTCTAAGTTAACATCACCACTTGTGGGCAAATTGGCACCTGGTGCCTCCTGAAAGTCAGTAAGCCCCTCAGTTGTGAACTCCCCACTTATAGATAGCTACCTGCTCTCTAATGATAGGTCAACCTGCCCATACTTTGAAATGCTGGAACCAATGCTCATTTGCACCAAATTCTGCATCATTAGCTGCAAGCTCAGCTTTTAAATAACCGTAAAAGCTTTCAAGCCTTTTCTTGTCCTAAACCCCACTACCAACAAGTTGATTCCGACTCATAGAGGCTCCATAGAGAATTTCCAAGTCCGTAAATCTTTTGTTATTATTGATGAGTTTTGGGGGGGTTTGTTTTTGCCTGCTCTTTTGTGATGAATCTGTGGGGGTTGGGGATGGAGGGGGAGGGGTGAGTAATGGGCTGTAAATCTTTATGGAAGCAATTAGCCTCATCTTTCTCCCACCAGCTGGTTGGTGAATTTGAATAGTCAACCTTGTAATTAATAGTCTAGTGCTCACCTGACAGTGTCACCAGGATTAAATAAAAGTAATAAGCACCTGTTCCAATTTATCTACAAATTAGGCTCAATGACCACGAAAATGGGCCTCATTCATAATCCGGGGGCTGCCCATATCGCAATCCTGTCAAAAGTGCAAACCTGAATAAAATCACAAACAGGCATCAGACAAGGCTCTAATCTGGGCTTCAACCTTCAAGAATGTCCATGTTGTCAAACACAAGAGAGGCTAACAAACTTTCTCAAATTGAAGGAGACCTACCTGAATGCAACTCATGATCTGGGAACTTTGTCACCCTAAAGTAAGACTTCACTGGGACCATTAGTAAAATGTAAATAACACTATCAATCAGGTGATGGTATGGTACTGCTTCAATCTTGGTTTCCTGGATGTGACCATTTTACTGTGATGATCTTAGGTGTTCTTACTATTATGAAGTATACATACAGGACCATCATGGCCATCATTCATCTCAAAATGATCCCTGGTGGGGAGGGGGACAGAAAGAAAGAGGGAGAAAGGAAGTAGCCATTTTAATTCTCGGTGCCAGAAAATTAATATTGTGCCTCTGGATGAGAGCATTCCTCCCTTCGGAATAAACACCTCTAGAACTGCAGAACATAGAATTGTGGGGACAGGAAGTAAAAAATTCTTGAATGGGTCACTGTATATAATAGGGAGAAGTGTCACTTCAATTTCTACACTTTGATTCCCCGAGTCAGGAATCTTGGCTTTGGGAGAAACAGCACCATATATTGGACACTGCCTTATTGCCTACACAACCACCTGGAGAATATTGCTCCAATCCTACCAGGAACTGTAACTTAGATGACACCCCAAATTGTGTGCTCGAGAAGGCTAGTCTTTCGTCCGATCAAGTGAACTGCTTCAAGATGACAGGAACATGGTCATACCAGTGAAGTCCATGGACATTTCCATTGCCACACTGCATTTGCTGTGAAGTGAGCTCCTTGACCCAGGCAATGCAGTGAGTGGTACTACGGAAGTGAATAGGGCCTTCTGTTGTCCATAGATGGTAAGTTTGGTAGAAGTAAAGCACGTAGGGAAGGCCAAACCATATCCAAAGTGTATATATATCCCAGTAAGAATAAAACACTGGTCATTCCATGGTGGACACTGCCCGCTGTAATCAACTTGTCCCCAGGTGGACCACCCTTAGGCGGGATGCCATCTGAGATACTCAGTGTCGGTCTCTGCCTCTGGCAGGGCTGTAGGCAAGTTATCCTCGGTGAGTGGAAGGCCATGTTGCTGAGCCCAAGCATGAGTTCCTTTCCTGCCTCCATGGCCATTTGGCTCTTGAGCCTATTGTGAAATGATAGGAGTGTCTGGGGAAAGAGGTTGAGTGATAATTATAGAATGCATCTTCTTACCCAGTTGATTGCTAAAATCCTCTTCTGCTGAGATTAATCTTTGGTTAGCATTCACACGAGATGCAAATATCTCCATTTCTTTGGCTCAGAGAGATCTAACTACTGCTTTTTTCCTATACATCCTTTTCACTGATTTTCCAGTTATGTTCCTTCCAAATCCCTGATCATCCAACCGAATGAGTGGCCACAAGCCATAAATCAGTATACAATAACACATCTTCCCATCTCTTCTTGCAAGCAAAGTGAATAACCAAGTGTATTGCTTGAAGTTCTGCCCACAGGAAGATTTTCCTACATCACTGTCCTTTGGAGATGTTCCAGAAGGGGCTGCGGTAGTGCCATGATCCACTTCTGCATGGTACTGGATATCAAGCAAGAACATCTGTAAACCATATGAGTTCTCTCTGTTACACAAAACTGATCATATAGAACTCCCGTTGTGGTCATAGGTGCAGCCTGGGAGGAAGAATCTGACTTTGTACTGTAATTGTAATAGCAATTACAGTAATTTTTAAGATTTCTAGAGCGCCCATCACAAATTTGTTCTTTGTCATATGTGTATCCAGCAGGGGGTAAAAAGAGGAGGAGGAAGAGGGGAGAGAGAGAGAGAAAGAGAGGAGAGAGAGTGCACTTATTTCAAGGGAATGACTCATGTGCTTGTGGATGCCGGTCATTCCCCCATCTGTTGGTTAGGTGTCAGGCTGGTGGCTTCTCCTGACTCCAGTTGCTGCAGAGGCAGTTGGATCCCAAATTAATAGGCGTTGGCTCATGGAGCTTCAGGCTCGGGCAAATCCTACAATGCAGAATTGGAGAGAAGGTTGTTGGCTGCTGTTTAAGATCAGGAGATCAGAGGATGAAGAGCCAGATATAGGATGGAAAACAGAGGATTTTCCCAAAGAATTTGTATATAGTGGATACAGCCCCAAGGAAACTTCCCTCTTAACTAACTGCCTGCTTCTATCAGCTCATTAAATGGAGGATTACATAATTGCCGAGCCTTGCCAAGTTCATGCATAACCTTAACCATCACAAGTAGATTCTTCTTTTATTCCTCTGTTCAACTCTTTTAGAGACAAATCAAAATAATAATAATATTTTGCTACCTGCCCAAAAGTTATTCTCTTGCTCATTTTGCTCCTATCCCTATATGTTAAAACATGAACTCTCTTTAGAGCAGTGGTTCTCCACCTTCCTAATGCCATGACCCTTTAATATAGTTCTTCATGTTGTGGTGACCCCAACCATAAAATTATTTTCATTGCTACTTCATAACTAATTTTGCTACTGTTATGAATCGTCATGTAAATATCCGAATGCAGAATGTATTTTCATTGTTACAAATCGAACATCATTTAAGCATAGTGATTAATCACAAAAACAATATGGAATTATATATTGTAAAATATTTAGTTTGAATGACAAAGAAATGCAATTTTGTCTTGAAGCATGGTGTGGCAGGGGTAACAGTCTTCATGTTGGGTATTTGTTTGTGGGCGTATCTGCATGTGGGTGGACCCGCCTGGAGACAGATAGAAGAATGGTGTCTCAGATCCTGAGACCATCAGAAATTTGTGTTTTCTGATGGTCTTAGGCAACCCCTGTGAAAGGGATGTTCAACCCCCAAAAGGGTCGTAACCCACAGGTTGAGAACCGCTGCTCTAGAGGCTAATCCGATTGCTCCTTCCAGCCCAAACTTTACAAGTAAGAGTAGCCTTTATTGCTAACCTTCATAGGTCTGTGTTTATTTTTATACCATTTAATTTCCAATATATATAATAATTGGTCAATCACCTTTTTTAAAATACAGTAGAAATATATGTAAAGAAAACCAGAGCTGCATGTGATTTTCACATGGAGACTTTCCATTTGCAAATGGCTTGTACCGAAATGCTAAACTAAAGGTTGGCAGTTCAAACCCACTCAAGGACCCCGCTGAAGGGAGATTGTGGTGGTGGTAGTCGAGCTGCTAGTTGCCCCGGCGTCAGCTCGGAAGAGTGAAGCACTGACTGCGAGCCGAAGGGTTGGCCCTTTGCCTGGAGGTCAGCTTCAGAGAGTTCTCAGCCCCGACAGTTCTATGGAGGGCAGTTGTCCTCTGCACACCTGGAGTCACGGGACAGATGAGCGCCCAGCAGACCCTACGGAGTCGCTGTTCTGCTGTATAATGCGTGGGAGCTCCCTGAGTCAGAATCAACTAGGACCCCCACCCCAATGGGTTGGGTTGGTTTTGTTGTTCTGATACAAGGTACACAGACATAGGGGAGGGCGAGGTAATGGTGAGAGAATTAGGTGCCTGGGCCCTCATGCTGTAACAGGTCAGTTACAAGGAGCTATGACGTCCACCACAAGTTGATATCCATGTAAGAAATACAGACAGGGAAGTCCCAAGGCAGTTGACTAATTCACTGTTGCATGAGGCTGTAAATATTAGACTGTTCAGATTCCAGTGAAGGGTAAGGGGGTGGGGGTGGGGTGGGGCTATGAACCCCCCTGCTCCCTTCAGAAGGCCAGGGGGAAACACAAGCCACATTGGATTTGAATCTTGACACTATTCCTTATCAGCCCGATGACCCTTGGAATGTTCTTCAGGCATCTCCAGTTCCTTTTCCTTGGTTGTAAAAGGAAGAAATTGATTCCTATTTTAAAGGGTATTATAAAGAGATAGTGCTGGAAAATTATCTGCTGTCAACAGGCCATTTTGTTCATTAAGTAGGATAAGCTTAATGCACACAGGCTAGAAGGTTTTCGCGAGCTTTTTCTTTTTTTTTTTAATAAATAAGGAGTATGGTAATGAAAATTAATAAAAACTGTAAAATCCCTTCTAGCCTTCACAAATTGAATCTAATGAGAGTTGTGTGTTTTAATTTTTTGATGTGGTAAAAGTTGGTGTTCTCAAAGGGAAGCTTGCCTCCTGCTTACAGATGTCTTAAAACTACTCTCCTCATGGGTTTTAAATAAAGTATTTATCATTACTTTTAAATCTTAAATGCTAATATTTCTTCCCAATGCAAGGCTTTCCCAGGCTCAAGCTGATTTTCTTCAGCCTCAGTAAAATAAGAATAGTATCTAGCTGCAACCCATGGATTATTGGTGTTAAGACACTGCAAGAGAACGGCTTCAAGGAGAGTAAAATAAAACTGCCTCTCAGATGGTCTACTGTGTCCTCCTGCTAACTTTGAACCCGGATGTTCATTTGTCAGACTTAGAGACAGTCTTTTATTTGGCTGTGGAACCGAATTATAATGAGTGGAAGTCTCTCAGGCTTATCACAGATGAGGTGGTGAGCCTTTTCAGAAATGTTGACTTTAAATAGACGTTTGTGGCTTTTTACATTTATGGCACTTAACAGCTGTGTGCTACTCCTAGAACCTTGAATCCAGCACCCTGATCATTGGCACAGAAAATTAAATTGGCGGGTGGGGGGGGGGGAGCAGTGCTTAGATCAAACTATGCTTATAAATATTTATGTGAGCATGAAACACTATCAGCACATACAACTGACACTGTATTATTAGACCTTGGGGGAGAATTAAAGGACTTATTTTAAATTTGACATCATTATTTCCAAGGAGCAGATTCTTCCAGCTCCTGAGTTGAAATGGCTTGGGTATGGCTATTCTTTAAAGAAGTTCTTAGGGACCTTTAATGACTTGTTATTCTCTGTTTATTAAGCAAATATCAAAAATATGAGTTGTATTCCTCAAATCAATGTATAATTTTTAAGGGTAGCATTAATATGTAAAAAAACTAACAATAGATATTTTGAGGACACATATACTTTCTTTGGGCTATAGGTATAGGATTTTAGATGCAGAAGAATATTCATATAGGGCAAGAGGGTTAAAAATGATTTTATGGATCTAAAACTATTAGTTCTTATGACATGGCCCTGCTCAATACTTGACCGTATGAAGAGATCACTGAAAATATGGGTGCTATTTGGGGTGAAGAAACCAGATGGTGCCCTGGCTATCAAAAAGAATAGTGCTGGGTGTATTATTTTTTTTAATTTCTATAAATCATTTTACTGGAGGCTCTTACAGCTCTTATAACAATCCATACATTAATTGTATCAAGTATATTTGTACATATGTTGCCATCATTGTTTCCAAAACATTTTCTTCCTACTTGAGACCTTGGTATCAGCTCCTCTTTTTTCCCTTCCCTCCCCCCTCATGAACCCTTGATAATTTATCAATTATTTTTATTTTCATATTTTACACCATCCGATGTCTCCCTTCACCCACATTTTTGTTGTTCTTCTCCCTTGTGGTGGGGGGGTTGAATGTTGATCATTGTGATTGGTTCCCCCTTTTCCCCACACATTTCCCCTACCCTCATGGTATCACTACTCTCATTACTGGTCCTAAAGAGTTTATCTGTCCTGGATTCTGAGTGTCGAGAGCTCTTATCTGTACCAGTGTACATGCTATGGTCTAGCCAGATTTGTAAGACAGAACTGAGGTCATGTTAGTGTGGAGGCGGGGGAAGGGAGCATTAAAACTAGAGAAATGTTATGTGGTTTTTCAGTGCTATACTACATCCTAGTTGACGCGTCCCTTCCTTGTGACGCTTCCGTGAGGGGATGTCCAATTGTCTACAGATGAGCTTTGGGTCTCCATTCTGACCTTCCACGTCCAAATTGAAATTGTTGTTTGTTTTGGGTCTTCTGATGCCTGATACCTGAGCCCATCAACACCTCATGATCACACAAGTTGGTGTGCTTCTTCTATGTGGGCTTTTTTGCTTCCCTGCTAGATGACCGCTTGTTTAACTTCAAGCCTTTAAGATCCCAGACACTCTATCTTGTAATAGCCAGACACCATTAGCTTTTACACCATAGTAGCTTATGCACCAATTTTGTCTGAAGCAATTGCATTGGAAAGGTGAACATCACAGAATTCCAGGTTATTAGAAAAAAGTGTCCTTGCATTGAGGGAGGACATGAGTAGAGGCCCAATATGTATAGTATCTGGTGTCTTAAAGTCTTATCTTAAAAAAAAAAAACCAACAAAACCATCTGAGTGAGGCATCAGCTGACTCCACACAGAAGAAGCATATCAGCCTTTGTGATCCAAGGATTGTAAATAATAAAGGCTAAATCTGCAGGAGAGAATGATATTAGAGCTTAAATTCAGAACAATCATTTGCAGAAAGCAATGGATGACAATGAAAGCCCAAGACTCATTTTCAGAGTCCATCAAAGGGATTAAGTTTCTGGTGAATCCCTTCAGTCTATGGACCAGGAATGGGAAGGGCCGTTTTTTAAAAAAAACTCATTTTATTGGGGGCTCATACAGCTCTTATCACAATCCATACATCCATTCATTGTGTCAAGCACATTTATACATTTGTTGCCATCATCATTCTCAGTCTTTTTCCCAAGGAGCTGCTGGTGGTTTTGAACAGCCAACCATGTGGATCACAGCCAAATGCATAACCACTACACTACCAGGGCTCACTCTATCATCATCTTCAAAACACTTTTTCTTTCTACTTGAGCCCTTGGTATTGGCTCCTCCTTTTTTACCCCTCCCTCCCCCGCTCTCCCTCCCTCATGAACCCTTAATAATTTATAAATTATTACTTTGTCATGTCTTACACTGTTTGATGTCTCCCTTCACCTACTTTTCTGTTGTCCATCCCCCAGGGAGGGGGTTATATGTAGATCCTTGTAATTGGTTCCCCTTTACTCCCCTGCTTTCCCCTTACCCTCTTGGTATTGCTGCTCTCATTATTGGTCCTGAAGGGTTTATCTGTCCTGGGTTCCCTGTGTTTCCAGTTCCTATCTGTACTGGTATATATCCTCTGGTCTAGCTAGATTTGAAGGTACAATTGGGATCATGATAGTGGATGGAGAGGAAGCATTAAAGAACTAGAGGAAAGTTGTATGTTTCATCAGTGCTACACTGCACCCTGACTGGCTCACCTCCTCCCTGTGACCCTTCTGTAAGGGGATGTCCAGTTGCCTACAGATGGGATTTGGGTCTCCACTCCACATTACTCCTCATTCACAATGATATGATTTTTTTTTGTTCTTTGATGGCTGATACTTGATCCTATTAACACCCTGTGATCACACAGGCTGGTGTGCTTCTTTTATGTGGGCTTTGTGGCTTCTCAGCTAGATGGCCCCTTGTTTACCTTCAAGCCACTAAGACCCCAGATGCTATATCTTCTGACAGCCGGGCACCATCAGCTTTCTTCATCACATTTGCTTATGCACCCGCTTTGTCTTCGGTGATCATGTTGAGAAGGTGAGCATCATGGAACGCCAGTTTAATAGAACAAAATGTTCGTGCATTTAAGGAGTACTTGAGTGGGAGCCCAATGTTCCCATCTGTTACCTTAATACTAAACCTATAACTATATGCACATTGATCTATTTCCCCATCATCATACATAAATCTATTTACATATGTAAATATTATATGTAAATATATTTACATATGTATTTAGACCTCTATAAACGCCCTTTGCCTCCTAGTTCCTTCCTCTATTATCAGACAGAGTTCATTGTGGGGTTGATCACTCTAGTTGTAGTTAGATTAAAATGTTCCACCTTGTCATTTAATTTTCATTTTGATCCATCTACTGTATATTTGTTCCAGTTTTTGTTATTTTTCTACTTTCTTCTTGATTGAGGTTTTTTCCCGTTTTATTCTGTCATTATTGGGTTGTTTGTTTGTATTTTGTATGTTTTGCTGTATATGAAATCCAGGATAGGTAAATCTATAGAGATAGCAACTGGATTAATAGTTTTCTGGTGGAAAACTTGGGGCAGGGGAGGTTGATGGGAAATAGGGCGCTAACAACAATGAGTACAGGAAGAATTGTCTTAAAATTGATTGTGGTGATGATTATACAAGTTTTTGGATTATAATTGAAATATTGAAATATATCATATATGACTTGTATGTCAATAAAGCTACTAAATGATTAATCTGAAAGGAGAAATGAGATTTATATAAGTAGTGAGCAGAAGTTGATTGGATATTGCTTATTAGTTTGATAAATTTTATTTATGTTATGTACTAAATTTTACTTCAGATTCAATGGCTCTGAGGGCCAGGAAAGACACTAGGTGAATAAATATTTATTCTTCAGCTATTCGTTCAGGAAAATGAAGATTAAGTAGCTTTTTAGACCTTGGTGATTGAATCCCTACCAAGTATTCATCTGTGGTAAACATGTGCTCCTTCCGAAAGACGCAGGTTTTCATCTGTGGTAAATGCGCTCTTTTTTTGCTGACCTAATATACATTTTCCTTTCTTTTACTTCAGGCTAACTTGATATTTTGGGGGGTAACTACCCCTTTTGCCTTTTCAGTCTAAGGGTTCAAGTAGGGTTAGTCCATCTACAACACGATGGTTGATTCTACCCCATCAGGCAGCTCTTCCTCAGTCAGAGGTTGAGTGCCTTCCGCCAGAGGGCCTGGCCTTCCGGTACAGTGCCCGGTCTTTGCACAGCCACTCGTGGAGATCTTTGTCCATTAGTCTTCCCCATTCCGTTGAGCAAGTTTCAGTCTCCTCTGGCATCCATTTTTGCTTGTATTTCCCGTATCTTTAAGAACCGTTGCTTTCTTCTTGTGTGACATCCTTGATGTCACCAGCAACTTCTCTGGTCTTGAGTGACGTGTGTTCAATGGATCACGTCGACTAGAGATAGTATCTGAATTAAAGGGGGTCGTATGCTCCAGGTCACACTTTGGCTCTCATGAAGTGCTTTTCATTTAAATTTCATTTGAGCAATGGATGGGCACTTCTGCCTTGTCTGACTCGGCCGTGTTCTGGGTGACATTGAGCTTCCCCACACCTCCACGTGTGCCGTCCACTTGATTCCCACATGTTCCATCTCGTGAGGCCTGCGTGTGTACTTGCTATTTGTGTGTGGATTCAAAAAAAAGAAAAGGTATTGAAAAAGTTTTGGGTCTGACCAAATGCTATCATGCTATCCCTAATATAATTTCTATTACTGAGGTCCTAGTGGACAGTTACCGACCCTGAACACACATAGAGGTTCAGTCAAAAACCTGGTTGAATATTAAATACGTTTTAGTGTGCACGCCCATAGGGCACCAAACGTCCATATCTTACAGGAGCAGTAATTTGTTTATACTTCTTTTGATTATATTAATTAAGTTAATCTACTTCCAAATTGTTTGAAATATGAACAAGCTTTGAAAAGTTCCTAGAAAAGTTCCACTAAAACTTAATTCCATTTCCCACAAGCTTTCTGAAGCCCCCTCATACTCTACAGAAAATAGCACAAACATGTAATGGTGTGAACAGGCATTTACATGTGTGTTTGGGGAAGAGGTTAAGAGATCTCTTGCAAAGTGAGTAGAATTTGAAAACATAGTTGTAGAGTCACCAGTCTCTGACAATTGTGGGGTGGGGGGGGTCCATACGTGCAATTGTATGCCGATAATATATAACGATTATACAGTCATAGAGAATAGGGAAGGTAGGAGAGAAGGTAAAATAAAGGAGTCAGACACATTTCATGGTAGCATGCTCACCTCCTGGATGGCCATGATCTCAGCAGCCAGGTCAGCACAGTGAGGGAGGGGAGACAAGAACCTCTTTATTTCTAACCAAGGCCTATTTATACTTAGGGGCGTGCAAGCCCCCCTGATTACCGGTAACCACACACATCACAGGAAGGGACTGTACAATATGCATATGCGTGTGTCACAGGAAGGGGATGAGCTAGGGGTGCACATGTTATAAGATGGGCAGCTCCTACACTCAAGATGGCAGCCTAACCTTGGTTGTCCTTGAGTGGGCTTGGCTCATTCTGTGCTCACCTTCAGGAAAGCAATCCACTATCCTTATCAGCAGGGAGTGAGCCCCACTTATGGTGGACAGACAATAGGGCCTGATGGCTCTGGATGGCTGAATGACTTCAGGGAGCATACCTCTAAGCAGCTGACCTCACAATGTGCTACCAAGCGGCAGGCATCCTAGGCTTGGCACATGTTTGGGAGAGACAACCTGGGGACATTTTTTTCTGTATCTCACACCTAGTTCCTATTTTCCTTATCACTTTTTTCATCATTATAACCTAGGCTCAGAGTATTCAGTAGGGTTACCATGTCATGATTAAGGCCTGTGAATGAGCATCACTGATTTTGTCAGTACACATATAGAAATTTACCCACCCCAAAATTATAGTTGTGGTGTTTCGGAATCAATAATATTTTAGTACATATAGTCACTAATGGAACTTAGGAAATCATTATCTATCGAGTCAAGAAAGAGGAGGTGTTTTGAACAATCTGCGTGGCTCAGCTTGTGCTGATTTTCAAACTGAAGGGCCTGGAAAAAGATGGGTCCTTGTCATTCTTGCCTCCGCCTAAGCATCTAGACCAGGTGAGGCCCCGATGGACGCGTGCACGGAGAACACTTGATCTATGAGGACACGGAAGCCAGAGACGCTTCCGCTGTTTGTTCCTGAGTAAATGAAATCTTTTCCCGCGGAAGCTCCTCGAGGCCAAGACCTTCGTGCCTACATGGTTCATCCAATGACTGAGCTTAATAGATCATAAACTAAGGTGGCCAGATTTAAAGCGGGACACCATTGACTGGGGGGAGGGGGGGTGTTCTTGATTAAAAATTTGGTCTATATGGACCAAATAGACCATTTCCTAGCTTGTCGTGCATTCTTTCCCAAACCGGGACTTTTTTAAAACACCAAAAATCGGGACTGTCCCGCCAAAAGCGGGACATCTGGTCACCTTATAGTAAACTCTCAACCAATCTTCTTTAAATCACGATCGAGAGGATGGATCCCTAAAAAAGCTTTTCAGGAATTAAGCAAATAATACTGTGGTCGTTTAAAATCAGGAATGTTGTACACACCAGAATGTTATCATTTCAGCATAGTTATTCAATCTGCACGCTAAGGAGATAATCCAAGAAGCTGGAATAATAAGAAGAATAGGCTTCAGGACAGGAGGAAGACACAATAGCTCGTAATATGCAGACAACAGAAGCTTGCTTGCTCAAACTGAACAGAACTTGAAGCACTGATTGATGAGGATCAAAGACTACAGCCTTCCGTATGTGTTATGCCTGTGGTGTAATGAATTATTCAATGTGGCTCCTAGTCATTGTCTTTGTAACTCTCAACAAATGAATGGGTGGGGGCGTGCAAACAGGGTGTGTGGAACTCTAACATAAGAATGTGCCTCCTCCCCCCAACTACCAGGACCCCAGTTTCGCCTTGCAGACCTGGTTAGACCAGATGATGCACAGCGGTGCGGATGGAAGTTGGAAGCGCAGGGAATCTAGGACGGAGGAGCCTCTCGGGACCGGGGGCGACGGTGGCGATACCAGGAGGGAAGGGGGAGGTAGCAAGGGGGAATAGATCACAGGGAGCCGCGTATGGCCTCCTCTCTAGGGGACGGGCGCAGCGGGGTGGGTGAGGGGAGGCGCCGGACAGTGTAATGTAAGATACAAAAATAATTTATAAATTATTAAGGGTGCATGGGGGAAAGGGGAGGAGGAAGGGAAGGTGGGGGGGAAGGAAAATGAGCGGATTCCGGGAACCCAAGAGGCAAGAGAATTTTGGGAATGATGAGAGCAACAAATGTATAGATGTGCCTTACACAATTGATCTATGTATTGTGATGAATTGTATGAGCCCCAATAAATTGATTAATTAAAAAAAAAAAAAAGAATGTGCCGATTTTGCCATCCCACTAGGTATAAAAAGAACTATCTCACAAGGATGAATGGGGAATCTCACTGCCCACAAGAAAGACGCCCCCAGGAGTTGAGCACATCATCTGGACTCCAAGAAGACTGCTCAGCCAAACGCCACCAGAGAAGCCCCCAGGAGCAGCAACATCGGAGGCAGCAAAACCAAGAGCCAGGGAATGAGACAGAGTGGGGAGCTTTCTGGCCAGGGGGTGAGTGAAGCTGAGTGCCTGGGTGTCTGAGTGTCTCCAGCATAATAACTGGGACGTTGCAGGACAGGCAGTGTTCTGTTCCCGCCTAAGGTTTCTGTGGCTCCGAAACAATTCGATGCCATCTACCAACAACAGCAACGCCTGCGTTTGCAGCACACTGTGGGTTGTTCCAGTCCCCCCACCCCCACCCCCAAGGCTGGCATCAAACACTCTGGGAAATAGTGGTCTAGGGCAAACAATGGCATTGAAACTCTTGCAATCATGGCCAGTAATAATCAATACATTTATGCCGCATCCTGGAGCACACATGCGTACATATACAAGTGTGTGTAGGTGAGTCTGTAATGGAAACAAACATATTACATGCCAATCTTATCTTTTGCTGTGTGAAGCATTCTGCTCTATTCTGGCTAGAAAATAATGCTGCATGCAATCCACAAAATTGATTTCAAGATTTACTTATTGCTCAAAAGACATGCTTGACAAAGCCAAGCTTGGGGGGGGGGGGCTGTCTAACAGCAGAATGATTGAGTCAAAAAGTATGGTGTTTTTCAACTTTTCTAGGTAATGTCCAGCTGTTTTCCAAACTTGTTTTCCAAGCACATCTATCCAGAACGAGCCAGGGTTTCTGTTGGTGCACAGCTGTAGTTTGCCTTTCTGACAGCTGTCTTCCTCCATGTGTGAGTGCATCCAACACAGGCAATTTGTATCTGTTTTTGACTCTCACATCTACCATGAATCGGGGTAGTTTCCAGTGTCAATAGTTGGCTTTAAAACACGGGATTTTGAGTGATAGCATAGCATTCCATTGTAAGGATGTATGGCCATGTTCTGCCTTTTCCCCGGCTGCTGATCCTAACTTGACTTCTGAAGCTTCAGATAACCCTGTAATGAAGTCATTGGTCATAATCTTGGACTAATCGATCTCTGATTGCACTTGTGGGCAAACGCCAAGTCTCAGGATGACTGAATCCAAAGGTATGTCCGTGTGTATCGCTTCTGAGATACATTTTCAAATTTCTCTCTAGAAATCTTGTATCTATTTACTTTTTGATGAATCCAGGTGATCTTAATTTTGACAGGGTTAAAATGAACATATAATATTTGACAGTGGCGTTCTGTTTATAAGAAAACTGCTCTGACAGAGATTTGGAAATGTGTTTTTCATTTTCCATATTTAGAACTGTAAATGTAAATAGAAGTAGGGAAAGAATATCTAGCCTTATTAATTCATCTCACTTTAATAGTTGTTTGCTTGCCCCTGGAGTGAAAATAGCACTGACCCAGCCACCCGAAAACCTGACTTTTCATTGGGGCCTTCCCCAGCCAGGAAGCCTTCAGACATCACTTAACTTCTTAGCTCCTCCCCCATAGAATAGTGAGATTCCATTTTCCCTGTTTTGACTATCCTCAGGAGTCCATGGTCCAGGAGAGAGGACACCACCAGTATTGAAACTGGTGCTAGTTAGAAGAAATCAGAAAAAGCCTAAGAAAATCATGTGGAAATATTTTGAATCTATGCAGTAGATATTTGTCTTCAACAAGTAATGTGATTTTCCATTGATTTTACCAAGGAGATAAGACTAGGTTTCATACCCAGAAGAGACTAACTTCTTATTTATGTTTCAATTAAAAAGGTAACACTATAAAAATAAGAAGTAGACTCATAATTTAAAAAAACCTACATCTATATTTCTATATCTATATATCATTACATGACCCACGGCAACTCATGATCCTGATTAAATTAGGATGTCTGGACTTTATATATAAATATATATTATATACATATTGAAGCTCCCTATATGATTTGGAAACACAGCTAGGGTGAGAATTCTGGAACTAGGCTTTCTAATATAGCAGCCAGCAACCTCATGAGCATATCTACATTGAAATTGAAATCAATTAAAATTAAATGTAATGTAAACATCGTTACACTGCAAGTGTTCAAATGTCATATGTGGCTGAGCTGGACATATTGGGTGACACAGCAAACCTTTTATGGCAGAAGTTTCTGTTGGATAGCGCAGATCTAGAATCTTTTTTTTTTTTAATTATCATATTGGGGACTCGCACAACTCTTATCACAATGCATACATACATCCATTGTGTCAAGCACATTTATATATTTGTTGCCATCCTCATTCTCAAAACATTTGCTTTCTACTTGAGCCCTTGGTATCAGCTCCTCATTTTCCCCTCCCTCCTCACTCGCCCCTCATGAACCCTTGGTAATTTAAAAATTATTATTATTTTGTCATGTCTTTCACTGTCCGACGTCTCCCTTCACCCACTTTTCTGTTTTTTGTACCCCAGGGAGGGGGTTATATGTAGAGCCTTTTGATCGGTTCCCCCTTTCTACCCCACTTCCTTCCACCCTACCGGTATCACCACTTTCACCACTGGTCCCGAAGGGATCATCTGTCCTTGATTCTCTGTATTTCCACTTCCTATCGGTACCAGTGTACGTCCTCTGGTCTAGCCGGATTTGTAAGGTAGAATTGGGATCATGATAGTGGTGGGGTTGGGGTGGGAGGAAGCATTTAGGAACTAGAGGACAGTTGTATGCTTCATCGTTGCTACCCTGCACCCTGACTGGCTCGTCTCCTCCCTGCAACCATTCTGAAAGGGGGTGTCCTGTTACCTACAGACAGGCTATGAGTCCCCACTCTGCACTCTCCCTCATTAACAATGATATGACTTTTTTGTTCTAATGATGCCTGATACCTGATCCCTTTGACACCTCGTGATCACACAGGCTGGTGTGCTTTTTCCATGTGGGCTTTGTTGCTTCTGAGCTAGATGACCGCTTGTTTATCTTCAAGCCTTTAAGACCCAAAATGCTATGACTGATCTAGAATCTTATGTAGTTGAAGAAGAAAGGAAAACTTTAAAAAATAATTTCATTCATTATGACTGTAATTTTAAAACCGTATTTTAAGTTGAAATAAGTAAATTACATTGTCCAATCATTGCAACAGTGATTTAGATACCTCACTTTATATTTGCTCTTAAGCATACAATATAAATGCAATTAAATTTTTTTTCTCCTGGATTTTATGTATTGTAATGACAATATTATCACATCTGAGAACCCTGTAGAAGAAAGGAAAACTTTGGATAATAGAATAATAAATAATTTTTCTCATTCACTCATCAAATATTTACGGTAGGCTTACTGTATGCCAAGCAATGTGTTAGATCAGTGTTTTCCACTTACCTCGTTTTCTCCTGATTATTGTTATGCCTGATAACACCCAAGGATCCCTGGGGCACTGTTGGTTATGCACTGGGCTGGTAAAAACCAGGTGGGTTACCACCCACTGCTACATGGGAAAAAGAGGAGACTCCCTGTTCCAGGAAAGATTTAGTCTCAAAAACCCTCTAGAACCGTGGTTCTCAACCTTCCTAATGCCACGACCCTTTAATACAGTTCCTCATGTTGTGATGAACCCCAACCATAAAATTATTTCGTGCTACTTCATAACTATAATTTTGCTACTGTTATGAATCCATGACCCCTGTGAAAGGTTGTTCCACACCCAAAGGGGTTGCGACGCACAGGTTGAGAACGGCTGCTCTAGAGGGTCTCCGTGAGTCTGAATCAACTCAATGACCATGAGAGTAACACCAATATTGGTATTGATTTGCTGTTCTCCTTGAAGTTACCTCGCATATATAATAAGAAATCTAAGTAAATTTATATTAAGTAAATAATCTACCATTACCCCAAAAGTAGAAAATCACTATCATTTGTCTTAAATATGAAAGAATAGTTTTTAAATATAAGGTGATTTCTGGCAATAAAGTCCTATTTTGAGAACCTCATGCTATTATGTAGAAAATGCCAGTTTTTAAAGTTTCAACACATACCTATCTGAACCCAGAACCCAGAGAACTCCCAAGGTGACTGAACAAACAAAAACCAGAAAAATCGAAAGCAGAATGAAATTCTTGTCCCAGTGACAGTCATGGAGGTCGGGGTCTAATAGCCACGCTGGGACAAATGGGTCCATGGGAGAAGCTGGGTCTGAGACCGCACCCTGACCCTTGAAGACATACACCTGAACCCTAGACATTCAAACAGCTTCTCAAGGGGACGGAGACAGGAGCACTTGAAGTCTCTTTAGATCTGGATGGATACGAACATTTCACAAGTCACCAACAAGAAACTGATATTCCATTATTCAAGCCAGCCTTCCCTATTTAAGCTGAGTGGGACAGATCAGCCTTCTCTTAGCCTCCTGACGGTGACTTAAATGTGATCCATCAAGTGTTCCGCTGAGACTTGCTGTGAATTTTGAGAGATCAAAGAAAAGATCCAAGTGTCAATTAATGGTGAGCTACAGTGCCTATGCCAGAAGTCAGAGGGTCCAGTAGCATGTGAATGAGTATTATCCAGGGCTGGTGGTGCCCAGCACCTAAGCACCCAGTATCCAGGGCTAATGCCAATGAAAACAGCAAAGGAACCATAAGCTGAAATGCCAGTGATAGCATGGCCGCAGTTTGTCTCCCTAAATCCCCTTGGCTCTCCAGCCGTCCTGGAAGTGCTGCTGGAATTCCGTACGAGGGATTTCTGCCTCCCTGCAGGGTATGGGGACTCAGGGAGTCCTTTAAAGTAGGAAAAAAATAACATTCATACTATGGGTTTGTGCTCCTGTGTTCATAGAACATTGGACACTCCTGAAAACATTTCTCTCCCTGAATTGAGATGCTTCTGAATAGTTCTAAATGTGGACCACAGTCTCCTCTGTGCTATTTTAGATCTGGGGCAGCTCTCTGCCTGTGAAGAGTAGGTGCGGCCCAAGGTGTGAATCAAGTGACACAAGGAAAAGATCACTGTTCCAAACTGTTTGTCTTTCTTACCAACTGACCGCAGATCTTCCTTCCTACCAGAAAATCCCAGCCATTAGTCTCCTTTGTCAGTGACCAGACCCAGGGCATTGGCTCTGGCAGCCCACCCAATGCCAGGCCTAGACAGGTGGATACAGACCTTCCTCTCAGCTGTAGCATGGGCTAGGGGTGTGAGCCTAGGTGTCTGAATTACATCTGAAGCCTCAGCTTTCCTTTGCTGAAACATGGAAAGAACAATAGCACTTAAATCATGGAGCATTTGAGGCTTAGGTGAGATAATGCTTGTCAAGAGCTAACAGTACCTATCACAGATTATGTTTGATAAATACAAAGTATGAGATGAAGATGTGGGGGTGGGGGGGTCCAGAGGATTGCAGACATGTGACAGAAAGCTTTATGTCTCCGGGGTTTGGGCCAGGTTCAGTAAAGAAACTCACCGGCCTAGGAACTTTGACATTTTGGGGCTCAATCTCTTACACAATATGTTACAATAGATCCACACACCATATTAATTTTTTGCTTCAAAACAGTGAAAACATTTTGACTTCCATTTTGATATTATTTAGTGCTAATAATTCCCTTGGAACCCTCATGAGGAAGTAGGCTAAGCATTGAGATGCTAACCACAAGATCAGCAGTTCGAACCCATTATCTGCCCTGCAGGAGAAAGATGAGGTTGTCTACTCCTATAAAGATGTAAATCCACAGAACCCAAAGGGGAAAGTTCTACTCTGTCTTGTGGGTTCAGTTTGAGTCCTAATGGGCTTACTGATATAGTAATTCATTTGTATTGCTTGTGACAGCTTCGAAATCACTATGCTTATACCATGATCCTTTAAGAGAATGAAATCTATAGATTGTTTCTAAGTTACTTTTATAAGTATTAATCTTTTATGTTCAGACTCCATGTAGCTAAGAGAGAGTCTCCTCTAACTTTTTATTAGAAAAAAAATTAACCCCGAAAGATGTTGTTAGAAGAGTTTAATTTATACTTTTATACCTTCCATCTAGATTCAACAATTAAATAATTTTTACATATTTGTACTCTACCTATCGACATACATAGCCTTTTCTTTTTGCCCATAAATTAGAAAGTTACCAGTGATAAATACTTTAACACGCAACTCCTACGTAACTATCATCCTTTTATCTCACGCAAGAACATCAGCACACACTCTGTAAGATCCCCAATCTTCAGGTCCTTTTCTGTTGGGCTTCTCAGTTGGCCTATTTGAGCTGCGATCAATGAAGTGCCTGACTTGCATTTGATATCTCTCCTTTAATTTAGAAGAAGTTCTTTTAGAATGGCTCCTTTTCAGATGTGTCTTTGTGGTCTTGTTTAACTTGTAACTCTACCTCCATTGCTTCCTATAAACAGAAAAGGAAGGCTCGCTTCTTGATTCAGTCCAGGCCCACCATCTCTGAAAGCCTGTCACAAGTGATATTGTGAACTTACTGAATCCCAGTTGGGGGAGGGGGGGTCATTTCAGATCATCTAACTCCCAGAGTTTTTAGCTTGACCCTTTGGTAAACATGTAACCCCATTCCATTGTACAAAGTAATGAGTAGGCTGGCCCTTTGCCACTTTGAAAATATACTGTTTCTCAATAACACTTACCTCTTGGATTTAGCCTTCAGTTAGTCTTCAGGGGCTTGACTGTATTGATACATTGGGGATTATAAGAGTGCTTTTAAAATCATCATTCCTTACTGTCACTCTTCTCCCCTTTCATTTTCTTCCTCTCTGTCCTTCCTTCCATGTAGCCACTGATCCGTAAATTCAACAGTCAAGCCACTAACTAAGAAAAAAGTGAAACGGATGTTATGGGATGTAATGCTGCATTTTACATTTCTTTTCTTTTCGTGGGACAAATCAACACTGCTTTGCACACACATTTTGCTCTTGGAAAGCGCATCACCCCAGGGCATTGTGGTCTGTAAGGGACACAGAGTGCATGATTTCGAAGGGCACAGAGAGCTTCATGAACAAGCTCTGACTGTTGTTCCGCTCTGAGAATGAGCGTGGAGGAAAGCTGTAGCTTGGGAAAACATGTCCGATAAATAAGGACCCAAGGGGTCAGATGGGAGCAACCTAGGGGAGGGAAGAAAGACGGGAAGACCACAGGCACCTGTGGTACCTCCTGTGATCCAGTATCATTTAAATCAAATCACGTGTTTTGTGGGTGTTGACTCATTGCCCACAGGTTCATTTGACTCACAACAACCCTATGGGATGGAGTCGAACTGCCCTTTTATGTTTCTGAAACATTTGGAACCCGGATGGGAACTTCCAGAGAAATCACTGCCTTGGAGTGGATTCTGACCCCCAGCACCCCTGTAGGAGAGAGCAGGGCTGCCCAGTGGATTCCCAAGACTGCCCATCCTTCCTGGGGCACAAAGCTTCATCTTTCTCCCAAAGACTGGCTGGTGAGTGTAAACTACTGACTTCGAGGTTAGCAGCACAACTAACCCACTACACCACCAGAGCTCCTGTCATGGGAGCAGACAGCCTTGTTTTTCTCCCTCGGAGCCACTGGTGGGTTAGAACCGCTGACCTACCTGTTGTGTTGTTTTTGCTGCCAAGGCTCCTTAAAAATTGTGCTAGAAAGCCCAAGGAATGGAACCCACGCTTCTGGAGGGACTTGTGGGGAGGAGGAGGTGGGTGAATCAGGGTGGTGAGCAAACAACGCTATAGATAGAGGAACAACTAGGGAATTAAAATCAACAACGAGGAGGACGTAGAGATCCCGAGGGTGTGGAAGCAACAGCTATCTAGCTGAGAGGAATCACTAAGAGGCAGAAGAAGGACAAGTGCGATGGTGAGGGTGGATTAAGGGAAAAGGAAACAGGAAAGATCTAGGAAGCAAAGCTATGGATACAGGTATAAACGCAGGTGTGTACGAATGTAAATGCATTACTTCATAAAAAATAGAGTTATTGGCCCATGTAAATATATTTCTATGGCACTACATTGAGGTAATGGACAGACTGGGGCTCTGCTCAAGCCCCGCCTCAATGAAAGAACACTTAGTTCTAACAACCTGATATTCTGTGATGCTCATCCTCCTGGCAGGATCACTGAAGACAAATTGGTTGCAAAAGCAAATGTGGTGAAGAAAGATGATGGTACCCAGCTATCAAAGATATAGCATCTTGGGTCTTAAAGGCTTGAAGGTAAACAAGCAGTCATCTAGCAGAGAAGCAACAAGCTCACATGGAAGAAGCACACCAACTTGTGGGATCATGAGGTGTCCACGGGTCCAGTGACAGGCATAAGAAGACCACAAACACTGGTACAAATAGGAACTGAAAATATAGGGAATCCAGGGCGGATGAGCCCTACAGGACCAGTGGAATGAGTAGCGAAACAGGGAGGGTAAAGGGAGAATGGGTAGGAAAGAGGGAACCAATTACAAGGAACTATATGTGACCTCCTCCCAGGGGGACAGACAACCGAAAAGTGGGTGAAGGGAGACGTCGGACAGGGCAAGATATGACAAAATACCAATTTATAAACTATCAAGGGCTCATGAGGGAGGGGAGAGCAGGGAGGGAGGGGAAAAATGAGGACCTAATGTCGGGGGTTTAAGTGGAGAGAAAATGTTTTGAGAATGATGTACAAATGCGCTTTACACAATTGATGTTTGTATGGATTGCGATAACAGTTGTATGAGCCCCTAATAAAATGTTTAAAAAAAAAAGAGGACCACAAACAAACAAACATATTGTTGAGAATGAGGGGCGTAGACAGTGGGACATCCTCTCACAGAAGGGTCACAAGGAAGGGATGAGTCAACCAGGGTGCAGCATAAACACCGATGAAACATAAGATATTCCTCTGGTTCCTTGAGGCTTCCTCATCCCCCACTATCACGACCCTAGTCCTGCCTTTCACTTTAGGTTAGACCAGAGCAGGTACACTGGTACAGATAAGAGCTGGAGACACATGGAATCTGACAGGTCAGAAAAACCCCTCAGAAGTAGAAATGGGAGTAGGGATACCAGGAGGGTAGGGGGAGGTGGGGGTGGCAAGGAGGGGAGGAAGGGAGAATTGATTGCAATGATTGACACATACATTCCACCCCCCCACCCCCAGGGGGATGAAAAACAGAAACGTGGGTGAAGGGAGACAGTGGCTGGTGTAAGATATGAAAGAGATAATAATTTATAATGTATCAAGGAGTCAAGAGGGTGGGAAGGGGGGAGGGAGGGCAAAAAGAGGAGTTGATACCAAGTAAATGTTTAGAAAATGATGGCAACATATGGACATATATGCTTGATACAATTGATGTATGGATTGTTTTAAGAGCTGTAAGAGCCACCCCCCAAAACAAGTACGCTAGGATTCATTTTTATTTTGAAGATTTTTAAAAATTATGTTAGGTGGGGGGTTACATTTCAGTTCATCAATGTTGTACTCCACACTTTACACGCTAATCAACCCCCCAACTGTTTACCCTTCACCTGCTCCGTGATCTCCCTCATGTAGACTACTAACTTCCGCTTGACCCAAGTTAACTCCTGGCAGCAGTCCAGCCCACTGCTCTATCTTCCCTCCCTTGCTCCACCCCAACCCACCCCCAAATCTCCAAAATCTGTTCCCTTTGATATAAAAGCCTTTTCTTGTTTGTCTTTCCATTATAACAGTGCATGGGCCATAAGAGTTGTAATAAAGAACCAAGACTCATAAAAAGAGCAGTCATCTTCATAAAAAGACTGGTGTTCTTCACAATAGCCAGCAGATGGAAGTCACGTCAACGCCCGTCCAGGGAATGGATACAGACTCTGGTATTCTGCACCAACAAAATACTGTGCATCACTGAAAAATAATGATGGGCTCATGAAGCCGCCGTGGCCTCGATGGATCTAGAGAACATTATTCTGCGTGACATTAGCCAATCACAACAGGACAAATATTATAGAGGGCTCCTTTTTGCTGCTTCCTTCTGTAAATTTCAAGAAAGCATTGCTCATTGATGCATTTGTTCCTGTCCTTATGAGAATGGGCAGCATGCCTACTGTGTGCCAGGCTTAAAGGGGACCCTCTCCCCTCTGGGGAAGGAGAATCGCATATAACAGTCACAGAGGTGCAGGAAGCAGACCCTTTCTGAACTTTCTCCTTCGGGGTTATAATTCAACTCAGTCTCTCCTAAATACTGTTGTATTTGCTTTCCCATGTTAATTTGAGCAGTGTTTTCTTTTGTCAATTGCTTTCCTGAGGAGTTCTTAACTGCTTCCAGTAATGTGCACTGTTTGAAGGGCTATTTTTCTAACTACTTCTTCTAGCACTTAGAAAGAAAAAAATAAGAAAAACAGAGTTCATGATCTCGTTTGAAGCAATTAATTCAGTACAATTTCCCCCACCCTGTCCCCACCAGATATATGTATGTATTTTTCCCACCAGAATTTTTGGCCCTGTAGCACTTAAGAGCATAATTTGGGTTCAAAATATGACTCCTCAGTGTGTGAGAGTCTAGAGCATATCTGTCTGGATTTATATGTAGCTTCTTCATTTGTGAAATGAAATTATATGTAAACATCGCACCCTGGTAGCACAGTCATTACACAGTGCACTCTAGCTGCAAGGTCAGCAGTCCCAGACCACCAGCTGCTCACTGGGAGAAAGACGGGCCTTTCTGCTCCCGTAAGGAGTTAGTGTCAGAACCAGCCAGGGCCAGTTCCAGCCTGTCCTAGAAGGTCGCTATGAGTTGGAATACATTCAGCGGCAGTGAGCCAATAGAGCTAGTCCCTTGATGGTGCAGATGGTTAATATGCTCAACCACAAACTTGAAATGCTAGAGGTTCAAGTACATGGAGAGATGCCTTAGAATAGAGGTTCTCAACCTTCCTAATGCTGCAACCCTTTAATACAGTTCCTCATGTTGTGGTGACCCCCAGCCATAAAATGATTTTTGTTGCTACTTCATAATTATAATTATGAATCGGGTGAACCCGTGAAGGGTCGTTTGACCCCCAAAGGGGTTGAGACCCACAGGTTGAGAACTGCTGCTTTAGAAGAAAAGCCTGGTTCTGCCACTGAAATCCCTCTTCTGACACTCATGGAGTGACTATGAGTCGGATGGAGCCCACTCACTGGCAGCTTTTTTTTAACCCACAAGACTATTGAGATGAGTGTATAAAACAGCATGTCTCACTGAATCCAGAGATCAATAAATGGTAGCTTCGAATAAGAAGTCCTAGTGGCGCACTGGTTAAGTGTTCAGCTGTGAACCCAAAATTCAGTGGTTCAAACTCCCCAGCAACTCTGCAACAGGAAGAGGTGGGAATCCATTTCCATAAAGATTTCAGCTTTGGAAATCCCATGGGACAGTTCCACTCTGGACGTTAGGATCACGGTGAGTGGAAACCGGCTTGCTGGCAATGGGTTAGGGTTGCGATGTTATAAATGAGAGCGTTTCTGGGGTAGGATTTCCATGTTGTAAATGAGAGCGTTTGACACCTCAAAGGTAACATCATATGCATTTATTTTCTAGTAACAAGTAGTTGAGGTAAACTTTGAGGGGCTTCATTGCTTGCTTGCTTCTTGTTTTACTTTGAGACTATATATTCATCAAGCTCAGACCTTCCTTCCTGCCATGCTTTCCCACAAACATCTGCAACGAATCTTCATTGCTTATGGAATAAGCACCACACTCCAGGGCGTCGGTCAATCACACTGACTGCTTGCTCTTCTCTATACTCTTGGCATGATCCTCTTGTGCCGTTTTTAGAATGTCTCCTCTATCCCAAGGCTCTTTGTCTCTTGGTTCCAGATTGCATGCCTCTTCATGTCCAAACTACATTCCTTGTTTGGTGCCTCGCTCCTAGTCAGCTTTAGGAGAGAACTTACCTCATTTCTTACACTGCGGTCACAGGAAACTCTGCAGTCCCTATCTGCAGCTGTGTTTTAGGGCAGTTAGACTTCATGGTTGGAATGTTCTCTCTTTCCCCCCTCTCCGCCCCACTCTACAAGTATGTGTCAACTTGGCTGGCCTGAAATTCACATCACCTTTGTCTTACAAGAGATCAAAGGAGAGAGCAGTGAGCAGAGAAGACGGCACTTGACTTCATTCTTGATCACCCTGAATGAATAGCCGGGAGCAGAGCATGTCTTTTGGACCCAGGGCCCCTGCACCGAGATCTCCTAAACCCAGGAGAAGATTGATCTCCATGGGAGAGTGGGCTCATAGATGTTGAAAATGGGACTTCCTCCCAGAGTCCACTGAGAGAGAAAGCCTAGTAGAGTTGGCACCTTGAATTTAGATTTCTGGGCTTCTAAATGTGAGAGTATAGCCTCCTGTTTGTTAAGGCCATCGTTTATGGGCTTTCTGTTAAAGCAGCACTATGTAACATAGCCCTTTTTACAACATTTATCCTGAGTTTTACTGGCACTCTCCCGCAGACTTTTGTAATATCCTCTCCTCCCCAAGTATTTCTGGGATTTCTCCCAAAGTCATGAACAGAAATCTATAAACAGATCTTTTCTAGTACCATGCATTTCTGGTAGTTTTACTCCTCTTATCCTGCTTCAGTTCTATCGACCTCGATGGGTAGCACGCAGGCCATCAACCTGGTGACTGAACTAAGTGTTGTGGTCTACGCAGCACCACCTCTGCCACTGTCAACGTGTGGTGGGAAACTAGGATCCCAAATGGGGGTGCATGCCCCTCTTTAAGCTGTATCTGAGCCTTCAGAAGCTAGGAGCGGTTAGCTCCTTTTTCCAGCTGAGCTTTCCCAGCCTCATCTCCATAGGACTCAGTCGAAAGTTCATGGGGTCTGGGCCAGGAGATAAGTGGTCCTGGCAAACACTGTGCTCTACTCAACACCACCTCTGCCCCCTGACAGCCAGGGCTTTGTTACTGATTAAGTCTTTGTGAGGCTGCCGCTTTTCCAAGAAGCAGGTGTGATCATACAAGGAAAACCTAAGATCCACTTGACTGAACAAAACCATTCTACTATACCATATTGACAAGCTTTTCTGTATACATCTGAATACCAACTTTAAAAAAATCACCTTTTGGGGGCCTCTTCCAGCTCTTAAAACATTCCATACATCAATTGTATCAGGCATATTTGTTCATATGTTGCCGTCATCATTTTTGAAACATTTACGTTATATTTGGAGGCGCCATTCTTATGGGCAGGACACAGTGGAAAGCTTCCTTAGGGCAGAGCTTATGGCTCCTATATCTGTTACAGGGCCCGGACCCTAGTGACAACAAACAAGAGCGAAAGAACAGTTGCTGTCAAGGCTGTGCCAATGGCCGGGGAATGCGTGTGTGCGGAGTATAACTGCACTCCATATTATTTCCATGGTTGTCACCTTTTGGAAGCAAAGCCCGGGAGGCTCTTCTAAGGAGCCTCTGGGTGGATTTGAAGTGCCAACCTTTGGTTAGTAGTCTGGCATTTAAGTGTTTGTGCCAGGGAGACTCCCAGAACATTAGGGAACTTCTCCATCAGTATTTACTGGATAAGTGAACGAACAAGGGAAGGGTCAGAACAGCTAATATTTGTTGAGTTGTTGGTAGGTGCCCTGCCATCATCTCCGACTCCTAGCGATTGGGTGCACAACAAAATGAATCACTGCCTGGTCCTACGCCAAACCTCACAGTTGTTCTTATATTAGAGCCCCTTGTTGCAGCCCATGTGTCCACCCACCCTGCTTTTTTAGAGCCTGCCTTTTTTACCGCTCCTTTGATGTGCTGACCATGGTGAGTACTAATACCATGCTTAGTCCTAGTGTCTCACGTTCATCACCCCAGTAATCAAGATCAAAACTCTGCCAAGCGGTGTGGGTATTCTCAGATGTGATTCAGTATTTCTTTGCTCCTCCAGGTCTGCTCTCCCGCCTTATGCACCTGCACTCTGCCCCGGGAGGCTGGCCTGTGTGGACTTCCCCGGGGGCCTCCCCTTTCTTTTGGTGGACGTGAGCTTGGCCACTGTGAGGTGTTGGCAGGAGATCCGAAGGAGAGTGGGATGGAACTGATCATTTCCCTGGCTTCTTTCTGTGTTGTCAGGGAGAGGCCAGGCTCCTCCCCTGAAAGTCACTTCCTAGGGCTCGCTGTACAGTTGCTCTCTTGACTCCTCCCCCTTCCCCTTCAGATTAGAGGTGCTAATGGCCATTAGTAGGACACCTGGAGTCCTTCACTGTCACCTCCACTCCACATAGCCCTCGCCCTTGTAAATAATCTATGTGTGAAAGCCTCCGTCAATTTCATGGTTTTGAGTAAGTCTATCATCTGGTTTCTTTGAGATTCTGAATGTAACCCACATTACTAACAAGACCACAGTGCTCAGGATCACTACTAAAAAATGCTGACCCGGGGATTGGTATCCAAGTCCCTGGCTTTAACTGAGAGCCGTGCACACACAGCAGAGCTGCATTTGAGTGCTGGGGCCAGCGCAGCACATGAAGTGGGCATCCACATTGCCACCACCATGACTAAGGCACCAGAGCTGGCTCTGCAGCCTTGTTTCACGGTACACTGTGGGCCAGCTAGTTTCCTTCTCCACAATTCCGTTCCCGCAGCCGTAGCGTGAGGCTGCTACTCACCACATAGCTAGTTTAAGATTTAAATGATGATGCATGTACAGTGCTACCATACTGCCCTAGACCTGATAAAGTCTCAGTAACCATCATGAAAGCTATTGATAAATAACATATTTATAACTACGGGCATTCCATGAAAAAAGTCCCATGCATGCCACTTGACTCAAGATGTCTTCATCTATTAAGGATATAATAAACACATGGATGGTGAGGTGGTTAGTTTATTTTGCCAAGCTGGCTGATAAACACATGTGGGGTTAATTGAAGAGCGGAGGGAGAAATGGCTCAGTGAGTCTCGTCTTTCTAGTTGTCAGGTCTCTTGCTTTCTGATAGTCGGGCCAGGATGCAGCTGCCTTAGCCAGTTCCCTGCTTCAACTGACAAGGCTCATTTCCTGCAAGACATCCCTGAGGAGAAGCCACATGGACCTACCCTGATGCAGCCCTGGGTGCTGGAGCAGCCATGTGGGGACCCCTGCCAGCGCTGAGATGCTTACACATTCACTGACTCAGCTTTCCTTCACTGACTCAGCTTTCCTCCTGTAGTCGGCATCATTGCGTCTGTTTTGTGAGATGGAGGAGGACTTTGAGGATTGGTGTTGGACATATGGGTTAATGGGTTAATGTTGGACTTTTGGGCTTGGGCAGCACTGGGTTGAGATGTTTTCTTGATGTGCACTTAACTTTATATAAAACTGTCTCTTCCACGAGTTGCTGTGGATTTGTTTCTCTAAAGTACCCAGACTAACACAGATGGTATTAATGATAATAGAGCCATCTCACTCACAGAAAGTGAGTCAATTCCAACTCAGATTGACCTTGTAGGACAGACTAGAACTACCCTTGTGGGTTTCCAAGACTGTAACTCTTTGCCAAATTAGAAAGCTTTAACTTTCTCATGAAGGGTGCTGGTGGCTAGCAGTGTATGCCACGATGGTGCTAGGGGTCCTAACAGAGTCATCCTAACAGGAAAAAAAATACAAGATGGTTAGGCTGAACAGTGGAATGAAAGGCAATCAATTGTGCTCATGTAGAATCTACACATGGACCAAGACGCCGTTGTGTGAACAGAATAAGAGACTCTATGGTTTAAATCAGGACAGGTGTGTGCCAGGGATGTATGCTCTCACCATACTTACTCAATCTGAGCTCAGCTCTGTCCGAGCGGCTCTCGGTTCCAGGTTACACTTGACTGAGCTGACTCATGAGTTTGCAGTCAGCTCATGCTTGATGCCCTCACTCTGTCTGGCAGGTTGCTGGCTGTTGGTAAGGATAACAGAGTTGATTGGAAAATGTTCCACTTATCATCCAGCAAACTAGACTGGGTTGATTCCCAGTAGTGCTCACTGGGTTCCCAAGGGCAGCAACAGAAGACAAGCCTCATGCAGTCACACTTGGCAAGTCTCAGCTTGCCTAACATTTGCTATTGTCCCATTGGCCAAAGAAGGCGGCACGATTAAGCTAAAAAAATCAAAGTGAGTGGGGATTTCTGAAGGGTGTGGAATGGGAAGGGAATGATTTGGGGTATTCTTGCAAAAAGCCTACTGTCAGGCATTTCATTATACAGCCACCCATTGAGGAAGATACTGCTTTTGCACACGAGGAGACTGGTGTTTAGAGAAGTTGTAGAACTCACCGAGGGACGCCTAGGAAGGAAATACTTTGTTGTGGGGGGAGGGCTCAGAGGCTCTAAATATGCACTAATTATATACATAGATATAAATAAATATATATGAGAGAGGAGTTAGATGGCATCCAGCCAGTAGATGATTGGTATTATTAGTATTATAATTACACTCAATATTGAGTATTTTATTTTAAAAGTCAGACTATATATACCTATAAAAATAAGAACTTCCCAACATAATACATTTTCTAGGGCAGACATCTCTTAAATTGGTTCCATATTTTTCTTTCACCGGAATCGATTGCAAAGGCAACACAAACTCGCGTTTTCAGAGAAGTGATATAACTTCCCTCTCCACTAAATAATAAAAACTTCTCAAGCACTGTCCATTAAGCTAGGTCATTAACCCTGAAGCTACATTATAACCACCGAATGATCAGAGAAGCTCTTTTTGTTCTTCTCTTCAACGATTATAGAAGGATGTCTTCATCAAACCTCTATGGACGTCATGTATTATTTAGTTTGATTTCAAGTAAAAGGGTTGGTTTGATGAGATAGATTAAATCCCACTCATTGAAAATATAACATCTCTGCATCAATCATGCTGAGAGAAGAACAAAACTGGAAATCCTGTTTAAAAGAGAATCTTCAAAGGTTGTTTTAAGGAGATGAAAAAAAGGTTTATGCTACACTTGCTAACATCCCTCCCCGCCGCCCTGAATTTTCTTGAATGAATCCAGTAAAATGTCACACCTAGCCACATCAATAACATGTCTATAACCAAGCTTAGTGTAAATTACTCAATTCTTTGGTTGCTTTATTCATTTACAATTCATCTGAAATCCAAGGTAGAATAAGGCTCTCACAGTATAAGGACTGGAATTCTCCAGGTCTGCTGGACATGGTTGGCAGCAAGTGAAGAGCCAGCAACCCTGTCCAGGAGTCAAACTGGACTTTACTGTTAAGTACTTGTCTGTGGCTTTATAACTACACCTATCTCCACAGACAGTCCTTCCGTTTGAGCTGCAAGGTGACATAAACTATTTCTCTGCTATTCCCATTTGTGTATCGGAAGTGAATACAGAGTAAGATAAAAAGAATGGAGAGCAGTGATGTGAAGCGTACCAAATGGTATTCATTTTGATGACACGAAAGAAACTGAGTCAACAGTTAAGTGTAGTGGGTGAGGTTTATCGGGCCGATGACTTGGGAATCAGCTTGTACCTACTTTCACTTGGAAAGGCACTCTGCTGTGTAGCACTGGCTGGCTTTTTATTGATGAAATTCAGGAGAAAGAACCTTATTTCTGATGGGCGTACACACTTGACTCGTGAAGCATTGGCAGGATTTCACTCATTAATGTGGGGGGTCCAATTTACAGGCAAGCAAGGCTTAGGTTTCAGTAAGGACAATTCTTAGGGACTTTGTCCACTTGACTGCCAACACCAGTCTGTCAAAATCACAATTCCATTCTGACATCATTTAGCAACGATTAACTATATGCTGTGCATGTGTACACTGTTGGTTCTCAACTGTACACTGTCCATGAGTGTACACTGGGGTAAAATGTCAATAGTCCTGAGGTTGAAAAACACTGGTTTATGCAACTAATATGTCATGGTTATCATTTCATCAACCATCTAGAACCCAGAATACCAAACCTGTGGCTGCAGGGTTGAGTTGATGCTGACCCATGGCGGTCCCTGAGTGGTATCTGATTTCCTACCGCTAAGCTGCCCCTCCCACACTGCCACGAGCTTCTTCAGGGCAGGCCTTCCGTCTAATTCAGTGCCTGGTAAGGTATCTATGACTCCGGGAAGAGTGAGCACAACCTATTTGTTGAATGAATGAAGCCAAGCACATGTCCTCAGACAATACAGACGTTTGAACATGCCTGATTCATGATAAACCTCTTAAGAAAAGGATTTCTGATTTGAATCTCCCTTCTGTTCTGTCTTTCCGAGGATGCTAATTTGATATCTGAACAAAAGGTAAACCCGTTTGTCGGTCTATGGAGGAGAGGAAGTTGTCAATCATGACCTATTGTGATGTGCTACTGTCTAACCCTCACCGACCTGTGGCATTTCCCATCTGTTCTTAACATCATCACATTTCTGTTCTATACATTAAATATCCACATTTTTTGTGATGACTTTTAAAGTCATATTTTGCTTTCATTGACATCCTTATGCTAGAAAGATGACTTAGAGGAACAGTAAAGTGAATGAATGATGTACATATGTGCATATACATTTCCACACAGACACTCACACTTCCACCACCACCTTATGATACCCTAAGGTATTCCTGGCAGCATTTCTTGCTGATCATGTTAGCCACAGTCTGAGTCATGTCTGCTTGCTTGCACGTGGTAAAGTGATCTCTCTTTATTATATGAAGGCTTGAATGAAGGGTGGCAGGTACTATGTCTTCCTAGTTCAATATCCTCTCTCTTTCTTGCCGCCTCTCTGCTCTCTGTAGTCTGCGGGTGGCTGAAAAGGACGCCGAGGAAAGGTGAGAATGCTGAGCCAAAGCATTTTCAACTCAAAGAAAGACAGTGCCTTGTAACCTATACGATTAATAAAATACAGTATGAGAAAGTTATGAGCATTTCTCCCACCTTCCTACTTTCATTAGAGCTGGTAGAAAGCAGCTGTATATAACAGAGATTTCAAAAAAGTAGAATCAATATGGCCCTAGAAGCGATACTTATAATATGGGATCAATTCTATCTTCTTGGTTTAGTGAAACTGTTTTCTTTCAGATATAAAAACAAATCTTAATTTGTTTTTACAATAAATGCCCAGAAGATCCCTGAGAATATGATTCCTGAATACGCATGTCCTCGCTGTACTTGAAAATAGTAGAACTACTTCACTAACGTTGTGGCTTTGGTCAGTGCAAAGAAATCATGAAGGTTAAAAAGTATGAAGAGTTTGTCAAAATACAATGGTTCTTCTGTCCATGGATGAATCTTTAACTTAAAAATTCTTTTTAATCTGAGCAAGGTTCCTTTGAAGTTCCTGAGATACTGCCATTGAGTAAATTCTGACCCACAGTGAGCCTGTGGCGCAGCATAGAACTGCCCGTGTGGATTTCTGACTAGAAAAATCTCTTCTCTCTCCTGCGGAGCAGCTGGTGGCTTTGAAATGCTGCCCTTGTCACTGCGGTTAGCAGCCCAACCTGTAACCCACGATGCCATCTGTGCGCCTTGGCTGAGACAAGCACGGAGAGATGTCTTCATGAACAAAGACAGACAAGAAGTTAGTCAACATATTTTTTAATCTGTACTTACCTAACAATGTTTGGCCTAAAATCCCAGTTGTTAAATATATTTAATTAAACAACAAGTGATGCACATTTTTTAAGAGAAAGAAAAACTATAAATGATTTCTTTGTGAAAGAGTAATATTGACTCTAAATTGAACAGTCTTTCCGTCTTGTTTTGAACAAGATGCCACTGAGTTGGTTCTGAGTCCAGGAGACCCAGGAGTTACGGAGAACTGCCCCCATCGGGTTTTCGTGTCTGAAATCTTTAGAGAAGCGAATACTGGGTTATTCTTCCATGACGTTGCTGGGTGGATTCGAACCACCCATCTCTCGGCAGAAGGCACGCACAAGCTCTTCGTACCAACCAGGGACCGCATACTTGGCACTGCGTGCCGTATGACAGAGAGGGGCAGTAGTACTGCGCAAGTGGCTCTAAAATCCATCAATCATACCACAAAGTTAGACAACTGTTTAACATATGAGGGGCTACTCAAAATAACCCAGTGCTCACTTGTTTGTAATCGTGAGGGGGGTAGTGCATGTGGAGTTCTAACCACCAGGTCAGACCGTTAATCAAGCTTTCTATTTAGAGGTTCTGAACAGAGTGTGACAATAAAGGCCTGATTTGTTGCAGAGAGGGGGCTGGTTTTTGCCACCATGACAGTGCACCTGTTCATGCAGCCACCTCTGTGAGCCAGTTTTTGGCAAAAAGAAACCACACACAAGAAAACAGGATGCCTCTCTTGCCCCATGCAGCTCACTCACCTGACCTCTCTTTGTGTGACTTCTTTATGTTTCTGCGAATGTAGAGGGACATGAAAGGACAGCAATTTGACGACAGGAGACATGAAGACAAAAAACGAGGGAGCTGCTGTCAGCCATCCAAACAGATGAGTTTGAAACATGTTTCGAAGAACAGAATCACAGATTTGACAAATGTTTCAGGTGAAATGGAAAGTACTTTGAAGGTGATCAAGGTTGTTTTGTAAAAAAATTTAAATACATAGCTTTGGGGGAAAAAAATCTGCTTTTTTTTAATACCCCCTCATATATACCAGGTCTTAAATTCTGATTGTGTGAAAAAATATATTTATATGCATATACTTATATACAAATTTATGTTTGTATGTAAATGTATATATGACATTTTCAACAGCCTCACATACATGGAAAAGCTGGACAATGATTAAGGAAGAAAAAGAAAGAAGTGATACATTTGAGTTATGATGTTGGTGAAGAATATTGACAATACCGTGAAGTGCAGCGGGAAGACTGAATAAATCTGTTCTGGCAAAAGTCCAGCCAGAGTGCTCCGTTACACACGGATAGTGTGACCTTGCCTTGTGCACTTTTGACATGCTACTGGGAGAGACCAGATAAACCAGAAGGTCTTTAAAGGCCATCCAGGACATGGACTGAGACAAATGGCGGCTATAGTGGCCTCAATCACCGCAGGAATTGTGAGGACAGTGCTGGACAAGGCAGTGCTTCCTTTCATGTAACACAGACTCGCTGCGAGTTGGAACGAAGTTGAGAGCACCTAATACCGACGTGCACATATAAGCAGAAAGACAACAAAAAGAAAAAGCACATCTTGGCCAGTAAGCATCACCATGGTAAATGGAG
>NW_022103968.1:41742342-41743334 GCF_000313985.2 Echinops telfairi
AAGTCCTCCTGTTCTCCCGCAGGCAGCTGCTGGGCTCCCACACACGCAGTGCTCAAGAAATGTCCGAACATCACTGTTGTCACCCTTGACTCCGTAGTTAGAGACGGCGTCAAATTAAAAAACAAAAGTCTACTTTTTACACATGATATATATTTTTTCATTTCTGTAAAATACGGTCAAGGACGTTAAGTTCATTCTCATGAAGATTTTTATTTAGCAAGTTTTTCTTAAGGGCACTAGATGGCGACCTTTTCCTTTTTAAAACTTCATCAATACTTCTGATCTGGCAGCTGGAACAAACACATTTAGAAGTAAGGAAATAAGAGCAAAGTCACGTCTTTGGTAGCCGCATTGTTAAAATCGGAGAACTTCTACACATTGTGGTTTCACGCCAGGAGTCCAGGATTCAAGCTGCTGGCCTTCGACTTGATTTCTCAAGGTCTCACTTTCTTCATTTATGATATGAGGTAGTTGGGTTAGATCATCTTGGAAGCTCCTTTTGGGTCCAGAGTGCTGTGATTTCTAATAATTTGGTGTTTATTCTTCTGCCAGCCTGTCTTTTCTCAAGTTTTCCTTGTGTTCTAAATTAAGCAATTCTAGGGCCCATGAGCATGATTTAACGAGATTAGGCTGCAGTATTTTTTAAAGGAGAACTGGTTTATGAGAAAAGGACCCCTGGAGGTACAGTTGTCACTCACTGCTTTACTAACAGCAAGGCCAGCAGTGGGCCTCCACGCCACACATTGCCCCGTGGGAGAAAGGAAAGGCTGCCTGCTACAGGAAATGTCTACAGTTAGGGAGCCCCACTGGGACTATTCTACTCTACCCTATAGGCTTGCTAGGAAGTGGAACCGACTGGCTGGCAGTCGGCATTTGTGATTATTGTTTGATTTATTAAAATATGCTTCATATTTTAAGCTATGGATGAATTTGAAGGGGTTTTTCTTAAAGTTTTCCTCCCCCAACTTTGAAGTGTTGAGGTGTATGTGAAA
>NW_022103968.1:41743853-41745860 GCF_000313985.2 Echinops telfairi
GAATGCAGATGTAAGATGGTTTCTAACTTAAAAGAGTCAAAGGAGTGGAACTAGCTATAAGTAGTAAAGAAATGCCCAGGATAAAAGATATTTGGGGGATTTATTTGCGGATAACGGTTTTTCCTACCTGGAGGAAGGACAGGACTTCTACTCTCATACAGGGAAACTCACAGGGGAGGTTTCTACCTGGCCCTACAGGGTCACGATGAGTCGGCAAGGACTTGATGGCAGTGAGATTGGTTTGGGCTTTTCCTTTAGACCGGTGTTTCAGAAGAGGTAGGAATGATACTAACTTGGAGAAGTAGCCAGTAAATTATATGTTGATTTTTATTGTTTTTATAAAGGCACGTTACTATTTCAGAGAGAATCTCCTTTGCATGTATTTTCTTTTCAAAAGAAATAATTACTAATTGGATGGTTATTGCCTGAAGCTATGTCCCTCTGACAAAACCCAAGGTTAGGAAAACTCTCACAAAACTCTTAGGTTAGGAAAAATAGTGATTTTTTTAAATGAAAATGCTCCCTGTGATATGTAAAACAAAATAAAAAGTGCAGACGTGAGCAAGTATGTGGCTCAATTGAGTAGAGTCATTCCTTTTGCATTAGGCTTGCTGATGGATGCGTTACAGACCACGTTCTCTGGTGACAAGCAGTCAGTTCAACACTGGTGGAAGCCGCTGACCAGCTCTGGGGGCCATGTTGTGACATAACTGATGCTCAGCAGACAGATTCCAACTCCATAGACCAAGTACACTCCAGACTCAGAGAGGTTTACAATCAAGGCATGCCCTTTCTCTTTTCAGTAAACATTTGGCTCTTTACCACGTGCGTGCGCCTCCAACTTTTTCACCAATTTAACTCACTATTTCCAGTTAACGTTTTAAGCTTGAAACCAGAACCCAAAACAAACTGGAATGGTTATTGACCTATTGTTCTTATAACTCAGACACAGCTACAGGACGCCACAGTCAGAAACACACAACACACACACACACTCACACACACACACCATCCAGACACCCAAACCAGAAAATAAATAAAAAAGAGAAGGCACAGATATTTACTCAGGCTATGAAGTACTACACACACACACACACACACACACACCACAAAGTCTTTAAGATCCAGTTACAGGCACTGCGTCATACACCAGATCACATGGTAATTGTTGCTATTTCAAGGATCCAGTGGCATAAAGCTCTCCCCCCCACACCTCCCTTTACTTTCTTTGGTACCATATAGCTCCTTAGAGTGATTGTTGTCAGCTGCGGTGAGCTCTCTGATCCAGCCCGCCCAGCTAGAAACCAAGACCTTGGTGGGGCAACGCGCGTGTCCGCGCGCAAGCGCACGCGCGCGTGTTCTTAAGGAAAGGGGGACGGAGGAGGGGGTCTCAAGGGAAGAAGGGCAGCTCTAATTGGTTTCTCAATGAAAGATAATCACCTATTCCCTGGGGAGGCTGGGGATTAGCACTCTGCTTCTCCCCGTCGCTTTTAGACGTCTCATCCTCCCCTCGCGGCTTGCAGTCCATTCAGCAGGAGTGGACCGAAGGCAGCGGCTCCCGGCGCCGCAGGAGGGACCGCACTCGGCGGCTGCGCTCGAGTGCTCAGCGCCCCATTCACTCACTCAGTCCGCGCTCGCTCGCTCGCTCGCCCGCCCGGCCGCCGTCCCAGCCGCCGCCCGACAAAAAGTTTCGCCGAGGGGCTCTGGGAAAAAATGAGCGAGCTGGAGGAAGACTTTGCCAAGATTCTCATGCTCAAGGAGGAGAGGATCAAGGAGCTGGAGAAGCGGCTGTCAGAGAAGGAGGAGGAAATCCAGGAGCTGAAGAGGAAGCTTCACAAATGCCAGTCGGTGCTGCCGGTGCCCACCACTCACATCGGCCCCCGGACCACCCGGGCGCAAGGCATCTCGGCCGAGCCGCAGACCTACCGCTCCTTCCACGACCTCCGACAGGCGTTCCGGAAATTCACCAAATCGGAAAGGTAGGCGCCGGGGCGCGGCGCGGGGAGC
>NW_022103968.1:41746533-41749771 GCF_000313985.2 Echinops telfairi
AGGGGGCGGGGCGGGGCACGGCGAGGCTTTATTCACAGGGGTCACTTTCAAGGCAGATGCGAGGTCAGCAAGAAACCGTCTTGCAACAACTCCCTCCTTCTCCTCCCCGCCCCCCCAAACAGAACCCAAAATAAAACGAAAAGACAACACAATCCCTGTCCTTCGAGTGGACTCCGATTCGTCCAGAAACCCCACTTTCTGAACTTTGGTTTGCTCTGCCGGCGTCTCTTCCAGGAGAGCCACACCTTGGGCAGCCCTGGGCGTGGAGGCGGCTTAGTGGCCATGCACGTGAAGCAGGTTTGCAGTGATTGATTGCTCAACTCCGTCTGAGGGGGGGGTGGGGGGCACAGCCGCTCCCAGTGTCTTCCTTCTGAATCCCTCCCAGGAAAAGTTGGGCAAAGGAGGGAGGAGGGCCGTTGCTCCCCGCGCCTTAAAGCTCCTGCCTTCCCTTCTCCCTGGCGTTTGAAGAGCCGAATCCTGCCAGTTCAAAGTTGGGTGTCGCTCCCGTCGGGTTCGCCTAGGAGGCTGGGCGGATTTTGGCCACCAGAAGGCAGCTTTTGCACGCCGCCCGCTGCCGTCGCGGAGAGGGCTGATCGATCGGCTTCCCCATTAAAGCGCCTCTGGACATTAGCGAGCGGAAGTACAGACTCCAAAGCCCATTACTGGCTTTTAGTCGCTGGAAGTGCGCGGCAGAAAGTGCATTTCGCAGGATATCGAATATTCCATTAGGCGTGTCCGCCTCCCTCTTACCCCTTCCCTCTTCTTGGATCACTTGGTGTCTGAGTCTGGGGCCCTAAGAGACCCCTAAAGTAGTCCTTCCGTTGGAGAGCTCTGGCTTTGTGACCTGCGCTTCCGAAGAACACGTCCTCTGGCCGGGACTCCGGAAGGTCCCTTGCGCCTCCACTGACCCTCCACTGGGTCAGCTTGTGGGTGGCGGCTCACATGCTTTGATGACAGTGGGGAGTAGGGGGCAAAGGGCCCTAGCAGGGCTTACGAGCTGGTATTCGCAGAGGGCCGGGCCCTGGGAACCAGGGTGGGGGGGAGCCGGCCCGCAGGCCCCTTCTGAGCCCTAAATCCGAGAGGGGGCGCAGGGCAGATTTTAGATTTCTTGAGTGCCACACTACTTACGAAGTGACACGTTCGGCCTAGCCTGCGTCCAAAGTCCCCATCCGAGGGAACAAAGGCATTCTTGGTCTTTCTCCCCGGCCAAGCCTGCAAGCTACTATTTGACTTTGCCCCGGCCTGGGAAGCTGCTGGTGCTGCCGCTGCCGCTGCCGCGTCTCCCCGCTGCCGGGCCGCGCATTCCGCGGCCGCTGCCCTGCCCTGCCCTGCCCTGCCCTGCCCCGTGCTCAGCAGCTGGAATCAATCTGCCCACCTCCTTAAGAAGCCACTTCAGCAGCGGTCACCCGGCAGCTGCTCGCCTCCCAAGGCTGCTGCGCTTGGGCTTTATCGCATTTTTGAAATTGCAGATTTCGGTGCCTGGCTTGTGCCTCTCCCAGACAAAGCACCGCTTCCCAGGAGAGAGGCGATTTCAGGAGGGTCTGAGAGTGGGAGAAAACTCTCCCGGCCAGATTCACCAGCTAGCACCCTCCCCACTGCCCCCTTTGCCCCAACAAGGCATCTTCCCACGAATGAGAGGAATTTGTATCTTTACTAGGAGGAAGTGTCTGATCTTTCATCTTGCACACCCTCCCCTCCCTTTTATACTTCCGCCCTCCCTCCCCCGAATATTCCACTTTAGGGTTAGGAACAGGCATCCTAACCATCGCTCATGCGCAGTAGCAGCCGAGGTCCTTGGCCTGCGCATGTTGGGGTCTGCAGCAGGAGGGCTTGCCTTCATCCTTTGCGAGCTGAGTGACTGTGGGGCTGAGGGTAAACTGCCCCGCTCATGGTTTCGTGAGTTTAAGTGGAAGCGTATACTTTATTTCTAGCAGGAGGACTCAATTTAAATCGTTTGCAGAAAATATGGGCCTTGTAAACACTGGAATGAAATACTAGAATTATTTCATTCTTAATTGAGTGTTTAATATGAGTATTGAATTCCAGTACTTAATAAGTATCCTACCACTTACTTATTGGGAAGACACCTTATTTTGGTCCAGAAAGGAAATTAAAAAACAAATTTTAAAATAAAGCATTTCTGTGACCTTAACATTAAACAAGATGCTCTTAACAGTAAACATTTAATTTCCCAGTAAAGGAGAAACTTTCAAAATAAAGGAGTGTTTTCTGATGTTCACCCAGTTGTGTGTGGAGACCAGATGATGTTTGCCTTGTTTGGGCTGTGTCACCCGCCCACCCAGGTTTACTGGGACTGAAAGAGACTGCGCTAGTCTTAGACTCAGGTTCTATTGCATCTGCCCACCACTTTGCATGGTATCTATTCCTTTTTACCAGTTCATTTTAAACTTTACCAGGACACCCAGTTTTTACACTAACAAGAAAACTGCTGTTTTGAAAATACATGAATTATGCTGGACTGGCAGAAGCGTAAAAGAATGTTATTTGCTTGTAAACACCACTTCCCGAAAATGATCATCATCTTACATATTTACATAAGGCAGGACAGAAATATCTTCAGCCTTTAATGCCATGGACGGAAATGGGAGATTTCACCAACCATTGTAATCAAGTAAGGCCAATTAGCCAGCAGTTCCATGTGTCTGCAGAGAGTATACCGCACCATCTCCATTAAGAATGATGTAAGTATCAAAGGAATGCTGAGATGAAAATTATCCTAGGGAAATGGAAGATATGAGCACAGCAGAAGTATCAAGTATACAATACGATGATCGCGTTTAAGAAGAAAACATCCGACTTACTGCCGTGCTCCTGCTCAGACCCCTCAACCACGCTTCAATGGGTGTCATCGAAAACTGCAGGCTGTGTCTTGGGTGGTGATAATCCTATTTAAAATGTATATATCACTCTCTCCCAAAGAACTTAAAGTACTTCATATAGTGTATGCCTATTGGTGTGTGTGTGTGTGAACTCTTAAGAACTAACCTGTTTCCTGTTTTTAAAGTCTAAATCTTAGGTTCCCAAACTGATTTGAACTTAGATGGCCCTACTCTGGGGGTTGTCATTGACCAACTGTCTTCTATCTTCTTGCTTTCTCACCAAATTTCTCTAGCTTGGTAGGATGTCGTAGGCAGGGCTGCGGACTCACAATTATGAAGAAGGTGGGAATCTTGGTTTTCATTCGCCTGGCCTTCTGTGCATTTTATTCTTTTTTTTT
>NW_022103968.1:41751010-41758079 GCF_000313985.2 Echinops telfairi
TACTATCTTGCCACACATGGTTCGCGGAGGACAGCTTCTGGACATAAACACTGCACGTATTTTCAGTGAAAGCTACACAAGGCGGCTACTGCCCTGAGTTTCATGCTGAGAAAAACAAGTCGAAGTCTTTTTAAAAGGGTCTGAGAAACGGGACCAAAATGAAAATTCAGATATTAAAAAAAATATATAAATATATTTAGATCAGAGTTAGTGGGTTGGTATCCTCGGCTTATCATCTGTCCACATGTGCTAATTCAAACACGCTCCTTTGCTTTGGGATTGGTTCCTTTTCCCACCTACTTTTATAGGTTACCCATTTGACTGATTCATAGATAGGTTGCCAGCTTCACTTTCGATCACTATCCGTTAAGAATTTAATGGGCCCTCATGAAACTATTTTTAACAGACATGGGAAAAAAATGTCTGTCCTCCTTCCTCCTTCCTGACCATGGGCTTGCTCCCTACACTGTGCCCTCCCAGACCAGGCAGAAGAAGAGTCTGAGAGTGCGTGAAAAAAGCCTTGCTTTTGATAAGATACTCAGGTGATTTCATCATTGTTCAGGGTATGAATAATTATTTTCATTTGCCTCTGAGAATTTGCTTATCAGTGTTCGGGACTGTGTTATCTAGGTTTCTTGTAGCGCTTGGACACTGCTGTGAGTTCTGAGATAAACCAGGGGTAGTATATCCTGCTTCACAAAAGTGAAAGCGCCTAAGTTTAGGAATTGTCAGAAAGAAATACTGACCTTGACTTGTGCTCTGTTGGCGTGCTATAAAATTGGGTCCTGGGAGAAAAGACACACACACACACACACACACACACACACACTCACCCGCCAAACTTCTGCTTTATTCGGTTTATAATTTTATTTCTTATACCCAAACCCAACCCACTGCTAACGCATAGTGGCTCTATAGGATCAAGTAACTGCTTCTGAGGGTGTCTGAGACTTTATGGGAGTAGACAGCCTCATCTTTCTCCAATGAAGGGGATGGTGGCTTGATCTCGTGACCTCAAAGTTAGCACCCCAACCCTTACCCCATTATACCATGAGAATTCTTTTTACGTCTTACTGAAATTGTTATTCCGAAATACTCCTAAGTTGATCCAAAGCAATTTCTTGTAGAGTGGAAGTTCACCTTTCGTTTTGTTATCACAGACCACAGTTGTCAAATGCTTGTGCTTGACCACATTCCCTGGTGTGGTCTCCCGGAGCAAAAACCCAGACACAGGCACACTGCCATCAAGTCAGTTCTGACTCAGCCTTGTGCCTGTAGCACACGTTGAACCGCCCCTGGGCGTTTCCGAGGCCGTAAATCTTTATGGGAGCAGAGTGGCTGGGAGGTGTGAACTGTGGACTTTCTAGTTAGCAAAGCACTGGACACCTCCGTATGTCACCGGGCTTCCATCCCAGAGCCAGTGTACTGCAAACAGTATTTGTTGCTCCTGATTGGAACAACTGCTTTCCATTTTGACCTGGTGCTGTTTTTCATCTCCTTTCCACTGTTCTTGGACCTGCCTGTGTTGTGTGTCTCCTTGGGTCCTCTGTTTTCCCTCTCTTCTTTGATATCGGTAACCCCTGCAGGGTCTATTTCATTTGCAAAACTTATAGAACAGCAAATATGGAGTGCAGAGATCTTGCTCAAAATATCTCTAAATCTTTCGATCAGTGTCTGCAGATGTTTTGGATATCCTCCAAGTTGAACTTTCTAATGGTTTAAAAATAATTCTTCATTAGCTATTTGGATTGAAAAATAAACAATCTCGAGACACTTGTTTAATGCAAAATGCTGATATTTTCAGAAAATATTTCCCAGGAAATATCCTTTAAATAGATTCTCTTTAAACCCCAAAATTGGCCATATAAAGAACAAATCTCCCTGTTTTATTTATTGTTCTTTTAAAAGTAAATTTATTTTTCGAATGCTTAGCCTTTTCCTGAATTACTCAACCACATAAACCTTATTGATGAATTGCAGACATGAAAAGAACACTATGTTGGTTTTATTTTAAACATGTTCACACCACTTTTTATATGTGACTATAATTGAAACCCATCCTACATCATCTAGGTTTTTTTAAAAATCATTTATTGCGGGCTCGCATAACTCTCATCACAATCCATGCATCCATCCATTGTGTCAAGCACATCCTGTACATTTGTTGCCATCATCATTCTCAAAACATTCTTTCCACTGGAGCCCTTGGTATCAGCTCCTCTTGTTTTACCTCATCTAGGTTTAAATCCAATCAATATACCATTTACATTGATCCGCTTATAAATAATTCCAAGTCCTAGGACTGAGTTGAGCCGCACAGAGGGTGGCCCAGGCTGGCAATCTCTATGGAAGGAGGCTGCTACGTCTTTTTCTCCTGGAACAGCGAGTGGTTTGTAGCACCGATCTTTCAGTTGGCAGTCGAGCCCATAGCCTCCATGACCAAGCAGCATCCTTTTTATATTGAGTTTGTTCCACGGTGCCACTGAGCTGTCTCTGACGGATTGTAGCTCTGTGCACCGCAGCACAAAACACAATCCTTCCTTGTGAGCCCATTGTCGCAGCCACGGTGTCGGTCCACCTCGCTGAGCACCTCCTCTTCAGGGCTCACCTCTACCAGACATGACATCCTTTTCCAGGGACTGACCCCTCCCGACAAACATGTCCAAAGTCGTCGTCCTTCCTTCTAAGAAATATTCTGGCTGTACCTCCAAAGCAGAAAGTGACGAGGGAGGTTAAAAATATGATTGAAATTTGTTCTGTCCTGTGTACAAGGTACATTGTTTAGCATATGTGAATATAACCAAATCCATATTTTATTGCCTCATCGAGGTTGAAATCCAATTAATGTAAAAATTACAAACAACAAAAAATATTTGGCATTTATCTCAATGCTAAAGCAAATAACCATATTAACAGTTAATTATCAACAATAAATTAACAAGGTTATGTGTAGTAAATTATTTAATTGTATATTATAGTTAATAATAGATGCTTGCTGAATTTCATTCTTTAAAATTAATAAATAATTAAGTTAAAGAATAAAACAAGGTGAAATAAAAAAAAAAATTACAGTGACTCACCCAATGTGGTCAGAGTAATTCTGAATCACAGGACTCAGCAGAACTGCCCAGAGGATTTTTAAATTTTTCTTTAATGCCTAGTAAAATTTAAAATACATCATTACTATTTCTTGAATGCATATTGAGTGGATACATTCTGTGACATTAGTCCCAAATAGTTAGTGTGTGATACTGATCGTTTATTTTCTACTATAAAAATATAATGTTGAAGACACTTACAAAATTTTAAGTTTATAATATTTGTAAAGCTGAAAATGTCTCCATAAATAGTCCATACTGTTCTTTGAGGGGGAGATTGTGATATGCTGTATCACATGTATCAGTGTATCTGTTTATATACTGTGTGTAGATTATGGGCAAACATAAATATATGACTATATGCTGGATGTCTGTGGTTGTGTATGTGTGTGTGTGAATTTAATTTTATCGCGTGCTAAGTGTGCTGGTGTAAAGTCCTACTAGCTCAAGAGAACACATTTTTGGCCTTCTCAATTCTGCTTATAGTGTTACTGTATGTTTTATTTGAATTGAGTCCCCGTGGGGTCCCCTCTACCCTCAGAGGCCTGTTAAACATTATCAGCACACTGTTTGTGTTAGTGTAGGTAGACTAGAGCAACAAATTCATAGATACTCATATGTATAAGAAAGAGCTCTATATAAAGAGTAATTGTATATTAAGAAAACATCCCAGCCCAGTCCAGATCAAGTCCATACATCTGATATTAGCCCATATGTCTGATAACAGTTTATAGATTCCTCCTCAGACCCACACAACACATGCAGTAAAGCCGAATGCAGGAAGATCACAGGTGAGTGGGTGGAAAGTCTTGTGGATCCAGTGGCAGTGGAAGCATCTCAGTGCTGGCATGGGTCTCCATGTGGCTCCTTCAGCTCCAAGGCTCTGAATTTGTCAGCATAGCTCCATGTGGCTTGTCAGCAGGAATGTGAAGTAGAGAGTGTACCCTGCCTCCAAGGAGGAAGAGAGGAGTTCCCAGAATGCTTAGGACAAAGCCATGCCCACACAGAGGCACCATTGGCTGCCATCTGATCCAGGGGCTCCACCCCTTCACTCAGGTTGACAGGAGATTATGGAACTGCCACAAGATTGGATTTAGAATCTCTTTGAATGTTAATTGACTAATTAAAGGATTTTATCATTTTAAAACATTTTAATTGATGAGCCTTATGAATTAAGTATATGATAATTTAATGAAAGTGGTATGATTTTTTTCCTGACCCTTCTTCAGTTGTTAATAATATCCAACACTGGAGCTTCAACTCTGACTCCTTACTGAAACAGTTAATTTTCTGTTAATAAATACTTCATTATAAAAGGACTTGACATTGAATTCTCCTGTAATGAAAAAACCCACATACCTCATTAAACGTTATAAATTGACAAATTCCCACTAGACTTGTCTTTTTTCCAACATTACATTTTCAATGCTAAAGGGAATTCTAGCATTCAGCAATGACCTTAGTGGTCACTCATATTAGAAAAACCATTTTCAGTAGTGAGGGATACATCAAACTGCCTAAACTGTTGTTATCTTATGAATTAATGGCAGAGCCAAATTCAAAACTCTCATCTAGAATCTTCATCTCTCAAGTCTCCCAGAATAGTGATTTTTCCCTAGGGACCAACCCAAACTTTTCAATCAGCATATCCTAGTGCACAAAAATTATGATATACATCCTAGTGAACTGAGTCATGTTTTGAGTCCTGAAAGTTTTCATGCCGCCATTAAAGATACAGCTGCGGGTGCGGATTCACCAGGAACAAAGCATAAAGAAGCAGGCAGAGCACAGAGAAGAAACAAGTCTACAAGAGCCACAAGACACTCATCTCGAAGTCCGGGAGAATTAGATAGTGCCCGGCTACCACCACTGGCTGTTCTAAGGGTTGGTGTGAGGTAGAGAGGATAGGGGTTGGTCCTAGATAGAATGGGAGAAAAATAAGGAACAGGTCTCAAAATTCCTGTTTAAAAAAATCCCAGATAAACTAGGAATAGTAAACAGCAGGGGACACCCGCAGACTGCCACTTGGAGACACACTGGAAACCCCAACTGAATCTGTCTTCATCACCTTTTACTGAAAGAGAATGGCGCCTACAATGAAGGTTGTTACTCGTTAGATGACTATCTTTCTTAAAAACCAGTTTAAGATGAAAGGGCCAACCATTTATTTTTTAAAAAAAATTATTTTATTAGGGGCTCATACAACTCTTATTACATTCCATACATACATCAATTGTGTAAAGCACATTTGTACATTCACTGCCCTCATCATTCTCAAAACATCTGCTTCTACTTAAGCCCCTGACATCATCTCCTCATTTTTCCCCCTGCCTCCCCGCTCCCCTCTCCCTAATGAACCCTTGATAATTTATAAATTATTATTATTATTATATCTTACACTGTCCGATGTCTCCCTTCACCCACTTTTCTGTTATCCATCTCCCAGGCAGGAGGTTATGTGTAGATCCTTGTAATTGGTTCCTCCTTTCCACTCCACCCTCCCGGTATCGACACTCTCACCACTGGTCCTGAAGGGATCATCTGTCCTGGATTCCCTGTGTTTCTAGTTCCTATCAGTTCCAGTGTACATCTTCTGGTATAGCCAGATTTGTAAGGAAGAATTGGGATCATGGTAGTGGGGGGTGGGGGTGGGGTGGGGAACGAAGCACTTAGGAACTAGAGGAAAGTTGTATGTTTCATTGTTGCTACACTGCACCCTGACTGACTCGTCTCCTCCCCATGACCCTTCCATAATGGGATGCCCAATTACCTACAGATGGGCTTTGGGTCTTCAGTCCACACTCCCCCTTATTCACAATATGATTTTTTGTTCTTTGATGCCTGGTACCTGATCCCTTCCACACCTCATGATCACACAGGATGGTGTGCTTCTTCCATGTGGGCTTTGTTGCTTCTGAGCTAGATGGCCACTTGTTTACCTTCAAGCCTTTAAGACCCCAGACGCTGTATCTTTTGATAGCCAGGCGCCATCAGCTTTCTTCACCACATTTGCTTATGCACTGCTTTGTCTTCAGCAATTGTGTCGGGAAGGTGAGCATCATGAAATGCCTGTTTAATAGAACAAAATATTCTTGCATTGCGGGAGTACTTGAGTGGGGGCCCAATGTGCATCTGCTACCTTAATATTAAACCTATGCATATATGCACATAGATTTATTTCCACATCCTCATATATAGACCTCTATAAATGCCCTTTGTCTCCTAGCTCTTTCCTCTATTTCCTTTGACTTTCCTCTTGTTCCACTATCATGTTCAGACTTCATTTGGGTTTCAGTAATTCCTCTCGGGTATATTACCCTTGGTCACACCCTACCAGGCCTCCAACACCCTCCTCATCACTGATTTGGATCACTTGTTGTTCCCTGGTCCATGGGTTTGTTAACACTACTTTCTTTCCCTCCACCTACCCTTCCCCTATGTCCCCCCGCAGAACTGTCAGTCCCGTTGTTTTCTCCTCCAGATTGTTCATCCAGACTATCTTATTTAGACAGACCTGTGGATAATAACATGTACAAAAACAAGACAGAGCAAAACCAAGCAACAAAATAAAACAAAAGATCAATACCAACAAGCCAATGACAACAAAACAAAACACAATAAGAAAGAAAAGCTTGTAGTTAGTTCAAGGACTGCTGGCCTTTAGGAGTATTTTCCGGTTGAGTCTGATAAGGCTCTTAGCCCTGTGCCCCAAATCTAATTTTGGAATTCCCTGGGGACTTCGTTGCTCTGTTCCCCTTGCTGTTCTGTTGTAACCCCTTAGTGTTTTGCCTCGGTATGGTGGGATCAGATCCCAACCATTTCTTAAAAACAAAGAGAAAATAAGGGGACAGGGAAACTGTAGTCTTAGAAAGGTGAAAAAAGAGGAGACAAAAAATATTAACAGACTATTTTGAATGTAATTAATGCCACTGAACAATTAGTAAGGACGTTTTTCTTTTCTTTTTTTAAAA
>NW_022103968.1:41758232-41789013 GCF_000313985.2 Echinops telfairi
TAATTTATAAATTATTATTTTATCATATCTTATACTGCCTGACGTCTCCCTTGACCCACTTTATTGTTGTCCATCCCCCAGGGAGGAGGTAATATGTAGATCCTTGTAATTGGTTTCCCCTTTCTACCCTACCTTCCCTCTACCCTCCCAGTATCACCACTCTCACCACTAGTCCTGAAGGGTTCATTTGTTCAGGATTCCCTGTGTTTCCAGTTCCTATCTGCACCACTGTACATCCTCTGCTCTAACCAGGTTTGTAAGGTAGAATTGGGATAATGATAGTAGGGGGTGAGGAGAGGAAGCATTTAAGAAATAGAGGAAAATCATGTGTTTCATTGATGCTACACTGCACCCTGACTGACTCATCTTCTCCTCCATACCCCTCTGCAAAGGGATGTCCAGTTGCCTACAGATGGGCCTTGGGTTCCCACCCCACACTCCCCCTCATTCACGATGATATGATTTTTTGTTCTTTGGTGCTTGATACCTGGTCCCTTCTACCCCTTGTGATCACACATGCGGGTGTGCTTCTTTCATGTGGGCTTTGTTGCTTCTGGCTGCTTGTTTACTTTCAATCCTTTAAGACCCCAGACACTATATCTCTTGGCACCATCAGCCTTCTTCACCACACTTACTTATGCACACATTTGTCTTCAGCGTTTATGTGGGGAACGTGATCACACAATGATGATTTTTGTTCTTTGGTGTCTGCTACCTGATCCCTTCAACACCTCGTGATCATACAGGCTGGTGTGCTTCTTCCATGTGGGCTTTGTTGCTTCTGTGCTAGATGGCTGCTTGTTCATCTTCAAGCCTTTAAGACCCCAGATACTATATCTTTTGATAGCTAGGCACCATCAGCTTTCTTCACCACATTTGCTTATGCATCCATTTGTCTTCAGAGATCATGTCGGGACGGTAGGTATCATGGACTGTAGTAAGGACATTTTTCACTGGGAACTTACTTGCTGTGTAAACTTAAGAAAAAAAACTGGAATAAAACATCATTAAAAAGTAAGCAAAAGTTAAAAGAAAGAAAGAAAGAAAGAAAAATCTCTCAGTCATTGTCAACCCAGAATGCCTTCACCTATTGCTAAATATTCTCTGGAACATAAGCTCATCCTGTTTGAGAATCACAGGGGTGGTCGTAAGACAGAACCTGGACTCATGGATGGGAATAACGGGGAGATAAAGTTCTGCCTTTGTGCAATTTGTTATAAACCAGGATCCGCTGCCTTGGGAGATAAATGGGCTCATTGAATCAGTGAACCCACATGCAGATGACAACTGGACAACCACTTAGCTGTGCTGGTTCATGGAAGCGCATCATATGAGTTTGACTTTTTTGATGAAAAGACCTTCGATAGCCTCTCCAGAATGGAGGTCTGATAAGATAATCAGAATCTTCAGATTTTCAGGGATCAAGGGATTTTTATTTATTTTGTAAATAAGGTGTTGATGTCTAGAGCAGTCCCTGATTTCCTCTCGGTCATACAACTACGTAATGGCCAGACTCATCCTGAGATTTATTTTTCAAGTTTTTTCTACTAGAGAGTAGTGGTGAGATTTTTGAAGAAAATGGTAAAGTGTATGAGGCCCAGGTCTTTGGGAATTAAAGATGTATATGTCTGTATGTGTACATATATATATGTATATATGTGCATAGGTATAGTGCTTGGGTGTGTATATATATATATATATATATATACTATAAAAGCTTATTAATTGATGTGTATGAATACATTTATAGCACTTTGCTGTATAAGTGAGACTCATATTCATATATAGCATGACTAAGCTGATTCTGTGCACATATTTATTTATTAAAGCAAGTCCAGTAAGCCTGCTACGTGTGATTACCCTGTTAGGACTTAGTTTGAATTTTTTTTCTTGAAATAAAATTTATTAACTACTGCTCTTCACTGGTTCTCTAGGTTAGACTCTTGTTGCTAATTCTGTCTCTTCTTTCTAGTACAATTTAGGGAACAGATTAAGATGTGTTTTAAACCCTCAGATGTGCCTTTATTTGCGCACTCTGACCTCAAATACTGCAAGCAATGTTGCTGGTGAACCTTCTTAGGAGCCTAACAATAATTGTATGTTTGCCTCTAACAGATATTTGTAGGCTTATTTATGCAACGAGGTGGTGTGGTTATTCTCTAATGGGCAAATCTAAAGCCTTTGGGTAACTGGTAATATTTTCCTTGATTCATCTTACTGCCCACACTGCTAATTTTGCATATCACACAGCCACTGAGGAACTGAACTACATACGCTAAAATGTCTGAAAATAGAAAATTCTATCTTAGCCTGTGAACCCCTAAGCAGGTCTGTTTACAGGAAAAAATCCCAACCAAATAAGTAAAACCTTAATCTTACCATACTTTTTATTTCTTCCTTTTCCCACATGCTGCTTTTAGAAGAAAGGTTAAGAATGGCACGTATCTCGAATTTATTGAAAACAAACATGCACACGAGCCTCTTAGAGACGAAGATCAGTGCATGTTCAATTCCGCCTCCTCTCTAGGAATCACGTCATGCTAAAACACCCACTCCAAGCCTGTCTCTTACTTGGTGGCAGTTTTCAGCTGTGGGGTCATGACACAGGGCTCTCACAAGGTATTTATTGACTTGCGAGGTTAAAAAGGGGACTTGGTAGTTAAAAAACCAGAAGTCATGAATACTTGCTTCCTACCAAAGAGGTTTGAATGAGTCCCCAGGCACTTTGCTGATGGATTTTCCTTGATTTCTGATAGGCTTTCTGGACTGGGAGGATCACAGGTGCTCACAGGTGGCAGGGAACGGCACCAACGGTCTCGTCTTTGTACAAGAGTGTGTCCCGCATGGGATAGTCATCTAGTTTGCCATTACCTGCATGCATTTTTCTTGTTCTGTGTCGAACAATGGTCTTAAAACTTCTGAAAAACAGTAAAACTAGTCACGTTTTCTTAGGTCAACTTCACTAATTTAGTTCAGAACAGCTCCCGAAGTGTGACCTTGTTCCTGCTGGTGTTGCTAGAGAGACTTTGGGTGGCTCACCGCTGAATTTCTATTAATAGTTCTGACTTCCAGTAAGTGTTGGAAGAAGAGACAACACATCAAAGCCATGATTTGTGGCTGTTATTGTTTAGAATAAGGGGGCCTTTTAATGGTTCGTAGGTTTTTAGCAAACACAGAGCAGCGTAGAGTGTAGATAGTGTAGAATGTGGCTGTGGGGGTGCGAAGGAGACGTGAGAATGAAGGTGGCCAAGTCCTTTTCAGGAGGGAATGGAACAGAGTCGCGTCTGCTGGCTTGCTCAGCCGTCCTCTGTTTTGCATGTGCCTTGCTATTTGAAGGAGCCCTCGTGATGTAACTGGGCCGCCAACTGCAAGAACAGCATTTCAAAATCACCAGACTCTGTGAGGAAGCAAGACGGGACTTTTTAAGCCCATAAAGCAGTGGTTCTCAACCTCCCTAATGCCATGCGACTCTTTAATACAGTGCCTTATGTTGTGGTGACCCCAACCATACAGTTATTTTCATTACTACATAACTGTAGTTTTGCTACTGTTATGAATTGTAATGTAAATATCTGATATGCAGGATCTATTTTCATTGTTACAAATTGAACCGAATTAAACCATAGTGATTAATCACCAAACAATATGGAATTATATATTGTGAAATATTTATGTGGTTTCCGATGGTCTTAGGTGACCCCTGTGAAAGGGTCAGCTCCCCACCAAAGGGGTTGCGACCCACAGGTTGAGAATCGCTGCTGGAGTCTCCGGAACTCCCAGGGGCAGTTCTGCCCTGTCCTGAAGGGTCACTGTGAGTCCACATCAATAGCAGAGACATTGGTTTGGGGTAGCTGAGTCCTCTCTGTGTCCTTCATGGGATGAGTACTAGAGATAGTGGAAGCTTCTCCCGGGGAATTAGGATGGAGACACAGACTTAGATTGCTCGCAGGATCAATCCATCTCGTTAAGGAACAGTCACACTATTCTACTGTCAGCAACAACTACACAGACCTACGTGATTTCTGGATCCCCTTGTTCAGCAAGAGCAGGTCCCAGAGCTGAGCAGGCCTCTGGACACGGGAACACAAACGCTTGTAGAACCCACCCGCCTCTGCGGGGCACCAGCTCCTCTCTGATGCAGTGCCTGTGAGAGTGGGGGGCCATTGCACACTGTGGGATGTTATATGGCACCTTTTTTCTTTTGTGAGTAACGGACAAATAAAAGACTAAGATGTTTGGAAAGCAAATCTTTGATAACAATACGGATGACTTTCAGCACCCCCTTCCCTTATCTGTCTTCTCTTCCCTTGGAGACTAAAGTAGCTCAAATGATGATGAAAGGTTTTCAAAAGTGATTATTCCTGAAAAAAGGGGGCTTTGTGGATAAATGAGAAAGAAATAAGGAGAAGAGAAGAACTACCAGGGGTCTTCAAAATGTTTGTGGAAAAATTTAAAGACAATGGAATTGGCCCAAGATATTTTTGAGGGGCCCTGGTAGATTCAGGACAGGCCACGTGGAACCATGTACGCCAATTTCTAGTGCCAAGTGCAGGTAGGTCATTTCTTCATACACTTCAGAAAGGAAGTCCTTCAGCTTTGAATATCAGAGCCCTAGGGCTTATGTATTGGGCTACTAAACTCAAGGTCAGCAGCCTACTAAACTCAAAAGTGAGCAGTTTGTAACAGCCAGCAGTTCCCCTGGAGAAGGAGGGGGCTTTCTACTCCCTTAAAGAATACGGTGTTCGAAACCCACTGGATTGTTCGACCCCGGAGAACTGCCCTCTAGGGGGGACAATGAGTCGCATTCAGTTCTATGACCATGAGCTTTTGTTTGCTTGCTTGTTCTTTTGACGGTGCAGTGGTTACTTGTGGGCTGCTAAACTCAAAGTTAGCTGTTTGAAATCAAGACGTGGCCTTCTACAAATACTCTCAGAAGCCCACAGGCCAGTTCTGCCTTGCCGCGTAGACTCTGTGGGTGGGGATGACTTGGCAGCCTTGAGTTTGATTTTGTTTTTGGTGGCAGCGTGGGCTGTACACTAAGCTGTCAACCCCAAAGTCGGGGCTTTGAACCTGCTAGCCGCTCCGCCGGAGAATGATGAGACTGTTCACGTGCAAAGATGTAAAGTTTCAGAAAAGCCAAGGGGCTGTTTCTATCGATGGCAGCAAGCTTGCGAAGGATCTAAAGATCAGGGATGGGGTGGTGGGAGGGTGCGGTGGGGGGAGGGAACTAAACAAAAACAAAACAAAAAATCCCCGGACTAATAAGTAAATGCCAATTTACTACCACAAGATGGCAGCACAAGTATAGTATTTAATCACTGTTGTTGGGACTAGTGGGAAAATGATTTTTGTGTTTTAAAATACATACGCTTTCAAATACATAGCTTGGTTGATATCAGGGATCAAATATTTGGAAAGTGTTCTTTTGAAGTGATAAGGTCTTATATTGTTTCAGCTAGTGGTGCTTTGGGGGAAAGTGTTTAAATAGCTGCAGCAAAAGCTTCTTCTCAAGTGCTTTCCTTAAAGAAAGGAGAAAAAAATTCGTGCATGCTTAAGTGGGGAGTTATCAGTCGGAGGAAAATCCCTCAAAAGTCTGTGAGGAAACTCTGGACTTCCATCTGGCTGAGAGACGAAAACTGAGAGCCCTCGTGGGAGAGACTAATGGCGGCCAGAGCACTATATTGTGTGCAGGAGAAGCTGGGGGGAGACAAGCAGTCACTTCCTGCTCACTGCTCACTGCTCACCTCCTCATTCAAAGCTCTAAAAAGAAGGTGAATTGAAAGTATTTGAGGTAGTTAGTTAGTCTAACAAAGTATTATAAGAAGAAGACAAAACCAAACCGGGTCAGTTATTAGATAAAACTCAAGGGTCTAAAACAGTAGCTTCTAAACAATTGTTTGATTACTTTGATAATTCTAGAATATGAAAAAGTAAATCTTAATATATATAGCGTGTTTGTTGCAGTTTGAAGTCTCCACTAGGAACAAAAAGAGACAAATAATATAAATATTTTAGAGAGTAGATGGAAGGCTTTAAATATAAATGGCCTTTCAACAGTTTTAGGGTGAAAGGAAACCAGCGTAAGTCTGGCCTCTCACAGAGGGAGACGCTGTGAGTCATACCTAATGGACTGTGCGTATTTGAATCAATATTCCCCTGCAAAGTGCCATCCAGCCTTCCTGTAAAAGGCTGTTTCGTGCGGTCTGTGACCCTCTGGTGTGAAAGCCCCCCAGGGACTGGAAGGGAAGCAGTCTTGCCGATGGCATCATTTGTGATCTGACCCTGAGGAGAAATGTACATATTTTGGTCTCTCTCAGCAACCAGGGGGTCAACGGGAAAAAGGAAGTTGTACTACGGATAAAAAGCATTCAATTTTGAGCTGGTGCTATACCTCAAATTCTTTCATTGGTCTCTCTGCTCACATACTGTGTCGGAGCACACCTAGATAAACAGGCAAGATGAGATGTGGATAAAACAGGGTCGCCTTTGATACCCTCAATGACAATAACTTGCTTCTACTAAATGTGCTTTGGAACTCTCTGATGTATTATTTGAAGGTGTCAGCGTATAAAGATGCTCAGTGATTTATATTTTTCCTGGGTTAAAAATAAACGTTATAGAACCTGCCAGACTGCCAGCCAGGAGCAAGTGTAGATCAGACACAGGGCAGGCTTTCATTTGTCTGCAGGGCCAAAGAGGAAAGTCTAGTCCCCATCAGACTCAGCAAGAGATGTCATAATACCTTTTGTGTTCTCCAATCTTGTAGTTTGTTAGCTAGGCAAGACCGATTCCTAAAGTATAGCTGAAAAGCTTGAAGTATTCTGCGTTGAAATTTTCTGGTTATCTAGCCTTAGTACCTAGCTTTAGGGCATCTTCAGGGATGTCCACAGAAAGCCCCTGGGCTCAGCAGGCTCCTTGATATCCGAGCAAACTCGAGAAAGGTTTCTCCTTGGGGTTTGCATCCCTCTTCTCCATGCTCAAAATCCAAACACACTTGTGGACATTGAAGAACATCTAGGACATCTCAAAGTGGCTAGTTTGAATCTTTTCTTAGGCTGTGACCATTTTAAGTGGGTAAGCGTTTGGCTAACTGAAAAATTGGCAGTTTTAACCCATCAACCGCTCATGGGAGAAAACTGACAGTTAGCTTCCATAAAGATCACCGCCTTGGAAACCCTGGGGGGCAGCTCCGCCCTGTCTGCTAAGGTCGCTCTGGAGGACAGTGTTTTGGCCAACTTCCCATATGTTTTAATTGCAAGCTTAATGCATGCTTTCTGTCTGACAATTAAGAGCTACAGACAATGTAATCGTCTTCACCTCCAGTCTCCATCACTGGCACTGTAGCTGGTACCCAATGCTAATCATTCTGTATCCTTATGCAAATCTTGTACGCTTGGAAAACTTTAAAAGTCGTTTACATATTGGCATATACTTCGCAACTTATACATTGGAATTGTTGAATCGTATGGAGAAGAGTTGTGCCCTCACCACCACAATCCATTTCAGAACATTGCCTTCGTGTGTTCATTGTCGTTAGCTTCCCAGCCCCCGCCAACCGCCCCTGACATGCCCCTAAATGATTTTCAATTCAGTTACTGTCTCTATAGATTTAGCTACCCTAGATTTCATACACAGAAAATCATAGAAAGCAAAACCAGGAGCAAACAAAAAAGCAACAACAATAAGAAAATAAAACAGGAAAAAACCTCAATAGAAAAGAAAGCAGAAAATATTAAAAACTAAGACAATTATAAAATGGGTCAAAAGGGAGATCAATATTTTACATGTTAGCTTAACTACATCTGCTATAATGGACTTTATAATGCTCTCTGTCTGATAGCAAAACTATTCACACCCCTGGACTGTGGTTAGAGAGCATTCACGGAAGTCTTTATCCTCGTGGGAACCCTGCAAATACATTTTGGGCTTCCTCTGTCATCCATGGTCTTCTGTAAACCGGGTGTCAGTAAACTCTGATACTGTTCCCTCCTCCAGATTTTGATTTTATTATTTAAAATGCTTGGATCACACCAACTGGTGTGCTTCTTCCATGTGGGTTTTTTTTTCTTCTTTTTTTAAAGACAATAGGTCCATTCCACACTAGTCGGTAATCGTTAGTTTTGGTAGTTTGTTTGCTAACACTAACTGTTCGTCACCTTTACAGACCAGGTCTATAGGTCTAACTCAGTCCTCTAGTAATCAGTGACCAGCTGCTCTGCAGGTGACTTCCGCTCATGGGGTCCCCATATGCACGTCAGAATAGGACCTTCCATGACTGATGTCTTGGAAGAAGATCACCAGACCGTTGGGCAGACTAGAATCTTCAACTTTTGGTTTAGCGACCAAGTGCATGGCACCATTGAGACACTCCAAATTCCATTGTATTCTTGCATCTCACCTTATTAATTGCTGTATTGCTTTAATTTTGCAAACACAAGCAACACTAAACTAGATTTTGCTACACATTTCCTCACATGCCTATTATTTTGCAGAGAGAACTTCCAAGATGTGAGAGTGCTATGTCAAAATTATATTATTTTGTGTGACTTTTTTGTTTTGATGCTCTACAAACCTTTCTATAAAAATTTAAAGGTAGGCAGGAATATGTTGGTGACATTACCTAAGTTGATTTTCTACATTAAAGACAGACAGGATTAAAAAAAAAATCAAACCATAGCAGAAACCTATAGATCAGTGGTTCTCAACCTGTGGGTCACGACTCCTTTGGGGGTCCAACGACCCTTTCACAGGGGTCACCCGATTCATAACAGTAGCAAAATTATAGTTATGAAGTAGCAACGAAAATAATTTTATGGCTGGGGGTCACCACAACATGAAGAACTGGATTAAAGGGTCGCGGCCTTAGGAAGGTCGAGAACCACTGCTTTAGATGGTCCTTATTTATTTCTTTTTATATTTGAGTTGCATCCGTGAGAACCCTCTTCTGTGGCCATGTTTACATGCCCCTTTATTTCAGATGTATAAAGTCCATGTTGTGTGTTTTGGCTTGGTGATGATGATTTTAGTTGAATAAAACGCCCTACACTCTGCCATGTGATTTTAAAAGTCAGAATAAAATTGCTTCTATATCCTGCTCTTAAATAACTAAAGTCCTCCTTTAAGAATCACAGTGTTCTGTTTTTCTTTTCATTCTTTAAAATACATTTTTGATACTTTAAGGATCCCAAAGAACTTGGGCCCACTTGGGAAAATAACAAATTCCAAGTCTCTCAGCTAGTTTGTTTTTTTTTCAAGGCTAGTGGGAAGATTTGGACATATATGGTATTGGAAACACTCAGTGGAACTTTCTTTTTATAGGATGGCAACCTCTCTTTGAGTTTTCTTTTTCTAGTGGTCTTGCCTATGATATAACTGAAAGGTGATTTTTGCAAACGTTTGGCTCTGAGTTCAATTGCATTAAGGCAATTAGGTTGAAAGTAAAAGGCAAAATTCAGTGTGGAGTGCAAAGAGTAATCTGAAACATTTTAGACCATTGTCATTGCAGAAGTAACCTGAGACCCCATCCTGGTAATTACATCAACCTTGAGCTTGGGAGTCACAGATAGGAAGTTGAATGGTTGACCTTTCGTCTGCATGAGTACAAAACAGGGAATAATGATACTTACTACCCATAATGCTTGGGATATAAGGATGCTCCCGATCGATTGTGAAACAGCAAGAGATGATGTAGATACAGTGTTGAATAAGAATGCAATGCAAAGCTTGGAATATTTTGAGTTTCTTTTGCCTCTTAGAATTTTGTCTGGTATTAACTAATGCAATTAATTATAGAACCTCATGCTTATAAAAGATTTTAGGAGATATATTCACTCACCCTATTAGATTAACAGCAACAACAACATAATGATAACAGTAATAATAAATAGATTCCTGATCAGACACTCCAGAATCTGGAGCACATGCTCCCAAACTCATTTGCCTGCTGCTCCCTTTTCAGAGAGAAAACGTAAACCCAGCACGCCTGTGGCGATGAGAAGCATTTGTACTCTAGCCCCAATCCAGGATAAAGTGTCCGTATCTACTTTTGTATTCTAGCCCCGATCCAGGATAAAGTGTCCGTATCTGCTTTTGTACTATAGCCCCAATCCAGGATAAAGTGTAGGTATCTACTTTTGTACGATAGCCCCGATCCAGGATAAAGTGTAGGTATCTACTTTTGTACCATAGCCCTGATCCAGGATAAAGTGTAGGTATCTGCTTTTGTACTATAGTCCCGATCCAGGATAAAGTGTCCGTATCTACTTTTGCTGCTTCTCTGGATTGTTCCAGCACCCTTGGGAGGTAGTATCACCCACTTGGGAAACACTGATTGGGAGGTTCCTGAAAGAGAGTGATTTTCCAATCACACGAAGCTCATGAGTGACAAAACTGGATTCCAAACAGAGGTTTGCCATCTCCGTCCTCTTTGAATCTCTTCCTAAAGATATGAGGCAAAGCATTAAAGGGGAGAAGGAGACATTCTGACAATGAGAGGAGTGGAAATAGTGTGGTTAGTGGTTTCCTTTAATAAAGATTTAAAAATAAAAGCACACGTATGATCCAACCTGGTGGTGCTGTTTCCCAGGATAGTGCCCTAACCAACTCTAAAACCAGAAAATCCAACCCCACTGCCAATGACTTGGCAGCCACCTTGAAGGCAGCCAATGCCACATCTTTCTCCTGCAGAGCGGCTTGCGTAGTGGGTTTAAACTCCTGGCCGTGGGATGCTGTGACAACGGTGCCCCCAGGGCCTCCGGACCGCCTCGAGAGACCATTTATTGAATATGTCTCAGAAGAGCTGCCTGCGTGGTTCTGTCATTGCCAGGACTTATAAGAAACTCTGCCACAATTTCCCCCTATGGGATGGTAATAAGGCAAGAACGTTCGGCTGACCAGGCTCCGGGAAAGACCCCGGTGGCCCTGGCATTGCTGCTCAGAGCGGTTCAGCACCTTTGGGGCAGCGGGGACTGCACGCTGCTCGGTGGAAAGCCTTGTTTCCCAGGAGGTTGTCTCTCCTCCCCTTGTCTATTCATTGCTCACCCTTCTGAATAACGCGTCCTAAATTTTCATAACTGGTTACCAGTCAGTGTTGGATTACCCAGTGAGCAAGGTAAGCATGGGCTTACTTGTGCTTACTTACTAATCTATTGTGAACAATTTCACACCCCTCACCCCACTACATCAAAGACCCTGCTTCTAGGGAGGCTGGCCCAGGTCTCTCTCCCAACCCCACAGCATTTTCCTACAGAATCCAGACCTCTTCAAATATATAATCCCTGACAGAAGGGGGGAAGCAGCAAGCAAGGTCAACACCGGCTTACTTGTGCTAAACCAGTATTTCACGTGCGTGTTGGGTAACCTGCTCCTGAGTTGAGTTGCAGGTAAAAAGATTTGCGATGGGATCTCTTTGTAGGCATTCTTACAGTCGACGTCAGTTGCCAAGCCAGAAGAGAGAAGGGGAAAGAGTTTCCACTGAACTTACACACAGCTGCCCCGCCGCCGTGCCGGAGACTCGTTCCAAGAGCTCCTCCCACACCCAGATCAGGAGATGCTCAAGTCCCATATATAAAACGGGGCATAGTATTTGGATATACTAATCTATGCACGTCTTCTCTTATATTTTACTTGCCCTCTCAGCTTTTCAGCCATTGGTTGATCCACCTACTAACCCTTTTTATCTCCCGTACAATTTTTAATCCATGGTTGGTTGACTTCCCAGATGCTGAACATGAGGTCATGGAGTGCTGACTATATATGCCAGTCAGTAGACCTCGAGCTTTTGAGGACGGGGGCATGTTTTTTTGACCTCAGGGTTGCATTTCCCCGGGGCATCTTCGCAAGGTAGAGACTGGCTAAATTCTATTTGAGCTTCCTGATTTGCACAAGTACTATTTAACATGGTATGTTTCCCAAGATGGTTCGATGGCTATAATCTTAACTGAGTAATATATGGGAGGATTTATAAAGTATTTTGAAAGTCTAAAGGCAGACTCTGCCCCGCCTAGCCTAGGGTTATCACGCAAAAAGGAAGCACCCAAAGTTTCAGCCTCTTCAATCATTAAAACCTGTCTGGCTCCCGAGAGACTTCAATGAGCTCATGAATGCAAGAGATTTAACTCCGTGGCTGATACTTCCCACTGCCAGGGGGCTGATTCCTACTCAGAGAGAGCCTGTAGGACAGAGCAGGACTGCCTATTTGGGTTTCCAAGGCAGTAAATATTTACAAAAGCGGAAAGCCTCTTTCTCCCTCCGAGGGCCTGGTGGGTGAGACGTACTGACCTGTGGTTATCTGGACAACTTGTCACCCACTACCCTGCCAGGGCTGCTTCTGGCTGATACAGTGTAGTCATTCAGCAACAGTTAGCTATCATTATTATTGTTTATTGAACTTGACTTCATTTCCTAAATATATAATGCATGCCTTATAAGAGTGCTGGAAATGAGCGCATGCCTTTTCTTCCCATATTTCCAACTCGATACCCAGTTCCGATTTTGTTCTCTGATTAACTCGGACCCTGTTTTCAGAATCATTTCCTGTATAACAGAGGACACTGACAAAGAGCGAATGAAGGTCATCGTTCCCGCCTTTATTTGTAATCCTGGTGTTGTCCCAGGTTTCTTTCTGCCTGGATCCGTCGGAAACTTGCTCGACCCCATCATCTGAGCTATGTCTTACTTACACGAGGTTTGACTGTGTTACGACCTCGTTTGCAAATATCTGCTCTGAGAGTTGAATAAACTAGTGCCTTTTCACATTCTAAATTTGCATACAAATGATCTGATTTCATATGATCGTGTCATATACTAGGGTGGGGCCCTGAAAGTCTGCCTTTCAAAGTAGCTCCCAGATGGTGCTAGACACCATGAAATAGCAAGAGACTAATGATTTTCTGACTCCTTTCCTTGTACGCTCATCTCTTAATTCTGTAGTCCAAGTTAATATTTCTGTGCAAATAAGGTGCAGTCAGTCACACTAATGCTAGCTAATGCTTAAATGATACATTAATATGGATTATATTATAAGACTCATTTATTACCTAGGAAAGCCAAATGGAAACTTTCTAATATTCTTTCCTCATTGCGACAGTAAGTCTTTATGGCTCTACCACGTTGAAGTTAGCAGCAGGGGTTGCGAAATCAGAAAGATTTGGGTTTAAAGGGCTTCAAACAAGTTTAAAGGGCTTCATTCCAGTTTGATCCCTTCTGAGAATCTGTATTTCTATAGAATCTATATTTCCATCCCTGATTAGACTGAATCAAATCCACAGATTAACACCAACTCCAGTTGATTCTTTTATATAAGAATTTAGGGATCTAAAAGAATCTCCTGGCTATCCATAAGTATCAATGGGGATTTATAAGCATCACTTGGGGATCTGTTAGCATCATCTGGGGAACCCCAAAAATCACTTGGGCATTGTTACAGAGGTTCAGGTGATGCTTATTGATAACCAGATGTTTGTAGACACAGGGATCTTGTTCAGTTACAAATCTGTATATTACAAGTCTACAGACTGATTCAGTCTACCAAGAGTGAACGTATGATTTCTCAGCAGGGTGTCCAACAAGAATGAATCCCTTGACTCCTGATTTAAAGCCTCTACTGCCATAGTTTGCCCTTTTTGAAGAGTAGGCTCCCTTTCTATAAAATGAGGATAATAAGGTCTACCTAACGCACATGGGGCCTCCGTGGGTATTCCAAACTGTTGATGTCGTAGGCTGTTCGTGAAAGGGCTGGAGGTTCGAGGTCACCCAGAGCCACCGCCGAAGAAAGGCCTGAGTATGTGCTTAGAGAACTGGCCACGGAAGTGGCAACAGCCCTCTTCTGACTTGTGCGGGCTCCCCAGGTGCGAGACTTGAATTCATGGCAGCTGTAAGTACTCCACACGTGATGACTATTGCTCCACTACCGTCAATACTAGTGTCCTGAAGGCAAAATCAGATTTACTTCCCAAATTAAAAAATATGATTCAGAAAGCATTTCGGTTCATGTAAAATGGGGATATGTGAATGAATCCCGCATTAATAAGATTTACTCTGTGTACGGCAGTTTTTGTGCATCAACCCAGTTGCTTTATTTGCATGGAGACAGGATTCTCTCGTGGTCTTCTGGCAGGAAGTGTCCCATTTGCCCTACACAGATGAAGAGTGTGGGAACACAGGAAGTGACCTATGCAAAAAAAGTCTCTCTCCTAGGACTTCACTGGCTCCAGGGCTCTAACACGGATTATCAGTGTCATCCTCAGATCATTCAAATACCTAGTGGATCTAACACTGTAGTTAGTTGCTGTGTTAAGCTGGGTTCTCTGGAGAAGCAAAACCAATGATGTTTCTATATGTACATATAGAAAGAAAATGATATCAAGAAAATGAGTCATGCAGTTGTAGAAGCAGATGGTGTACTAGAGGCTTCTCCTGACCCACTGACCTCTGGAGGCTGATGAACCCAAGTTGGGCAGGAACACTGCAGGCTAGTGGCTGCAGAGGTGGATGAGGCCAAGTCTGGTAGATCAGATGGCACACCGTGATCCACAGGCAATAAGATAGTCTGTTTGCTCAAATCCCCAAAATTGGAGGTCCACAAGTCGGATGCAGGATCCAGACCCAACAAACGGCAAGAAAGCTTTTCCACAGTGACTGTTTATATAGGAAGCAGTCCACGACCTTGAGGAAGCTCTCTTTCATTTGCATCAAGACAATGACTTAAATAAGAGTGTTGCACTCCAGCTTAACCTATTGACAACTCTTTGGCCGCTCACAGCAGATCCCATCGTGGAGTTGATTACAGTATGTTAGGTCGCATCTTGGGAGCTTACTAGGTAGGACTCAACTGCCACTGAGAATCCAGACCCAGCCACGTTGACACAAACCCCAAATATCCCAATTCCCATGAAGTCACTTATCTCAAACCGGAGTGCACGTGTCTTTTGAAGGCTAGTTGTTGAAGGTACCATCTTCACAGATTTTGAGAAACCTCTTTTCTATTTGGGTGTTGTCAGGAGGGTGTCCAACCACCAACTTGTTTCTGTCTTCCTCCAAGCCCCCACTGTAGCACTGTGAGGTCTGCAGTCCCCCGAGCTTCTGGGAGAGTAGGTTTTGGGTCAAATGAGGAGTGTGAAGGATGAATGCACATAATGATGTAAGGCTTCTGCAGCAGCTCTTTGCTTACTCCTGGACCCTTTTCTTATTTTTCCAAGGGAAGTGTTGGTTGAGAATATTTTAGTCCCTGGAGGTTCCATGAAATGTCACCTATCTCTGGTGGTTTATGGTTTTCTTGTTTTCACATTGTGAGTTTTAGAAAGACTTAACCAGGAAACAAAATTGAGTTTTAAAATGAGAGACAACCAGTGATTTTCATTTCTGTAGACTGTCGTTTTTCTTACCTATAATTTTAGGAGCAAAGACAGTTTTATGCTATAATTTCAACACTTCCTTATAATTTTGGTAAATTGTTTCTCTAGAGTTCCCAAGAACAAGTGAGAAAAACCTCAAACAGCCTTATTATGGTAAAGAATGATTTCCTTTGCCATAATTATCTAAGTGGTGACAAAATATAAACTGATTTAGAATAGATGTAAATATTTCTATCAATTTTAATGATACATTTTAAAGCAGCAGTGTTAATGATTATAAAATATAATAGATTATTTTGATGTATTATTTTATATATTTAAAAAACCCAGAACTGTAGAGACTCAATAGGACAGAATAGAATTACCTCTTTGAATTCCCTAGACTTTAAATCTTTATGGGAACAGAAAGCCTCAACTTTCTCCTGGGAAGTAACTGGTGGGTTTGAACTACTGACCTTGTGGTTAGTTCCTCACTGTAATCTATGTCACTAGCCTCCTTTATAGATTTTAAAGTAGAGCATCTTTCATCTAACTGCACTCGGACACAAGGTGTCAAGCACACATACTTTGAAATATAACTATGGCGTTTTTATTAAGGTAGCCTATAATACAATTAATTTTCTTAATAATCACTTAATAATTTTCTTAATCGAAAACACCACCATTGATTCCAATTCATAGGGACCCCTGGTAGCTTAGTATTGAGTTATGTTTTGGGAGCTAACTGCAAGGTCAGCAGTTTGAAACCACCAGCCTCTCCTCAGGAACTTACAGGGGTAAGGTTCTACTTCATTCTATAGGGGTCCTATGAGAAAAAATGCCACTGAATTAAAAATGTGTCTTCAGCTTTTAAGAAAGGAAACAATATGAATTAAAGTTTTATATAAAGTAAATTATGTAATGAAGAAAAATTAATTAATCATTTGAAAATACATTTTTAATGTTTATGATAGTGTGACTCTCTCTTTTTGGGTATATTTAATTCTCAAACACTCCTCATACAATATCCTTCAAAGGATCGAGCTTTCTTGGGCTTGTTGATGACATATCCTATTAAAAGGGTATTGTTCTATACAGACTCTTTGAGGCTTTTTAGAAAGGCAAATCGGTTAGAAAATGCCACCCAGGCAGAAACATCAACTTTCTACTCTTTGTAGGTTGTTTCTTCTTTAGCATTGCTTTCTTTCAATTGCCATCAAGATATTTAGAACATTTGTGTTCTGATGTGGAAAGATCTTGGGATCTACATTTCATTTGATAGACACTTTAGGAGAAATGTCCAAGGACCTTCAGGAGGTGGTTGGCCAAGGGTGACTCCATTGATGAAGGTGATCAGTCTCAATCTTGTGTGCGTTTTCCTGGGCCATCTTTTGTTCTAAGTGTACCTAAGGCAGTTAATATTGCCTTAGGTAGGTGTTGAATTCCATGTAATAAATGCACCAAAGTAATCCTCTGGGGAGTACTTTCCCCCCACCCCCAAACTGGAAAAAAGCTCTGCTGGGCGTAGCTTTCATAGTACACATTTTCCTGCTAGGCGAACATCAGCAACTCACACTGAGTTCCTGCACCCAGTGGCATCTCCTAGGAAGGTTCTCTATGGTCACAGAGAATTTTTTGGTAAAAGCCGTTTTGCTCAAACCTTGTTTATTTTGTGATGGCCGATTTAAGAGAACAGCATCCAGCTGTGAAATTTTGCTTCCTGCCCAGGAAAAATGCCGCAGAAACTGTTATGATGTTGAACACAGCTTACCAGGACAGCGCTATGGGAAAGCTCAAGTGTACGAGTTGTTTTCTCATTTCAAAAGAGTGACATGTCGATTGTGACAAACTTTATTCTGGATGTCCATCAACTTCCTAAATGGATGAAACTACCGACTTCTGGTGCATTTGGAGTTGGTTCCACCAGGTCAGACTGTTAATCAAACTTTCTATTTAGAGGTTCTGAAAAGGTAGTGTCACAGTGTGCAACAAAGAAAGCCTGATTTTCGGCAGACGGGGGACTGGTTTTGCCACCAGGACAATGCACCTGCTCATGCAGCCACCTCATTGTGCCAGTTTTAGGGAAAAAACAGCATACCTTTCTGGGCCAAAGCACCTTACTTACCTGACCTCACTCCTTGTGACTTCTTTTTGTTTCTAAATGAAAAGGGACATTAAAGTGAGTGATTTGACGACATAGAAGAGGTGAAGAAAAAAAATCGAGGGAGGTGCTGTCAGCCATCCAAACAGATGAGTTTGAAAAATGTTTCTAAGAATGGAATCACAGATTTTACAAATATATTAAGTATAATGAAGAGTACTTTGAAAGTGATAAGGTGGTTTTGCAAAAATTTTTTTAAATACATAGGTCTGAAAACACACACACACACACACACACACACACACACACACGTAACCCTTCGTATTACTCAACATAAGTCATTGGGTTTGTATTAAGCATCTTTACCAGTTACTTGGGTGAAGCGATCAATGGCATTTCAATCTAATTTGTGGAGGACAACATGCATTGAGGTTTGGTAAACAAACAAAATCAGGATCCTCAAATATCATCCCAGGCGCGAGGGCTGTGTTCTCTTTGTCATGATGTGAGTTGTTTGGTAATAATACAGGCGGGCTGCTCAGCAATTGAAGAGCATTTGTTTCCAATCATCTTAGTTAATGATTCTAACATGTTTTCTAGGTTTAAGAAAACATCTTTAATAACATGTAGGAAGGGAGACTTGGAGAATAGTAAAACCAAGCTTTAGGAACACTAGCGTCTGCCTGTTTTGGAAACAAAACAAAATGGAAGCTTTTGGGTATATTTAAAGTCAGGGGAAATGAAAAAGCTGTCATTTCCTTTGACTGTCAGCATGGCTAATGAACAGTAATTGACTTTCTGTTGGCTGTCTCTATAGGTGCACCACCTCATCTTCATGCCCGACTGCTCTTGTGTCTGCTTTTACATCCTTGATGTGGTTCTCCGATAGAAGTGCACCACAGCTTTCGGCTTATTGATTAATGTCAGCAGAAGAGAGTGTTGCTGCCCTATGGGAGCCACTGCTGGGTGCAGGCATTGTTTTCTTTAGTTTTCAAGATGCCCCCAAGGGTGCTATTAGTTTCTTATCACATCAGTCAATGGTGTTATCGTTACTTTTTTATGAAATGGAGTTGTCTGCTGTAACTTGGCAGTGAAGATAATAATTCCTTAAAGAGGTCAATGATAGTAATCAAATCCCAGCTGCAAGCAATAGGGCTTTTGCACAGAAAACGTCTCTTGAACGCCTTTCACCCCCTTAGTCTTGCAGTATCTGGCACTGGGTCAGTACTGCGTGTGCAGGTCAGGCCAGGCACTTTTCAATCTGACTGTACAGATTGCTGAAAGCAGGGAAGACAGATGAAAGCGTGTGAAAGCTGGTCTGTGACCTCACACTTACTTGCTCTGTAATTCTGACTCCTCAGTCTGGCTCAGATGTGGCTCTGGGCACAAAATAAACCAAGTCCAGACACAGGGCTGAAATATTTGGCTCCTGCTCGTCCTGTTTTTCAAACGCTATGTGGGAATGTTGGTCTTTTACTTCATGTCTTTGATTATTCTACGCTAGGAGTTTGTAGAAACTTCCCACCATGTCAGTTTAATAGATTGCATAATTATTACTGAGCAATTCAGCAAAAACCACATCCGTATTGCATTGCAACAGACTCTTCTGACTAAATACATGTCCTGTATTAATAGAGACAACGCTTTATTTTGAATCGTCATTCAGTTCCTCAATACAATAATGTCTTAAATGTGAAAATTTTACAGATCGCAGTTAAATTTGTTCTCCAAGGCTCTTACAACATTGCCAAGTTACTACAATGATTAGACATTGTTTCTTTTTTCATCATTTTATTGGGGGCTCATACAACTCTGATCACAATCTATCCATCCATCCATCGTGTGTCAAGCTAGACATTGTTTCTTCACAGTAATTTGATCAAGTATTTAGTTGATGCCATTATGTTCAAAACCCACCACTTAATTGTCAGTTAATTCATTGGAAATGCTCTTTTCAACACCGTAAATGGGTCTCTGCATGCCACTCTCCCAAGGTGGAATACACAGGAATCAAATAAACAGCGTCTATGGAAATGGACTTCATATCTTCAGTCACAACTGGGGGAAACTGTGGACGGGACCATTAATCGCTCGTATGAAAGTAGAAACTGGAGACAGTTGAAACACGTCCTCAGGAGCCAAAGTGCAATGTTGATCTATCTCAGCCCAGCTCGGAGGTCATCTCAAGAAGAGATCTGACACACCGAGCAGTACCTAGTGAAACCTGTTGAATTGTGGGATGACATCCAGGATATCATGCATGAAGAAACCCAAAGAGCCTCAAAAATACGGGGAAAAAAGAGGAGGCCCTAATGGATGTTGCAAGAGACTCTCCCACTTCCCTTTGATTGCAAAGTGACTCAAGCGAGTGCACAAAATGATGAAGTGCAAGAGCTCTGTAAGACTTCAAAGGACAGCTGGAAAAGAGCGAAGTGCAGTTTTACAATGAAATGTGCAAGGATCTGGAGTTAGAAAACCAGGAACAAAGAACATACTCAGCATTCCCAAGCTGAAACCACTAAAGAAGAAAGTCAAGCTTCAAAGTTATAATACTGAAGGATTCTATGAACAATATGTTGAATGATGCAGAAAGCAGTACAAAGAGATGGGAGAAATACAGAGTCACTCAACCTAAAAGAATTTGTCTTTCGATGTTCAATCATTTCGGCAGGTATCATATGGTCCCAAACTAATGGTACGGAAGGAAGAAGTGTAAGCTGCACTGTAGACATTGGCAAATAACAGAATAAAAGGAGTTGATAGAATACCAATTGAGATGTTTTGCCACATAGATGCAAAAAAGTGCTCACTCCTCTGTTCCAATAAATTTGGAAGATAGCTACCTGGCCAATGAACTGGATGAGATTTATATTTGTGCCCATTCCAAAGAAAGACAAATCAACAGAATGTGGATGTTATCCAACAATATCCTTAGTAATTTTGCGGAAGGTAATTTGAAAACATTTGCGAGGGTGTATCAACTGTGACCTGCCAGAAATTCTAGTCAGATGCCAAAGAGGGCATGGAACAATGGATGTCACTACTGATGTTAAGTGGATCTTGGTTTAGTGTGGAGATTACCAGAAAGATGTTTACCTGTGTTTTATTGAGTATTCAAAGACATTTGACTGTGTGGATTATGACAAAGAGTGGGAAATGTTGTTTTAAAAAAGGGAATTCTAGGATACTGAATTGTTTTGAACCATCACATAGAGTGGTGAGGAGATTAGTCACTCAGGGTGCAGTGTAGCATTTATGAAACTCACAACTTTCCTCTAGTTCATAAACGCTTCCTCCCCACTCCCCTCCACTATCATGATCCCAGTCCTACCTTACAAACCTGGTTAGACCAGAGGATGCACAGCGGTGCAGATAGGAACTGGAAACACGGGGAATCCAGGACAGATGAACCCCTCAGGACCAGTGGAGAGAGTGGCGATACCAGGGGGAGGAGGGAAGTGGGGGTAGAGAGGGGGAACCGATTACAAGGATCTACACATAACCTCCTCCCTGGGGGACAGACAACAGAAAAGTGGGTGAAGGGAGACGTCGGACAGTGTAAGATATGATAAAATAATAATTTATAAATTATCAAGGGTTCACAGGGAAGGGGGAGGGGGGCGGGAGGGGGAAAAAAAGAAAAACGAGGAGCTGATTCCAGGAGCCCAAGTGGAAAGTGAGTGTTTGAGAATGATGAGGGCAACGAATGTATAAGTGTGCTTTACACAATTGATGTATGTGTGGATTGTGATAAGAGTTGTATGAGCACCAATAAAATGATTTTTTAAAAATTGAACGGAGAAAAGGAAGACGAAAAAGAACAGAGCAAGGGGATACTTGTTAGGTGCCATCGGGCTGGCTTTGACTCACAGGAACCCGCCGTACAACAGAATGAAGAACTGCCTGGTCCTGCACCATCCTCACAATTGTCCTTATGTTTGACCCATTGTCGCAGCCACTGTGTCAACCCATCTCGCCAAGGGCTTTCCTCTTTGTCTCTGTCCCTCTGCCAATCATTATGTCCTTTGTCAGACAGTGGTCTCTCCTGACCGCGTGTCCAAAATATGTGAGAGACTAAGTCTCACCATCCTGACCTCTAAGGAGCAGAATTCTGGCTGTACTTCTTCCAAGACAGATTTGTTTGTTCTGTTGGCAGTGCGTAATATTTTCACTATTATTTACCAGCACCATAATGCGAATACATCAATTCTTCTGCAGTCTTCCATAGTCTATGTCCAACTTTCACATGCATATGAGGCAGTTGAAAATTCCCTGGCTTGAGTCAGGTGTACCTTAGGTCTCAAAGTAACATCCCTGCTTTTCAACACATTAAAGAGGTTTTGTGCCGCAGCTTTCCCCAACGCAACGTGTCATTTGATCTTTTGACTGCTGTTTCCATGAACATTGATTGTGTATGCAAATGAGATGAAATCCTTGACAACTTTAATCTTTGATTTTGTTTTTCTTTACATCGATTCAGGTTTCATATTTAAGGCTGCAATCCTTGATCTTCATCAGCAAGTGCTTCAAATCCTCCCCACTTTTAGCAAGCTAGGTTGCATCATCTGCCTGTCTCAGGTTATCATTAGCTTGTTAATCCTCGTGTCACATTCTTCTACATATCATCCAGCTTCTCTGATCATTTGCTCTGCATACAGATTGGATAAATATGGTGAAAAGATACAACCTTGACACACATCTTTCCTGATTTTAAACCTTACAATATTCTCTTGTTCGGTTTGATCCACGTATAGGATCTGCATGAGCAAATGAAGTGTTCTGGAATTCCCAAGGCTATTCAGAATTTGTTATCAACCCCTGTGGTGGTTATATCATCTGGTGTCTGTTTGAAAGGGTTAAGAGTGAAGGGGTAGAGTCTAGCCTGTCAATCAGGTCATAGCCAATGAGACCTCTGTATGGCCATGGCCTTCTCCTGAGGATTCTGAGAACTCCTGGATTCCTCCTTGGAGGCAGGAGTCACACATTCTCTCTCAGCTCACATCCTGCGAAACATTGCAGCTGACAAGACACATAGAATTGTGCTAGTGCCCTGAGCTGAAGGAGCTATTTGGAGACCCCTGCCAGTGCTGAGATGCTTACAATGCCACTGGATCTACAAGACTTCCTACCCACTGGCTTGTGATCTTCCTGCATTCGGCGTCATTGCATGTGTTTTGTGAGTCTGAAGCAGAGTTATAGATTAGTATTGGACACATGGGCTAATATTGGACATATGGACTTGATCTGGACTGGGCTGGAATGTTTTCTCAATATTCAATTGCTCTTGTCTATAGAGCTCTTTCTTATACACATATGAATATCTATGAATTTGTTTCTCTGGTCTACCCAGACTAATACAACCCCGTAGTCTAATGGCATCACATAGTTTATACAACACAAGTAAACACTTTCTGGTATTCTCTACTTTCAGCCCCAATCCATCTGACTCTGACTTCCACAATGATCTCCCTTGTTCCATGTCCTCTTCTGAATGCAGTCTGAATTTCTGGCAGCTCCCTGTTAATGTTGTACTGCAACCATTATTGGATGATCTTCAGCAAAATTTTATTTGCGTGTGATATTAATGATATGGTTCTATAATATGAGTATTCTTGGGGTTGGGTCACCTTTCTTCGGAATGGTTAGACGTGAAGATCGCTTCCAGTCAATTGGTCAAGTAGCTCTCTTCCACATTTCCTGATGAACTGTGGGATGATATCAAGAACATCACAGATGAAGAAAGCAAAAGTCCTTCAGAAGACAGGAAAGAAAGATCAAGTAGACACCAGAAGAAACTCTGAATCTTGCTCTGAATCCCAGAGTAGCTAAGGCAAATGGAAGAAATGATGAAGTAAAAGGGGACTACTACGTGGTTTAAACTTAGGAAAGGTGTACGTAAGGGGAGTATACTTTCACTAAATCTATTCAATCAGTATGTTACGCATATTATCCAAGACACTGGACTATATGAAGAATGTGGCATCACTGTCAGAGGGAAGCTTCTTAACAACCTGTGAGATGCCGATGGCACCACCTTGCTTGCTGGAAAGGGGCGGACGTGGAGCACTTGATGAACAGGTGGATCACATCTGGACACACAGAAAACAAGACTCACTCCAACTGGGCCAAAAAGCACTATCGAGATTAAAAGAGAAGATGTCACTGTGAAGGATTCCACTTTACTTGTATCCCCAATCAGCCAGTGAGGAGTCAGACAATGTGCCGCACTGGTCAAAAGTCTCCTGCAAGAACCCGTGTAAAGTTTACATGCCGAGATTGCACGTTGAGGCCTAAAGTGAACCTGGGCCATGCTCTTTCATTTGCATAAAGAAGACAGAAGAAGCAGTTGTGCCTTTGAAGTATGGTGTCAGTGAAGACTATTGAATATACTTTGGACTGTCCGAAGAAGAGCAGCCAGCACAGCAACGCCGGTCTTGGAAGGAGAGTCAGAGGATTCTTAGCAGTGGGGATGGGAAGACTTAGTGTCAAGCACTTTGGACAATTTAGCAGGACATACTAGTCCCTGGAGAAGGACATGATGCTTGATCAAACTGAGCATTAGTGAAAAACTGATGTAGGAGATCTGTTAACTCATTCACTGCCTCAATGGATTTGAACACAGCAATGATCCTGAAGGTGGCACAGGACCATGCAGTGTGTTATGATGTTCTGAGGATCTCTGTGAGTGGGAACCGGCTTAAGGACAATTAACCACAGGGTTGGTTTAAAATATTGCACTGCTTTCTAAGATAATTGAACGATCAAATATTTAATTTGGTTGCCTTAGCCAAGAAACAGGAGCCTTTGTGGCACCGCTGGTTAAGCATTTGGCTGCTAACTGAAAGAGGAGTGATTCAAACTCATCAGCGGCTCCATAGGAGCAAGATGAGACTGTCGGCACCCATGGACATTTCCAGTCTTGGGAGCCTGAGGAGCAGCTCTACTCTGACTTAGAGGGTGGCTATGAGTCAAAATCCACTCAGTGACAGTGGGTCTGTTTCAATGATTTATTTTTAACTGTAAAGCCAAATAGGCATTCCTGGAACCCAGACTTAGTTTTACTCTGGGTCTGTGTAGCTAAGTAAAAACTTAAACGAGTGTGTACTGTTCTGTGTTCAGGCCTAAGATCACAAAATCCAACTGGGTGGCATCATGGAGGAGCTAATGCTTAGAAAGGGGTAGAGGGAGCTCTCTGGAAAGTCTGCTTGTAGGGTAGACTCAAGAAAAGGAGAGCATGGTTGTTAAGTACAGGGCCAACAAAAATATTCCATCAATAAGATGGGTTGACACAATGGGAATGGCAGTGTACTCAGCCATGCCAAGGAGAGTAGAGATGGTGCCGAGCCGGGAAGTCTTGTGCTCTGTTGTTATGAGTGGAAACTGATAGCAGTTGACAACAGCATCAAGTACTGTGATTGAAGTCTGCCTGGGGTGGGGGCAGGCAGTAGGAGAGAAGAGCGTCTGGGGCTTTTAATTTGCATCGAGGGGAAGTCATGAGCTCGCTCCGTGGGGAGTGGTGGGAAACGGATAACTGATCATCTGTGATGGATACGCCCTCATTTCTGTTTGCAGGACATGACAGTCTCAAAGTAATTCATTTCAATTCAACAAACATTTCATAGATGTAGACATCTATTATTGAATGTATCAGTTTTGCAAAGGCACAGAAATAGAGGTTTAGAGATAAATGAACCAAGGTCTCTACTCTTTCATTCTTCAGTTAAACACTGAAGTATCTGTCAAGATGTACTGCATCAAATGCTCTACCACCTCTGGGTTTTATCTGCAAGTTTTATAACTTATGTTCTCTGGCCCTCTTCGCAGCAAGGGGCCCTGTCTTGTGTTTTGTGGATGTCACTATTATTAAATCTTTGTTATAATGATTGAGTAAAATCATTCTCTTTTTTATGGCAGAAAAAAAGTGCATATTTCATCCCAGAATGCTTAAGTAACACATCCTATCAGGCCTCTGTAACCAATGGAAAACATTAAGTTATCTCTCTACTTTCCCTGAAAATCGCTTATTTCCCATTGTTCTAATCTGATGATTTCTAACTCATGGCAGCCTTATATTGAAAAGAACGAAATGTTACCTGGTGCCACGCCATCTTCGTGATTGGTGGCCTGGTGGTTGAACACCTTATGGTAACGACAGAATGTTTATTTTTTAAACCTTTGGCAGTATTTGTACTCTATATAGAGACTATCTGGCACCTTTCTATTGCTTCGTGTTGTGAATTCTGATCACAGCTCAGTGAAGGAGTCATTTATGATCTCAATTTCAAAGGTGAGAAAACAAAGATTTGGATCAAGCACCTTGGTCAAAGTCTCGTAATAAGCTCTGCTCACTTAACCCTCAAAGCCTTCCACTGAGGAGTGTCGGTGGCACCAGTGCTTTGCAATCAGCTCCTCGCTAAGGCCTGGAGGTTCAAACTTACCCAGCACCCAGGAGCCCTGTGGAAGAAAGCTCTGGAAATTTATATCCAAACTGATTACATCCAAGAACACCATTTGGGGTAGTTCTGTTCTTTGAAACATGGGATCTTTCACACATGAGATCTTTCATACATGGGATCTTTCATACATGGGATCACCTGGAGTCTGGGGCCACCTACTCACCGATTCAGAAGGAGCTAACAAGATCAGCAAATGTCTCTTATTGATTTTGACTGAAGCATTATTTTTGTTGTTTAGGATAGTGCTAAAATCTATCACCATGGATAAGCCACCTTTAATTCCTCCTGCTGGGATGAATGCCTGCTTATCGGCTCTCCTGGAACCCTGCATTTATTCATATTTCAGCACTTGAGATTCAACTCTGTACCCTCCTGTACTCTATTCCCATACAATTTAGGGAGGAATATGGGGTCTTGATTTTCATGTAATCCACCTAATCTGATAGATTTCTTCCCACATAAAAGATTTAGAATAACCACTGTTACAAGAGGAAACTTAATATATTTGTTATAATTAAGGTCTTTAAAAACCCACTAATTAAACCTTTTGCCTGTGGGTTGATCCTGACTCACCCTGACCCTGTAAGACAGACTCGAGCTGCCTTAGGTTTCTAATGCTGTGACCTTAAAAAAACAAAATGCCAGCGCCGTCCCCCCCCCCTTTAAAAAAAAGTAAAATGGCAAAAAAATCAAAAAAAAAAAAAATGAAAAAGCCGAACAAAAGGAAAAAAAGTGGGCAAACAACAAAAAAAAAAATTCAAAAAAACTTCCTCCCCCCGGGAACCAAACGCTGAGAGCCCCACCGCTCCCCAAAAGCGCACACCACACCCCTAGAGCACAATAAAAAACAGATACTCTCTATAGATTTACTTATCCTGGATTCCACACCAAGAAATCACAAAAACGAAAACAAGAAGCAACAAGAAAATCAGCAATAATGACAAAACAAAACAGAAAAATCTCAATTGATAACAAAGCAAAAAAAACACACCATTAAAAATGGAAACAGTTTTAAGATGGGCTAAATGGGAGATCAAATGATAAAGTGCTACATTTTCACCTAATCGCATCCGCCATCATCGACTTTGCGCTGTTCTCTGTCTGACAGCTCGGCTATTCATAGCTCAGGACTATGGCAGAGGGGATTCACCCGGGGCTTAATCCACATGAGGACCCTGCAAATGGATTTGGGCTGCCACTGCCATCCATAGCTTTCTGCAAACCCGGTGCTCAGAATTACAGCTCTCATGCCAGGCCATCCTCCAGATTTGGATTTTATTATTTATAATCCTTGAATCACATAGGCTGGCATGCTTCTATGTGGACTTAATTTATGCCTCCCATAGATTACTTGTTTTAAGACAAGATTGTAAGACCGCAGACACTATTCTTTCTGATAGTCAGGCACTACTTGGTTTCTTCTGCACTCTTTACCACAGCACCCATCTCCTCCGTGATCTCTTCATGAGGGAGAGTGTCAAGTAGAGACATGTTATAAGAACAAAAATGGAAGCAACTGGTGGCTTCAACCTGCTGACCTCTCAGTCAGCAGCTGGGCCCCCTAACCACTGTTCCAGCAGGACTCTTTAATTCAGTTCTTAATTGTTATAAAATTATCTATGTGTTGCAGGCTGGGTTAACTAAAGAAATAAATCCAGTGACACCCATATCGGTATAAGAAAGAGCTTTATATCAAGGACTAATTGTGTACCAAGAGAGCATCCTAGCTCAGTCCAACCCAAGTCCTTAAGTCCCAGACTAGCCCGTAAGTCCTTCTTCAGATTCACACAGCCACGTGCAATGCTGCAGAATGCAGGAAGATTACAGGCCAGTTTACAGTGATTACAATGCTGCAGAATGCAGGAAGATTACAGTTGTGTGGATCCCAAGTCAGTGGACACAGGGCAGGGTTCTGGCAGCTCGCTGCTGTTTTCAGTGGCGGAGTCCCTGACAACAGGAAGGTGTCAAAGAGGCAGAGAGTGAGAATAGTACCCCGTTTGTACTCTTATATCATCCAAGAGTTATCAGGCTGCAACTTGATTGACAGGTTTGATTCCAGCCCTATGCAGGAGTGTCTACGTGACATAAAATCTCCTAACCACTACTGCATGTAAAAATGCTAAAAAATGTACCATAACTATAAGATATTCTCAATCAAATAATTCAGAATAAAGCACTATACTAAGAGTTTCTAACATTTAAAGAGTTTACATTCTAGCTTTCTAGACACATTATTGATGTTGTCTATTTATAAAATACATAATTTCAATGACCTTAATTCTTCCCTAAGGCTCTATTAATCTGTATTCTTTTGTGATATCTGTACTGGGAGGGGTGCAATTTGAAATCACTGTTTTTAGATCACCAGACAAAATAAAAGCATCAGAAAAACTTAACTTGCTTATTATATTGTTTATTGTTCTTTAATGCATAACTATGATCCTAATAATCCACCAGACATTGAAGCATTTTTTTATATAACAAATCATTTAACTCTAATGAGAACCCTCAAATGAAAATACAATTATCATCTACCTTTTATAGGTAAAGAATCTGTTTTTATTACTCCTCATGTTGAAAGATTAAATTGAATGGATATTGATTTCTATGATGGCACTTTGAAGGTGTCATTTTATATTGTCCTTTGGCTCACACCAATATCAACACAAAACCTGATTTATTTTTTGGAGTTTGTGTGTCTTGTCCATTTTTCTATATGATTTTAAACTCTTATCACGAGTTTTCAGCAATTTGATTATAATGACTTGGTGCAAATGAAGGATTTCTTGGAGTTAGGATTTTTCAGGCAATCTTAACCAATATGCTCCTGGTGGCTATGGGTTAGGTGTTGGTCTGGTAACCTCTTGATTGATGGATCAAATTCACCAGCTGTTCCAGGGAGAAAGGTGAGGCTGTCTGCGCTAAGAAAGATTTATGGCCTTGGAAAAACTAGTCTGAGTTAGAACCAACTCAGTGGCAGTGGGTTTGGTTTGGTTTTGGTCTTTTAAAGGCTAGCCTGTGGGCTTTTTCTTTTTAAAAATAAAGACTGAGGAACAGAGAATCGAATGCATGTCACGTTAGTGCAATAAATTAAGGGCAAAGTGTAGCTCACAACAGGAATCTCCTGATTCCCAAGTGTGCTAATTTACAGGATGGCTTGATGATCAGATCATAGTTTACTTTTTATATAAAACTTTGAAAGCATTTTTACATGCATTTAGGACAATTTCCATTTGAGTGTCACCTGATTTCTAAGCATAAGGGTATATAAAGAAGGCTCACTATGTAAAATGTTTCAATCATACATTGTCTCATGATAAAAGTATGGTGAAATAGTTAAGTGTTAGGATGGAGTTACATCAATTTGGTACTCTAATCTAGTTTTCCCATCTCCATCATGGACTTTGGTTGGTAGTTACAGATTTAGTTGATTATTGAAATAGGAGAATAAAGAAATATAACTATCACCTGGTAAATGCAGTTTTTATGAGAAACCACTTTCAAATAATAGAATTTAAGAATAAATATTATAAAAGGAGTCAATCATGGTGGAAAAAATTAACAATTAGTTGTCTGGAATCATAGTTTCTTTATCATTATACACTCTCAAATTAAAAGACTCTTAATTCTAAAGTTTGCTTTAATAACCAAACAGCAAAAAAAGCCAGGGGCACTGAGTAGCATTGAGTAGATTCTGGCTCTTAGTGGCCCTGTATGACAGAGTAGAACTGCCCCTGTGGGATTCTGAGACTTGAACTTTTTACAGGAGTAGAAAGCCTCATCTTTCTGCCACGAAGTGATCAGTGGTTTTGAACTGCTGACCTGGCTGTTAGTAGCCCAACATGTAACCTACTGTACCACCAGGAAGGCTAAAATTAAATCCAGAATAGCAGTTTTAATCTAATAGGTCTTTTATCTTCTAAAAACTGTTATAAAAGCATGAAAAACATAGCCCCTCCACACCTCATATACTCAACTACTTCTGCTTTCCAGTGGCAAGACATGCATGTGATGCAAGAATTGGACAAGACTTACATACTGTAGTGTGAGCTCAGAGTCAAGGTTTTATATAGCATCAATGTGCTAAAGACACTAAATAAACTCTTAAATTTTCTAACCAGGACACTTTGTTTCAAGTTTCTTACCATAAATTCATATGCTAGATATCATTAGGGAAAGATGTGGTGTCTTAATTAAAATTTAACGAATGGGCTGATTCTATTTACAATAGCAATAGAGCTGTAGAAGATCCATATTTAAACTGCATGGAATACACACCTTAGAATCTAATAATTGGAAACTTAGAGCTAATGCCTAGTTATTGTCAAATGTACATCATTTCAGGGTTAGCAAGACACCCCATTGCAAATGAAATTCACAGTAATGGTGCATCTACAATGATAGGAATTTGTATTAAGAAGAGCTACATAATTGAAAACTAGGGCCAAGTCAAGACTGCCTTTGAAAATCACAGAAATTCCAACTATTCAAATTTGCCAAGTATTGAATGGCACATTTCTGAATTACATTGTAAAGAAAACTAAATGAACTCTGGTAATGCTTCTTTTAGTTAGCTAATACTTCCTTTTATTAACCTTAATAATTAATCAAGTATGTTATAAGCAAATAGTCCTTAATCAACATATGTGTATTAAATGTATAAATGTAATTGTACAATTTCCTTATTAAGCTAAAGATAGAGTTTAAAAACCAACTTGCAAAATGCAAAGAAGGTTTCTGGTGCGGTAGATCACATTTGAGAAACATATAATTATCAATATTCTTTATAGTACGTTGAGTAAAGGAGAAGCCTTAAATGATAATTTCTTGTCCCAGTGATATAATTTCCTATTATTTTTGGTCTCACATTTAAAATATTGGCAAAAAAGTTT
>NW_022103968.1:41790076-41792210 GCF_000313985.2 Echinops telfairi
CAGAAATACTGCTTGGAGAACATTGGAATTCTATTAACACCAGTATCCCCCACCCCCATATTTCTGTTCTTGAGCCTCCCCCTTATTTCCTTTATTTTTTTCATACAGAGCAGTTGATAATCTGTAAGAAACCACTCCTTCCCCACTCTCAGGGATGGATAATCTTAGAGCAAATGCAGGTTGTGGGAGATGTCCCTGCCTCACATCCCATCTTCCCTTCCCCTGCTGCCCAGCCCTGAACACCCAGCTTCAGGATGAATTGTCCTCAATCAGCGAGCCCTGTGCCAAATGTAGTTCTTCTGCTCCTATAAGAAGACCAAAGGCATCAATCTGACTCGAACAGTTAAAATTTTGTCAGTAGATGCCACCTAAGATGCAGGCTGGACCTGATCTGGCTCCTACAATTGTCTGTATTTTGGGTGTGTGTTGTTTTGTTTGGCTTTTGCTTGTTCATGTTAGAAGGTATCTAAGAGGTATTATGTCAATGGAGGTCACCCTCTTGAAACAGTGTTGCATACTTTTCCGCTGTGGATACATGAAACCCAGGATTGATGAACATATAGGGACAGCAAGTAGTAAAAGGGGTTTAGGGGCATACATTGGTGTGTGTGTGTGTCTGTGTGTGGTGGTATTAAAGGGAGATAATTTCTAGCAGTCCATGCAGCAAAAAAGTAATTGGGAACTGTGGTAGCAAATGTGCAGTTCTACTTGATATGACTGACCTATGGAATGATGATATATGTATTAAATTCCAACTAATAAAACAAGAACGTTTTACTCACTGTTAGAATTGACCGTCTGAACTACAGCTGGAAGAGTGAATTACAAGTAGCTGTATTTTAATTTTGAAAGATTCAAGTGTCTTAAACTTTATTCTCATGCTAGACTCTTTCCCTTTCTTTATCAGCAGCCATTAAAAAATGATTATAGTTGACAGTTCGTTCTCCAGGTTTTCCAGGGACTAAGAATAATATGTATGACAACCAAAGTTAATTTAAGACAGAATTATATAAACTTATGAGGGGTCTCCAAAAAGTTTGTGGAAAAATTCCATTATATTTGAACTCCTTTTTCTCATAAACTCTTTGAAGTCCCGTCTGTGCTATATGTATGTGTGTGTAGATGTGTACATACAGATGCAATACATATATATGCCTTTATCTACGCATAAACATCTATTAAGCAAGGTTGTTATTCCGTGATCACATACTGTGTTCCAGACACTGTTCAAAGTGCCAGGCCCTGTTCTAGATACTTGGAGAACAAAATAGACAAACTCACTGGTTTCACCGTGTATGTTCTATGGGGCACTATGTATAATAATGTGCAGAAGACAGGAGTACTGAAACTTTAGTAATCATCTGCAGCTCATTCAGAATTCTCAACGTATCTCAGAGAGGCTTTTAAGAAGTTTCATTGGCGTAGGGTACACATACTGTATAATTCCATGCAATGCATATTAAAAAGGCGTGTTACCAAGCCTAGTGAAGTCACTACCGCATGCATTTCAGAACACTTTCTTATATTCATCCTTGTTAGCACATCGTCTCTCCCCGGCGTCCCTTGCCACGCCCCTAGGAATTACTAATCCAGTTACAGATTCAATAGATTTACCCATCCTGGATTTCATATACAGAAAACCATACAAAACCAAAACAAGAAACAAACAAAAAACCCAATAACAAAACAGAGAAAAATCCCAATTGGAAAGAGAGTTCAGATGATCCTCACTGCTACTGAGTCAAGGCTGACTGATCGAGACCCTCTAGGAGAGGGTTGAATTTTTTATGGAAGTAGAGAGCTCTCACTCTCTCTCTTGAAGTGGCTGGTAGTTTTGAACTGCCGACTTTTGGGATCGCAGCCCACTGGCTTTACAAAGCTCTGTGTCTGATAGCAAGGCTTTTCACATCCCAGAAACTGTGAACAATGGACACTGAAGAAAAAGGAAGACCAAAGAAGAGTTGATGCATTTGAATTGTGGTTCTGGAGAAGAATATTGAAAAGCACCATGGACTTCTAAAAGGACAGACGAATCCATCTTTGAAGAAGTACGGCCACAATGCTCCTTAGAGGGAAGGATGATGGACTTCATCTCACGGAATTTGGACATGCGGGTAAAAGCCCAGTTCTCGGA
>NW_022103968.1:41792960-41813819 GCF_000313985.2 Echinops telfairi
AGCATTACAGTTATCTACTGTTGCATCGAACATGAACCGAAAATTCAAAAACAAACAAACATGAACTAATCACATCCTTTGCCTTGTTTTAAGATCTACATCCTTGGTAGGTTTTATGGATAGCACATCTCCACCTACTTGGTGTTAGCTGAGAGCTGGAATCATTTGAGGGCTTGCTTATATAAAATGTCCAGCAATTGAACCAGGCTGCTGACTGACTCCTTCCTCCAGTTTGGTTGCGGCTGGACCACCTGGATACAGCCTTTCCGTGCGTCTGCTTGGCTTTGGGCCTGGAAGCCTGGTTCTGAGGGAGAACATGTCCAGTGGATCAAGCAGAAGCCTGGGATGTCATCCTTCAGTGGAAGAGTGTCAATGTCATTTTATAAGAAGAGCAGAGAATGAAACTATATCAATGAGAAGATCTTTGGACAATACTATCTTTTATAGATGTGTTTTATAATATTTTTTTTGTGGCAATGTTAAAGCAAGCAAATACCCCTATTAAAAGTTTATCTATATCTATATGTATATACAATGTACATAATGGAGGGATTAATCCATTGGACTAAAATCAATTGTCGAATGGTCATTTTGTCATCAGATTCTTTTTAAGGGACCTGGAAGACACGGTAAAACTTGATATAGAAAGAAGAAAACTAGTCTAAAGCAAATTCCTGGAGGGTAGCATCACTACTGGGTTTGCGCTTCTGATGAGAACCTAACAGGATGGAAGAAGACCAGAGGGTGATGAAGAGATGATTATTTTTCCTTCACAATTTTGCCAGAGACCAGCCCAATGTCTTGGTTCCCAGAGCACTTCTCAGCAAATTTAACTTGCTCCAGACCTTCCTAGCAAACCTAGGAAACGGCCCCATTTGTTTGCTTTTTGTGTCTCTTCCTAATAATGATATTTTCCATTTCCAGACAAGTCAGGACACGTTCTTGCCACGTCAGCCAAGTGTATCTTTGCCAAAAGTCTTTAATTCTCACCAGACTTTGCAGGCGACGTGGCACAGATAAAACATAGAAGAGCCGTTCATTTTTTCCCTTAGCTACTTGCCCACATATCTCTATCAACTCAAAAGAAAACGTCTGTGTCAAGCAGTGAGTCTGAATCTTATTCCACAAACATAGATGTACATGACACACATCATTGATGTTTAGGTAATCAAGACATATCTGACGCTGGACCCCTGGTACAACATGCGGCATTAGCCATTAGTGGCTCTTACTTTTCCGTGGGGGTTTGCAAAGGTCCCAGGAGCTGGACATGCCACTGAAGGTCGCAGAGGGTCTGTGGCCATCCGTAGAGGTAGATGTTACCCCGTTTGCATGGACATTTCGGGTCTGAAAGTTCTGCTGCTTTGTGTTAGTCGTGGCACTCAGGGACCTTTGTGGTGCTGGCCTCAGCTGTCCTAGGAGCACCACGTGTCTAGACCACTGAGAACACCTGGGAAGCCTCCTGTTGTCTCCTGGACTCTGCTATCCAGCCTGGCGCAGCCCCCCTCAACCTTGGAGACGCGCAGTTGCTCTCCGAGATACGGGAATTTCTCCTTTTCCATTTCTTCCCCGCCAAGGCCTGTATCTCCCCCTCTCCCTTTCCTTTCTTGGTGTGTACTCCGATGGACTTGTCAAATACAGGAAGGGTGTGTCCGTCAGGTAACCTGCACTCTCAGCTTTTTAATGGAAGCTTCCTCTGAGATCCAGGTTGAGATGTGTAAAGTGAAAGAAACATAGGAAGCCCAAGCATTAAATCTCGATAATCGAATGGATCTATTTCTCCCAAACATAAATCATTCAGATTTTTTGAAAGAAAAGATGCTCTTACTCTGAATATAAATTATAGGAATCTGAATTTGATTAAGTGACTCAAACTAGAGCATAGATTTTTAGCATATGGTAAAAGGACCAGATAAGAGACAGGAAAAAAGTGAATCTCCAAGAACATGCAATCAGATAATGAGGGAGGCAGCTGGGCTAAGTGGGAAGGACAGAAGAGAAATGAGCTGCGTTCTAACACTGACTCTGTGATTAAACTGTGGGGAACGCTGAGGGGTGATGGGAGAACATGGATTTTCTGGACCTCTGCTTCCATTTAGTCAAACTAGGGAGTAACATTAGACAATTTTTAATACCCTAATAGTTCAAACACTTTATGATTTTTAAAAAATCATTTTATTGGGGGCTCATACAATTCTTATCACAATCCATACGTACATCCATTGTGTCAAGCACATTTGTACATTTGTTGCCATCATCATTCTCAAAACATTTGCTTTCTACTTGAGCCCTTAATATCAGCTCCTCATTTTCCCCCCTCAATCCTCACTCCCTCACTTTATGATTTTTAACAACCCTTCTGCCAGTATATAGTATCATATATTAAATAAGGGCACTTGTCTAAATTGCTTATGTGAAAAATTCAGCCTGAAGAGTTTGTCTTTTATGTATGCCACTCAGCTCCTATGTAATGACACAGAGAGAGCTGTAGCCCTCCCCACAGTGTCCTTTCCAATGGGATTGACCTATAAGGCATGAAGAAATTTGCTATAATGCTTGTGTCAAAGGCCAGGCTTATGAAAGCAGAGTTGAAACTGTAAGGTAGACGAAATCGTGACTTGTACACCAATATCATCTGGCATGGACTTCTCTGTTGTTACTGGGTAAACTTACAGATGGTTTCCAGTAAATAAAATAATATAGAAATCCGATTTGAAATGAAAATAATGCATAACCTGAGCATTTTCTCGGGGTTCTCAAACGTCTCTGCTTTTAAGAGTTCAATTCCAACTTGAATTTCAGCCAAAGATTTCCTCGGACCACACTATGTTCCTGGTTTAGACAACCCTGGTTGTGCTCTGAGGAAAACAGACAGAAAGAAAGTCACAGAGGACAGAACGACTTTCACTTTAAAATTTAGCCAAGAACATCCACCACCGGCAGAGCATCTGATGTTCCAAAGATTCCCAGGCGAACACTACATGCTTTTAAGCGTTCTAGTTTTGAGTGTTAAAAAACGTTGTGCCATTTTGATTTGCACTATCATTTTCAACACACTCAGGGATGGATGATCTTTGAGTCTTCACACCTCCACTGGTCAAGCATGAAGTCTATGTTGGAACGCCAGCTGCCCAAGTAGCTATAGCTGCTGATGTGTGCTGGGCAGCACATGCTGTAAAGTTTCCTTGACCTGTAAGAGAAACTCTTCTAAATCTCAATCGGAATCCTCCACAGGATTGGTCAGAAGTGGGTATCTGTGAGAATGAACTTTGTTTTTTAACTGAATCCATAACTGTAAATATGTGTATATCAATATTTAAAGAATTAAAACCAAACTCTCAATAATGCTGAATGGTTAACTATGTTGGAGTGCAATACTAAGTGGAATATACTTTCATTTTCTCTCCTAGCCTACATCACTGGTAGGATCTGTGCCTTCCCCAAGGGTAGAATGAAGCTGGTCATGGATACTAAGCATATAGTAAATTCTACATACATTTTTGGTTATTTGTTTTGTTTTTTACAATAACCTTAGGAAATACACGTTTTGGATGCAGAAATGGTTAGGGAAGCGAATTTGACTATGTATGCACTTGTGTTCACACTTACACACACACACACACACACACACACACACACACTGCATGCTTCCTGTGCATCCTTCTAAAGCAGTGGTTCTCAACCTTCCTAATTCTGTGACCCTTTCATGCAGTTCCTCATGTTGTGACCCCTAACCATAAAATTATTTTCGTTGCTCCTTCATTACTGTAAGTTTGCTCCTGTTATGAACCAGGTGACCCCTGTGGAAGGGCCATTTGACCCCCGGGTTGAGAACCGTTGCTGTAGAGGTTTAGTGGTTCTTCCAGCCTCCGTGGACCATGGCATTGACTCCTGAAAACCAGCCAGTGAAACCCCATAGAGCATACGGGCCAACTCCACCCCTCATCATGGGGAAGGCGAAAGCCTGACCAACATATTGTTTGATTGTGTGTGGAATCCCCACGAAGTGGAGGTTGGCTTGAGGGCAGTTCCTTTGTCTACCTATCTCGCCTCCTCTCTTCACTCATCAGGACCCTGTGGAGGGTTTCCAAGGCTTTGCAGGGGGGGATTCCCTCATCTTTCTCCCGAGGAGTGGATGGTGCATTTGAACCACTGAGTTTGCTGTTAGCAATACCATGCTTACCTGATCATGCCAACAGGTAGCTGAGTGTACATATGTGTGTGTGGTGTGTGTATAACACACAGAGTTTCACCTTGGAATTGCCGTAGCCCAGACACCACTGATGGAACCAGCTGGCTTGACACCAGGTAGGCATCAATACTACTTTTTAATTTTTCATCAATCTTTTTTAAACCTGTTTGACAGACTTGTTTTTCCACAGTCCCGAGTGAAACCTTGGGCAAGTACTCTTTCTAGTCAATTGTCATAATAACAGCCTCAGCAGTCTGAAAAGTCCCTTGGATATTAGTAAAATATCAGATTCAAATTTTAAGTGTTTTGGCCCCTAGCTTTATCTTCTCTCAGGCTTGCTTGAGAAAAGGACCTATCTGATTTCCTTTGTCTTGCCCACTTGGTCCCCCGGAAAGGGCCTAAGCTTAAAGCGGCTGGTTTTGATGTCCTGGGATGTTGGTGCCCTCTGATGGAGGTTGCTACCCAAACTGACCCTCCCTATCTTGGGCACTTGTTCATATTCCTCAGAGACACTCTGGCTGGGAACGTCCTCAAATAGCTCTCCCCAGGGGCCAATGCCTTTCCTCTGGCAGGCTGTGCACCGCTGCACAGCTCACATGCTTTGCTGGCTTCCCTGTTCCCCTCCTGGGGATCACTGCACACTGGCTATAAGTGTGGCCCCCTAAAAATACCCACTGTTGCCCCACTGATACCCAAAGACAGATCACAGCGCAGTCACCTTCACTCACTCATCAGGCTGAGTCCCTTCAGCTGCAGCTGTAGACATCTTTTTTGTGTGTAAATCATTTTATTGGGGCTCATACAACTCTTATCACAATCCATACATCCATCCATTGTATAAAGCACATTTGTACATTCATTACCCTCATCATTCTCAAAACATTTGCTCTCCACCCAAGCCCCTGACATCGCTCCTTATTTCCCCCCTCTCTCCCTGCTCCCCCCTCCCTCATGAACCCTTGGTAATTTTTAAATTGTTATTTTGTCATATCTTACACTGTTGGTCATCTCCCTTCACCCACTTTTCTGCTGTCCATCCCCCAGGGAGGAGGTTATATGTAGATCCTTGTAATCGGTTCCCCATTTCTACCCCACCCTCCTTCTACCCTCCAGGTATCGCCACTCTCACCACTGGTCCTGAAGGGATCATCTGCCCTGGATCCCCTGTGTTTCCAGTTCCTAGCTGTACCAGTGTACATCCTCTGGTCTAGCCATATTTGTAAGGTAGAATTGGAATCATGATAGTGGGGTGGGGGGTGGGAAGCGGGGGACAGCCGTAGACTTCTCTGGCATTCCAAGTCCTTCAGACACCGGAAGACAAAATGGATGGCTTCATGGAGGGGAGTAAACATCTTCTCTCCTGTGTCCCCACGGGTAACATTGGAACAACGCATGCCAAGGCCATGCGCTTTCCCTCGTGAAATTCATTTTCCTGACACCAGTTAAAGGGAGGTGATAAACTAAAGTTCACAGAAGAGATTTTAAATCCTTCATTCCCGTTCACGAGTTCCACCTGGGTGGTATAGGGCTGCATTTTAGAATATGAGGGTATAAGGACACTATTGTCAATCTTAAGAACACCTTCATTTCTTCAGTCATGGCCGGACAAGTGCACCAATCAAGACCCACGTTGTCTTGAGTCCAGGCTGAATACTAAGGCATGGCTGAAATTGGATCTCTGTTCTTCGAAACTGGGCCAGCTCCACTGTGGGTGAAGTCAAGAGTTCTGACCCAGAGGCCCAACTCATCCTTAACAGTAGCATCCATGCCACAGTAGTGACCGATAGTAGGAATGTTCAGTGGGGTGGTGAAGACAGCGGGAGCTAGCATTGAATAAGCATCCTGGTGTGACAGGGACCATGCTGCACATCCCCCATGTATTATCTCCCTTAATTATTGCAACTCTGAAAGTGAATGTTAATATTTCCCTTTCCAAAAAGATAGTGGGGCTCAGAGCGGGGGACAGCCGTAGACTTCTCTGGCATTCCAAGTCTCTCCTTCACGAGGGGGGCCCTGGACCCAGAATCAAATCTGTTTTGCTCTGGACCCAAGTCACTGATTCAAGACTGGTTACCTAAATTAGGGGAAACAATGAAAGATGAATATCTGAAACCCTTTGTCCAAAACTTAGCGTTTTCAAGATGGTGACCAAAGAGCATCAACCCCAAGTGCGAGCCCTGGGTAGCTGCTCTGGCTGTGTGGCTGTGTGGTGGCTTCCTCTGGCTCTTCCCCTGCACTCTGCTGAAGCACATGGGAGCGTCCCAGGCTCTCCAACGGGCTGCACCCTCCCCTAGATCCAGTGTGTCTCCTCAAGGGGGAAACCAGGAGCTTTCTGCATCACCACCTCAAAGACACTTCGTCTTTAGGTTGTTTTCTGTCTGTTTGTTTTGAAAGGAATTATTTAGTGAGCTTCTCCATGGGAGCATTCCTCTTGGTACTCCATCGGTCGTGAGACCATTTTCCTGAGAAGATTACTGCAGAGGCAGGCTTGGTGCTAGCTGACTCTTATTTCTACCCGTTTCTCAGACTCTAGACCAGCGCTTCTCAACCTGTGGGTCACGGGTCGAACGACCCTTTCACAGGGGTCGCCCGATTCATAACAGTAGCAAGATTACAGTCATAAAGTAGCAAAAAAAATTTTATGGTTGGGGTCACTACAACATGAGGAACTGTATGAAAGGGTCGCGGCATGAGGAAGGTGGAGAACCACTACTCTAGCTGATTTTATGAACACTAACCTCATTTTTGTTCAGCTATATCTAAAATTTAACACACAGTTATATTTTCTAAGTTGAAATGAGTCACATTAAGAGCATTAATATAAATCTTGAGATTTTTAAATATCCCCAACATGAAAGCCATTAGAGATTTCAAAACGGAATCTCTTTTTTTTAATACTAAATCTTCTGAGGGTTACCAGAGGTGAGAAAATAACCCCCCAGTTTACAGCAATCATGACGTTCGCCAGGTCATCCTAGTGTGCATCCAAGAGGAAAGCGATTATTCATGACCACGATGTTTGGCTCTTCAAGTCTCTGAGGTTCATGTAGGAAGCCCAGGAATCAAATCCTTAATTATCCTCACGATCAGCTCTTTTTGGCAGCTGCTCGTTCTTTCAAAATATCAAACAGAAAAGAAATGATCCCCTGGTTGTATGAATTATTTACAGTTGATTTCTCTCTGGTAGATAATGTGCGAGACAGAGACGAGCCGTTCATCACGGATCAACACGCCAAGGCAGGGCTCTGACAATCAGGGAGCGATCTTTTCTGTGAAGCAGCTCTATTTGACTGACCTTATTTCTCTTACTCAAAACCACTAAGAGGAGACTGATGAATATTTGAAAAGGACAAAATAGCTCCTGTGCGCCATATTATGTCTGAAAAAAAGAGTCCTGATTTACAATGAGATAATTTATTAAAATTCAGAAGTCCCAGATTAGAAGAGTCTGAGCAAGCCCTAAATTCTTTTCCTCTTGGCATTGAAGAATGAAGCCAAACCATGAAATATCAGAGAGTTCAATGGCCTTCTCTTGGCTTGGGATCCACTCATTTAGAAGGTCCCAAGGCGAGTGGTGCAGTGTCAGAATGTCTGTGCAAGTAAGTCAGTTGGTCGGACCTGTCTGCTGGTCTGATTTGAGCACATTCTCAGAGAACGCAGAGAGGGCAAGGAAAGAAAGTGTGGCAGGACAATGCAGAAACCAAAATGAATCTCAAGCACGTCCTGAATTTCGTGGGTGGAGGGAGGAAAGAGAAGCCAGTGAGGTGGGGTGGGGGGAGTGGGGTCGCGGTGGGGAAAGGAGAGGAAGCATTCAGATAACGGAGAGGTGGAGTGGAGAAATGAGAACGAATGACCGGGGAATGTAGACGATTGGTAGGGAAAGAGAATGAATGGAATACTAGGGGATTAAGAAGCGAAGGGAAAAACCATCACAGGCATTCACTCGGCCTCTGCACTCCTGTTGGCTCAGGCCAGTCAGCAGCTCCTGCCTGCACAGTCTGCAAAGGCCGGCGCGGTCATTTTCATATAGAAATAATACCTGATCTTTTTGTTTGTTGTTGTTCCACATCTCTGTGGTCCAATGCTAGTCTTTTCTGAATATGAGCCACAGCTAAATCAGCCCCCTTAAACTAATTTAGCTTATTAAATTTTATTCTGCAATTCAAAAGCCCTGTGATCTTATCTCTGCTTATTTGTAACCACAATTTTATGTTGAAAAAGAATGAATGTCTTATTCACAACCATCCTTTCAAAGAGCTCCAGATAACTTCCCTTCATCCTAGTGCATTCTCTCTCTCTCTCTCTCTCTCTCCAATCTGCAGAGACCTCTGCTTAAATGGAAAGTTACCAAATAAAGTCATTCCGATATGTGATTCCTGGTGTCAACGATTTATAGTGTAAGGTGACAAAAAGCATAAGCTGTCATTTCACTTTGGGGAAAATCTTTTCAAAGTTACGGCTAGGAAACGGAAGTCTCAGCCTTTATGGCAACAATTCAATAACAGGGAGGTGATCAAGGTCATCCCCTTGCACCCACATCCATCACCCAGCACGGCCCCACAGGTATCATTCACTTGGCATCACAGAAATGAAGTCATTATAGCGAAGGGCTGTGTCACCAGATCAGCGCTTGCTGCTCCGGAAAGAAACTGCTCGCCTTTGCCTAATGGCTTACCTTTGAGAAAGGGCTCAGCATCCAGAGTTAACTGTCCATATCATTAGCCTGTAACTATTTTTAAAAGAAGCCAGCTTTTCAATTTCTTTTATTGCCATATTTCTTGTGCCAGAATTCAGAAGTCATAAAACATGTGAAATTTCACCTGGGGGGTTTTGTTTATGAGAGATGGGTCATAATGTGTCCGTGGGATTTAGCTGTGGGGGAGAGACCCCTGCAGGAACCAGGTTGTTGTCTGGGGCCCTGAGTCAGCTCTGACTCATACATAGTAGATGCTCAGTGATTGCTTGTTGGGTCAACAGTTGAACACTCTACTCATATTGACCTTTGGTGTCAGAGGAACACCAGTGACAATCTTTACCATTTTCTATCCAAAGGCTAAGAGCTTTGGTAGTGTGGTAGTTTACGAGTTGGGCTGCAGGCCACAAGGTTAACAGTTTGAAACCACTAGCCCCTCTTTACTCCCATAAAGAGTTAGAAATCAGAACCCACCGGGGGCAGGTCTACTCTGTCCTATAGTGTCACTGTGAGTTGACATTGACTCGGAGGCAGTGAGTTTCGAGTTCATAGTAAGCCTTGCGATGATTTGTCAACAGGGAGTTTTCTTTCATAGACCGATAGCCCTTTACACTGTTTAAATGCATTGTAAAGATGGGAACCTGTGAGTTGTCTAACCATATTCTTCCTCACCTGTTACTGTAAGGCAGCTGCCTGGTTTATAAAACCAGAGATAAAATTGATTCAAAGAATAAGTTTTCCCCCAGTTAAAGACTACTTGTTCTTTAATATTTGCTTCCAATTCTTCCAGATTGAAAGTACTGTCTGATGTAACTCAGTTAACATAACAAAAGAAAGACAAACACATGTGGCACATGCTCAGAAGCCCCACCTTTGATTCTGGATTTTTAACTGGTTTACCAATTACAGGTCTAATTAGAGGTCACTCCGTTCCTAGCCTGCTTCTCAACCTTCAGGGTTTACAGTTTCTGAGAACAATCCGTCTTGATTCCATTTCCACTTACTAAGCATTCGTTGATGTATCTTTTGAAGTTTTCTTTCCAATTTTAATATGGTATCTAACAAATTTCTAGCTGATACACAGAACCCAAACTCATTATCAGTTGATTCCAACTCAGAGTGACCCTACAGGACAGACTAGAACCACCCCTGTGGGTTTGTTTCCAAGTTGGTAAATCTGTCTGTGAGCAAAAGGCTGCCTTTTTCTCCCCTGGGGAGACTGGTAGTTTTGAACTGCTGACCTGGCAGGTAGCCGTCCAATGCTTAACCTGCTAGGCCACCAGAGATAAATAAAACATCATCACAATAATTCCCCTAGGCCAGCAGTTCTCAACCTGTGGGCCGTGGCCCCTTTAGGGGTCAAACAACCCTTTCACAGGGGTTACCAGATTCATAGCAGTAGCAAAATGACAGCGATGAAGTAGCAACGAAAATAATTTTCTGGTTGGGGGTCACTACCACATGAGGAGTTGTATTAAAGGGTCGTGGCCTGAGGAAGGTTGAGAACCACTGCCCTAGGTTCTTCTCTGGAGGCATGTTTTCTTGTTTGTAAATTATGCCAGCTATATAGTTCTTTCATTTGTGTGACTCAACTGTATCAGAATTTTCATGCGGACTTGACCCTTTCTAGAGGAACCCTGCTGACTTAATGGGATATGGATCAGGCTGCGACCCGAAAGGACAGCAGTTCAAACATACCAGTCGCTCTCTGGGAGAAAGAACCTGTGGAGGCCGTGGACGGTTGCTGTGAGTAGGAACCGACTTGATGAGCTAGATTCTCCTTATAGACCCTGGAAAGACTGTAGCAGAGAGACGAGGAGATGGCAGATTTTTAATAAATACTTTAAAAGAGTGACATGAACTATTAAAAACCAGAGCATCTAAATAGATAATCATACCTATTTTCTATGCACAGAATTTGGAGTCGAGGGCATAGGGTAACTGGGAAAGAGTGGAAAAGAAGGAATAGAGGAGATATTCCCGGTTTCACATTTTTATATCAGCTCTATGAAGAAGTAGACATTGCCCAAGGTCTAAAGTATAACTAAGGCTCAGACAGATTAAGTGATTTATCCAAATCACACAGCCAGCAGGTGGCAAAGCCATCTGTCTGACTCCTACCCACGTTATTATTATTGGTTTTTTTAATTAATAATACAGGTTTATAACAGACCTTATCTTATCAATGTAATGTTACGGGCTGTACTAAGCAGGAACATGCTTTCAGATCTAGAGCTGGAGTGCTAAGCCGGTGATAGGTGTTCTGTCAATGGAATGAGTAAACCTAAAGAATGGTGAGGACTCAGGGTAATAAATGGATTAGAAAAGTCATGAAGAATATTTTTTATACAAAACTGAACTGTGTTTCAAAGCTATTTGGATGCTCTGCCTGGGGGCATAGAGCAAAGCCAATGGCCTTCCCTGCGGGCTGAGGCCTTCGCTGGGAAACTTCTCCACGGCCCAGTTTCCGGAGAAAAGAACTTTCCCTTCTCCTGCCTGAATCTGCATCCCACGTTGCTGGAGCTGATCTGAGGACAGTAGACCAGAAGGGGCCTTGTGACCCTCTTGCCTCCAATTCCCGTCTTTCTATGCTCTTTGACTTGCTGCTCATTGCCGCCTCTCTCCTCTGTCCTTGTCGGTGCTTGACAGTGGCATTTTCAGCTTGGTCGCTTCATCGTTTACCTCCAACCTAATCTGCCAACAGCTCTCCTCTGCTGTTATTTCCATCTCATTCTCATCCAGACAAAAGCACGTGTATGACGTAATAAGCACACATCTTATATTGATGTAAAAGCAATTTACATTATGTTTTTATTGCTGTTGCTGTTCGTTTGAGATGCTGTGTGGGGTCATTCTGAGGTTTCATCTCCTTCATAGTTTTAAATCGCTTTTCCAATTACTGGTTTTCTCCTCGTCCTGTACCCTCAAGTTCATGTCTTTCTAAATTATCTGCCTTTGAGTGATCATTCCTTTTCAAAAGTTTCATTTCTTATCGCTCCAAACCAAACTCCATTTCTGATTATTGAACTGTGTTCAACCACTCAGAATGCATCTCTATTTGGATAAAGTTCTCTTGCTTCTTATTTCTGGTTCGGATTCCTTTACATCCTCGACAATGGCACCCCCTTTGCACTGGACAATTTGGAAGCCCTATATGTGTTGGGATCATTTTTTTGATTGTAGTTTTGATCTTGAACCCCTGAGCAACAAGAAGAGCAAACATTTCTTTAATGCTAACTGAGGCAGCCATTATTCCTTTCCCACGGAAATGGCCTATGAACAGCAGATGCAACTGAAAGTCTCACCGCCTGTCGGTGATGACTGATGGAGCTAGAATTCAAAGTTATTGTGACCACACACTGTCTCCTTACCCACGATGCTATTTTTTATCCTTTTAGACTAAGAGAAGCAACTGGCTTGAGAAATTCATTCCAGTCCTCGGCATCAGGATGAAATGGATATAAATCGGCTAGTTCAGACATTGCTTTGCGTCTTGAAGGTGGTCAATACACAGGTGTTGGGTCCTTCCTGCAGTCTTGTACTCACAGTTCAGAATGCAGACTTGCTTTGAAACACATATCTTATGCAGGTCTCGTTTCCAAATATTAGAAGCAAAAATAACTGCAGCAGATATCTGTCACAAAAAGTGTTCTAATTGCAAAGCAAAGGCCATGTTTAGATGTACCACAGACGAAAGAGGGCTAATGTGCTCCCCACAACTCATCGTATGTAAGCTTTCTATCCTATGAGGCCCTTTAATGTGTACTCATTTTTATATCAGCTCTATGAAGAAGTAGACATTGTGAGAGTAAGTCTTCAGCTCACTTCGAATGCTGTCTAGGGCCCAGCATTCCCTCACACTAGAGATAATGAAATGCTTCTGGACAATGATTAAAATTCAAAGAGGAAAAGCGGTGCAATTATTAATAAGTGAAATTCGCAAGAAATCACATTTGGAAATTAAAAGTTTTAATTTGCTCTAAATATTACTGTTTCCTGGCAAGCACTCTTCACGGACCTAGGGATTAAGACCTATCATATCTTTCCCTGCACTTTAATTACTTTTTAATCTGGGTTTGAACAGGTGATCCCCTCGCTCAGTGTCTGAGCAGTGGTACGAGGTTGGAGAGTGCTGTAGGAGAGGAACAAATGGAGGGAGTGGATGTCTATTTTGCATGCCATGAATAATGAGTAGCTTGTGGATGACTGATGAGCCCTGGTGGCACAGTGGTCACAGCGCTCAGTTGTGAACCCAAAGATCGGCAGCTGGAACCATGGGAGGCAGATGGGGGAGCCTGCTTCTGTAGGTTCACAAACTCTGTGGAGCAATAATGCTCGATCTTACAGGGTTGCTGTGAGTTGGTATGAACTCGAGAGCAGTGGGATTTGGTTTGATTGTGGGTGGTTTACCTGAATCTACATGTGAGACAGAAAGTGATTCTGTACTTCACAGTCTGAGTAATGGATATATACAATAACTCACATACCTTTTGAATAAAACCCAAACAGGGCAGCATTGCCCAAAAACAAAGCTCAAGAGGTAGGAAGAGATAAGAAGAAGGACATGTGGAAACTCAGACGTGGGAAGCATGCTGTTACATTGCAGGGGTGTGGGGGGTGTTGGGGGGTGGGGGGGTGGTTACGACCGATGTTGCAAAGCAGCATTTACATAAATAGTTGGAGTGCAAAGTTTAATTGCTCTGTTAACAGTCACCTAAGCTACAATAATAAGTTAAAAATAAAACAGCAGCCATACAATAAGAAAAGTTCTATTATATATATGTGGTATATATCTTTAAGGTTACTGTAATAATTGCATTTTAGATGCAGAAAAATATAGACCAAGTCTCTCATTAGCTGAACTTTCTTCCTCCTGCATTTTTTATTTTTTCAGAAAGAGGGAAACCACAAATACTTACTTATACTGGGGATGGGGAGCTTCCAAAATAAACCTTCTTAGGCCATCAGTCAACAACTTATTTTGAGCCCCGATCTGTCCCGGATCTGCTGGGTGTTGAGGACGCTGATGGTTCCCAGGCTCTTCTCGCCAGTCTTCCCTCTCCACCCTACACCCATTGTTATGGTTACTTTCATTTGGAATTCTGAAAATGTGTACTTGACAGGACGGGGTCACTTAGTTCATGCGGTTTTCAGGGCTGTGACCTTTTAGGAGAGATTGCCAGGCCTGTCTTCCGAGGCACCTCCATATGGATTCAATCACCAACCTACTGTTGAGTACTTAACTGAGAGCCACCCACCAAATAAACCAAACCCGTTGCTGCATTCTATTCTGACGAACAGAGACTCTATAGAGCAGAGAAGAACTCCCCCAGATGGTTTTCAAGGCTGTAATCTATATGGAGGCAGCCTGCTGCATCTTTGTCCCACGGAGTGACTGGTGGGTTTGAACCACTGACCTTTTTGGTTAGTAGCCTAGTGGTTTCACCATTGAGCCATCAGGGTTCCTTTAGAGTTACCCAGGGTGCCATTCCGAAGTGGTGCTCAAGGTAATAAATGGGATATAGGAAAGCATAATGGCCAGGCATTTGGGCTTTGGTTTTAGAAAACCTGAGTTTGAATCTTGACATTTTAATATATATTAACAGTACAACCTTAAATAGTTACTTGACTGATTTGTGACTCAGTTCTTTATCTGTAAGATGCCAGTAACTGTTTGAAGTCATGACTCCTCATGTTCTAAAACAGTAGAGCGGAACTGCTTCATCAGGTTTCTCGGGCTGTACCTCTGTATGGAAGCTGACCATCACCTCTCTCTGGCCTGAGTGACTGGTGGGTTTGAACCACTGACCTTTTGTTTAGCTGGCAAGCTCTTAACCATTGTGCCACCAGAGACCCTACCTTGGTAAAATCATCCAAGACCCAACCCACTAGCATCCAGTCCATTCCTGCTCAGTGCCTTTGAGTCAGCTCTGACTTGGACCTATCCTGTGTCCAACAGGAGGAAACCCTGCTGGATCCTGTGCCATCCTCACAACAATTTTCATTACAACACGTGCTCGCGCTCATTGCCGGCGAGTCAGTGCTGACTCACAGTGAGCCCTGCAGCTGAGACTCTACCTGTTTATGGGAGTAGAAAGCCCAGTCTTTCTTCCTCCGAACTGCTGGTAGTTTTGAACTGCCAACCATGTGGATTGCAACCCAATTCATAACCACCACATCACTAGGGTTCCACTCCTACTGACCCTATGTAAGGTTTCCAAGACTGTAAACTTTTATGGGACAGACAGCTCACAGAACTATAAGGACTCCTTAGAAGAAGAAGAATAATTTATACATTAGAAGGGTTCATGAGGGAGGGAGGAGTGGAGAAGGAGGGGGGAAATGAGGAGCTGATACCAAGGGCTCAAGTAGAAAGCAAATGTTTTGAGAATGATGATGACAACAAATGTACAAATGTGCTTGGCACAATGGATGGATGGATGGACTGTGATAAGAATTGTACGAGCCCCCAATAAAATGATTTTTAAAAAAGAATAGGCAATTTGTGCAGTTGTTCATCAGTGTGAAGTCAGTAGTGACTTGTGTGTGCTCCGCGGGGATTTCAAGGCTCTGATATTTGTTCAGAAACAGACCCCAGACCTATATGTCCCAGCCCCTCTGAATCCGTTTGAACTGCCAACTTTCTGACGAATCATTGAATGCTTCATACATTGTGCCATGCAGGCATGCCAGTGAATTCATAAGATCGCTTAATGATCATATGCATTCAGTGTTCAATAAATTTTAGTTAGAGCGTTGTAGCAATAGCACGATAAACTCTGTTCTCCCCTGATAATAATAGGGCATAGAGCAGGTGAATGTTCTCCACGTTTTGTTGTTTCAAAATTTGTTAATCATAAAAGACAAAGGCATTCTGAAGTCTTCCTATTATTTCAGTTCAGTGCAGGGGAAAATCAGACCTAGATTTATGATGTGCCTTTGTTAATATAGTACCTGGGGCATTTATTTTCCTGAGCATTTAGTGCATGTCTGCATTACACAGTGCTGCGTTTGCTCAAGGGCTTGAAATGTTTCTTATTTATTTAGAATTCCAGTTCCAAGCATAGTACTTTATACATAAAAGGTACTTTATAAATGTGAGTTGTTCTGTTAAATTCTTTTAAAGTATTACAATGAATATATATATATATATCTTTATGAAAATACTATTTGCTCTTTGTAGATCATTTAGAAGCTACAGAATACAATTTGTAAAAGAGAAATTACTTATAGTCCTACTCTCTAAAGAAAAGGAGCCCTGGTGGTATAGTGGTTACTCAATGGGTTGCTAACCATAAGGTCAGCGGTTTGAAACCACCATCTGTTCTGTGGGACAAAGATGGGGTTTTCTATTTTTGTGCAGTGTTACAATCTTGGAAACTCACATGGGACATTCTGTCTTGTCTTTTATGGTTTCTATGAGTTGGCATTGACTTGATGTTAGTGAGCTTGGTTTTTTGGTTTTATGTTAACATTTCACTGTGTAATTTTCTACTGTGTTTTTATGAATACACACTTGTTTCTCCCCACAATGGAGTACTCTAAGAAATACTTTCTGGTAGCTTCCTCTTTCATGAAATAATATACAGTTAATATCGTCCAGGCAATTAAGTAACTTTCTAAAATATTTGTAATTAATGTGATGAAAGTTAATTGTTGTCCCTGAACCTTTATCCTGTAGTCAATTTTAGAATTGTGTGTAACAATGAATGTTAAGCGTTGGCAGGCATACTCCTCGCTGCCCTTCCCTATGCCTGTTCTCACTGTGTTCCCGTGACGTGTGTAATTTACAAACGTTCCTAGGACCCTCTGTTGGAGAAGCAATCCAAATAAGTATGTTTGTCTGATTTTTTCTTCCACCAGGCTACAGAGGGCCTATCTGTTTTCACCACCACCACTTTAGTTTCCAGTATACTGATTGGTGCCAGGGATGCTCAGTATTTATTGCATTGGGCAAATGTACTACAAAGGATTCCTTTGAAGACTGAAATTTGCAAGACTCAAACCATGGTATTTGCAGTAGCCTTGTCTATGTGAAAACGCAATGTAATAGAAAGGGAAGATCAAAGAAGAATTATTGTCTTTGAATTATAGTGTTGGCAAAGAATAGTATATATACACCATGGATTGCCAGAAGAATAAACAATTGGTGTCAGAAAAAAGTACAGCCAGAATGCTCCTTCGAAGCAAGATGGCAATTCACTTTGGAAATGTCATCAGAAGGGACCAGGAGGGATCATCAAAAAAAGGAGAAGGCCCTTACTGAGATGTATTGGCCCAGTCACTGCAATAATAGACCCAAATGTAGAAATAATGGCAAAAACGGTATGGGACTGGCTGGTGTATTATTTGTTGTGTATAGGGGCACTTATGACCCTGTAGTGTGGTCTGAATAGGGGGTAGGGGACCAAGCTTTATATTTCCTCAATGACCAGTCACTAGATGTGGGCTGCCCTTGGGAGACTAGAGTGACCTTGGGTGAGACGGGCTCCTTGCCCTCAGTGAGTTGTCCTCAGTGTAGTCCTCAGGGAGGGCAGCTCATGAACATCATATGTATCCTGTCATGTGAGAAGGGCATGTGTAGGATATCATGGAAGATCGTATCTCACGGGAAAGTTTTGCAAATACATTTCTATGGATACTAGCGGTACCAAAATTAGAATGGTTTTGATGTCACCTAGCAGCAACAAGAAGTAGTACTGGATTTGATTTTTCCTACCTCAGAAATACATCAGGATTTTAAAAATTTTGTTGTGGTCGCTCAGAGTTTATTGTTTTTCTTATTTTCAGATAAGGGCTAGGATACTGAGTTTGCTTTCTGAGACTCAGGTTTGAGGATTCGTCTTTTATCTTGGCTCCAGCAAAGTTCACAGTCAGAGATCAATAAATAGTTTCTGTGTAAACAAGTGATCCCATTAATCTGGTTCTGAACCTTGGTGATCACTGTTTGTCTTAGTTTAGAAGCCTTGCTGAAACCTACCCTCCAGGGGTGACCCTACTGTTATTTGAAATACCAGTGGTATAGCTTCTAGCATTGATGCTACAAACAACTTATCACAGTGCAACAAACTGACACATAGTGGTGACAAAAGATTATTATAAAACTCTGATTTGTCATGCCAAGGCACTACTTAATACATCCAGTGCTTCCTGTTGGTTCGGAAGAAAGCCTTAATTTCTTATGATGACATACTATGTTCTTTAGAACATGGTTTAACTTTAGCCTCTTACACTTTCTAACCTGAGCTTTAGCCAAACTGAAGTACTATCCCTCTTCTGAATGGGCCCTGCTGTCTCATACTGGACAAACTACCTTAACCTTTCAAAGAATGATTCTCTCACCTGCTAAAAAGAAGCGTTGTCCCAGATTTTCATGCAAGCGCTTGACTGGAGAGTGCTGTCAGGATTAACCCCTACACAAGCGTGAAGAGAGCAGGCTTTGACGGAGTGGAATGTTGAATGCCTGAGAAGTCACATGAAGGACATAGCAGATCTTACAAGAAACACTAGACTTGTGGCCCTTCAGGATCGGCTGCATAGTGGCTGGGAACCACGGGGACCAAGCCTTATTGGGGACCAGAGTGATCTTGGGTGAGATGGCTTTGCCCAGTGAGGACAACTCATAAATATCTTCTGTTTCCCAGGATCTGAGGAAGTCGTGTGGGTGAGGTCACGGAAGACCCTTTCGCACAGGGAACGTTTGCATCCCTATGGATACCAGAGGTGCCCACACCATACCCCTCCCTGATTGAACCTAGACAGGAGAAGCAATGGGTCCAAATCATGTGCATCGAACCTTCCTTCTGCCTCCTGGTCACTACTCTTTTGAAGATTTCTTACCTTAGATCTTATAAATGCTTGTACAGATCAGAGCTCAGTAGGCAGATGGGAAACTATTTTTAGTGGTGATGGGAATGGGAAGGGCACAGGGAGCCAGTTGCCGTGGAGTCAGTTCGGACCCTTGGGACCCCCATGTGGATCAGAGTAGAAGAGAGCTCCAATGGCTGCTCTTTGGAAGTCGATTACCAGACCTTTCTTCCTCGTTGCCTGGGTGGACTATCAGTTCCAACTTTTCTGTTAGCAGTTGAGCCCCTTCACTGTTGCAGCAACGATGTAGGGTGTTAGTCTGTGCACCAGATAGCTCATAGACGTTCGTCCTTGGGTAATGCCGGCCGGGAGCAGTTGCTGACAGATGTCAATCACTGCTCCCGCAGAGTGGGGGAGGAGGCCTTCTCCCACGGCTATGTATAAGCATTCCATTTTCCTCCTAAATGAAACATTTCAAATTCTCTTAGTTCAAGAAAAGTCTTTGAAACTAGGTGGAGGTTGAGTGCCTGAATGCTGGTCTACTTTCTTCCAAAGGAGTCCTGGAAGCGGAACGTCTGGGGACAGATTTGGTGACGGGCTTCTAAGGAAACACTTGAGGAAATGATTAGGCTGTATCATGGGATTTTAGTTTACTTATTCGGTTGTCCTTTTTGTGGCAAGAGAAGTATGTTGTTTTAAAAAATAGACATTTTTATTCTTGGAAGGAAATGATCTCCTGAAAGACTTTTATTATGTTTACTTTTACTTATTTTTATTGCTTGATGAAATAAACTAAAATTCACAGTGGTGATCTAAAAGTCCTTCCAGGTTACACGTTAAAACAGCTAGAAATCTGAATCTGAACATTTGGATTGAATCCGGCCATCGTTTATTTAAGTTATATACACCTTTCCTCAAATCTTGGTCTTCGAACTACTGTAGAAGGAATATTGTGAAGTTAGAAACCTCTCCACTGTCTTATTCTCTGTTTCCTTCCTGTTTTCTTCCTGTGCACACGCACATTTTCACAGGTGCAGCCTCACCTCTTTAAAGCTTTTCTCTCTTAGCTTTTTTAAGACCAAATATCATGCTATAAAATCCTTTCTACATTTTGCAGTCTTCATATTTAAAGTTTTAATGGCTTCAGAGTCCCCCTTAGATCAATATGCCATAACTGACTAAACCATACCTGCTTGGACTAATTTGTTTATGTTCTAAATACATACTGATACATCACCAAACGTCACCATTAGCTTTTTCACATGCAAGACTTGAAAGAGTACTTGAAAGAGTACCTGGCACCCAGTGGTCGTGCCAGGAAGATCAGACCACCTCCGACAGGCAATCAAAAAGTCCTCAAGTTCACAGCCTGGATAAGCACGCGAAGATCTCTTTGTTTCTGTAACGCTTGTTTAAAATGGAGCCTGGGTGGCCTATAGCAGTTCTCAACATCCCGCACAATGAGTTTAATGATTTTAACAAGGCCAAGGAGTGAATTCTACTTAATTGCATGCAGGGTCCTCTATAGACCGCTTCAAAGGTGGGGGTTACCCCTTAGAACCGTGGCATCTGATGACAGACCTTTCCAAACCAGAGGTACCACTCTCCTGCAGTGTTTCTTCTGGTTCAGGGAGAAATTCTGAGGAGAAGCTACGAGCGAAGGCAGTGTTGGCACAGAGCTAGGGCGTTTTGTGGATAAATGATGTCAAGCATAAATCTTCATTTAACGCTGAAGGAAATCGAGGAGAGCTTTAGGATGGAAATCAGGTTACCGTCAAGAATTTGGACTACATCTTTCCTGGGGATGAGGAATGCATTTCTTTCCTCGGGCAGCACACCATTAGTCTGCAGAGGCTGGAGCCGCTGCTTCTACAGAAAGACCACAGGTCTTTCACGGATGGGCTGCAAGGTTCAGTACACACTGTGAGGATGCCCGGCTCATGGACAGGGGAAGGGTTCACTAGTCCCCCTGTGGGGTTTGGGTCTGTCAAAACCCATGGGTGGAATCCATGTGTCAACGCTGCCAAACAGCACACACGGTGATTCGGCAAGTTGAGCTCGTGCTAGAATGGAAAGAAGAAGATATCAGGAATATAAAATGCTCTCCTTTCTGTGATATAAAATGCTCTCCTTTCTGTGATATAAAATGCTCTCCTTTCTGCGATAT
>NW_022103968.1:41814109-41818924 GCF_000313985.2 Echinops telfairi
TCTTGGGTTGAGCCTGAAATCAGAGAATGAATACTCACATTCTTTTCCTAGAAGATTTTGGGATGGAAAAAAAAGGAAAACCATGTAATACTACGACTGGAACACCAGACCGTGATATTTAAGTAAAGACAACGATGAGAAAAACAATTACTCTTCCTCTCATGAAGTATAAGACCCTTTTCCTTTTTAGTAAGTGATCAATCTGTCTTTTACCTGGTGCTCCCTGAGGGGCCATGGACCTGGTAAGAAGGCTGACAGAGCAGAGTGGGCTAGAGTTCGAGCTAAAACAATAAAATTCCATAAACTAGGATTGAATATCAGCTGCCCTTGATTTTAAAGTAAATTGCTTCCATTTGCTAAGATTTAGTTTCCTATTTTGTGTCCATCTAATAGGAGCCCTGGCGGTGCTATATAGGGTAAGGGTTGAACTGTAAACCAAGAGGTTGGCGGTTCAAACCCACCAGTCAGTCCTCAGGAGAGAGGTGAAGCTGTCTGCTCCCATGAAGGCTGAGAGCCTGGGTAACCTGATGTAGGACTTCAAGGACCAGAAGGGACTTGATGGTGGTGGGTTTTAGGTCTTCACTTGTGAAGAGCACACGTGATCATTCATGCAGAGTATTTACATAGTGACTGGGATTCTGTGTAAAAGTCCATGATATTAATGACTAGATTTGATTTGTAGATGATGGCCTGGGACAATTTTCTGAAAAGGTGGCCCACTGGGATCAAGGATCTGGTGTGGCAGGTACATGATCTCCTGTTAACTTGCGAAGGGGTGGAGTCGAGCCTCTGAATCAGGTCGCAGCTTGATGACCTTATTTGGGAGGCGCAAAAGGAGATAAATAGCTCACTGGAGGCCAGATAAACACTCTCTCCCTGTGAGACATTCCTGTTGATAAGCCACATGGAGACACACTGATGGAGCCAGAGCCCTGGAGCTGAAGGAGCCACATACAGACCCACACCAGTACTGAGATGCTTCCACCATCACTGGATCCACAAGACTTTCCACCCACTGGCCAGTGACCTTCCTGCATTCACTGTCATTGCATATGTTGCATGAGTCTGAAGAGGAATTTATAGATTGATATCAGACATATGGGCTAATAACAGACTTATGGACTTGGCTGGGATGTTTTCTTAATATACAATTGCTCCTTGATATAAAGTTCTCTCTTATACACATATGAGTCTCTCTGGATTTGTTTCTCTAGTCTACTGGGACTAACATAGTCTGGTTTATGAGTATATTTATTTTGCTTACAGTAAGCATTTTTCAAAAAGCTAGTAATATTTTAAGATTGACAAATTTTGCATAAAATTTTATTATTTCTTCTTAAAAAACCGGGGTGGTGGTGGTAGGAGCTATTCTGCCACCGAACCTCAGTTCTCCCTGAAGCTTTGGTGTCAGATGCTGTGGAGTTGATTCCCTTGGCCTCTGCAAAACAGAATGAAAGACTGCGGAGCGCTGCGCCATCCTCACGCCTCTGTTATGTCTCAGCCCATTGTTGCAGCCTCCGTGTCTGTCCATCTCCTTCACCATCTTTCTCTTTCTCCTGAACCCTCTACGTTAGCAAGCACAGTGTCCTTTCAAAGCTTTGTAGCCGCCAAGTGATTGCCAGCCCTTTCAGAAATCAGTCTGCTCTGTTCAGTTCAGCCCACTCGCCACCACTTCCTGTAGCTCTGGGCCAAGTGTCAGGTGGCATGGATCCTTGAGCTCGCTGCATAGTCTCATAGCAGAGGAAAGGTTCTTTATCAAAAATAAAACAAGATTGAGAGGGTAGAGCTTAACAAATTAGGAGGGAGCATTAAAAATATTTTTAGGAAGCAAAGAACATACTGATGCATATATATGAGTGCTTCAGAGTTCACAGGAAGCCACATTATCTTTCAATTCCAGTTTTTCTATTACCTTTTTTTCCCTATGGTTTTATTGGCCTATAAGTTACATATCATACAATTCAATAGTTCAGTCATATCAAGAATTGTGTAATCACCACCGTAATCAGTTTTCGAACATTTTTTCATTCTTGTCCATGACCTTCTGGAAGCACCCTCATCCAAAGGATTCTTGAACAACATGAGTTTGAACTTCTCAGACTCACTACCTGTGTCCTCCCCACTCCCTTTCCACCATAACCTCCCACCTCTGCCTGTGCTGTAGGCTTGTGAGCTTCAGGGTTGTAGCGACTACCACATGGGACTCATTGTATCAGTGAAGGAGCAGTTGGTCTTTCCAAACTACTTACTCCTCACACTTCCACACCTACCCCCTCATTGTATACCCACACCCCTTGAGCCCACCCCAATAGCAGTAGGAGGAAAAATCTATGTACAATTGGGCCATGTAGTTCAAACCCTTGCTGTTCAAAGGTCAAGTGTAATATACAAGGACATTGGAAAGGTGTTAAAGCTTATACTTGACCCTTTCTGTTCATGGATCATTGTGGCTCCAGGAAGGAGGCATTCGATTGTGACCCATTAACTACCGGGCGGAAACGAGGATGGAAGAGACTGTCATTGGAGTCTGAAATCACCACAATGGCCTGTGGTACTTAGTTTTCATAGAAGCATCTGGAGCCATCTGTTGCCTTTCATACAACCTCGTTATTCTTAAAATGGCCCTGGTGGTTACTGAATAAATCACTAAAAGAAAAACAACAACAAAAGACCTTAGGCCTCTCATGTATTTTTCTTCATCGTTTCTGAATTCCTCTGGAATTATAATCAGTCCTCTTGCTTGCTTGCTTTTTTGTATGCTTGAATGTGCGTGTTTTAGTACCATAATAATTTCTGTCTTCTACATTTTTATTTATTGTACATTATTATTTATAATAATAAAAACACCAAAACCTCACTCTTCTGCTAGACTCTGGTGGGCTAGCTGCCTTGAGGAAGCCCTTCTTAAGGAATCACAGAGTAAATACGTCTGAGAGCATGGGTTTGCGGCTTGGAATTAATGCTCCAACCACACCCACTATTGAACATCTTTTGTGCAAAAGTTCACTTTCCTTGCTTTAGCTGAAACTTCTCTTTTTGTAGGTGTTCTCTCAAGCAGTTAAAAGCATAAGTATTCAATTAGACACACGTCTTCTTGCAGTCATCCTCGCCAATCACTTCTTACCCATAAAAGAAACATAACACAACTCACGGCAGCCGGTTGACTCTGATTCGTAGTGACCGTGTGAGACTGAGCAGCACGGCCCCTGTGCATTGTGGAGGCTGTACGTTTGTACCGGGGTAGAAACCCTTCTTTGTTCACTCCTGGAGTAGTACGTGGATTTGAACCATGGCCCTTGTGGTTACTAGTCCAATGTGTGACTCCCACAGGGGAGTAACAATTCACACTAGATGCTTGGCCAACGCCGACAACAAATTTGTTTTAGTAGTCTGTTTAAATAACATGGACTTGAATGTCTCAGGGCTAGTTACATGCAACTTTGCTCCTTGTCGCAGTTCTGTCAGACTGAAATGAGAAAAGAAAGAATTGAAAATGAACTTTTTCTTTTTTTTCACTGGCTGATATTTTTAGTAGGAGAGATTACTGGGTCTTTCTTTTAAGATTGCCTCTGGGTGGTCTTGAATGGCCAACCTTTTGGTTAATAGCTTTTGGCTAGGGCCAGATTGTACAACTCAGCGCTTCCAGGGCCAGAGGAAGGTATGGTCCCAGATAAGCCCAGGTCCTCAGCAGCAGAAAACGTTCCAGATTGATTCTTGCCCACCTTCCTTGTGAGCGAGCTGGAGCTTTGCTCTAGAATGAAAGCCGACAGATGCATGATTTAGACACATCCTTCCCAGACTACTTTGCCAAGAGCTACAGGATCTCAGGCGGGCCATTCAATCCCTCTGCCCAGCACAGTTGGTGGTGGTGGGGGGGGGGTTGGTGGTGCAGGGAGGGAAGCCCTTGACTGCTATCTGGAAGGTAACAGGTGGGACGCACCTGCAGCTCTGAGGGAGAGATGCGCAGTCTGTCTCTGGAGAAGATTACAGCCGGGAAACCTGTGGGGAAGTGCTGCCCTCTCTTGTAGGGCAGCTGTGAGCTGGCGTGGACTGGATGACATTGGGGTGTGGAGCCTGGAGCATCAGCAGGTCACTTTTATTCCCTATTATGAGCCGCATCAAGTTAGGTAGCGGTGTCTGAGGTCAGGGAGATAGGGAAATGCAATTTTACCATGTTCTGTGAAGGAGAAAGATGGTGTAATCTTTCATGTAAAGTATGGCTCTGGATACTGAGGAAACATCGTCTTTTCCATATCTGTCACTCTTTGTTTCTCCAGGCACCTTGGTGGCTAGTGGTTAACCATTGCGATGCTAAACTGCAAGCCAGCAGTTCAAAACCACCGTGGGAGAAAGATGAAGCTTTTCACTTCTGTAAAGATTTGCAGTCTTAGAAACCCATGGGGCCAGTTCTACCCTGTCCTATACGGGTTTCTGTGACTGCCGTTTTTTGTGGGAGTAGAAAGCCTCATTTTTTCCCTGAGGAGTGGCTGGTGGTTCCAAGCTGCTAACCTTCTGGACAAAGTCTACAAGGGTTTTCCTTTGAGTCAAAATCACCTTGATGGCAGTGAGGTGGTGTTTTTTTTTTTTTTTTTTTGAGGGACCATGATTGAGTTAGTTTATTGTTTCAACCTGGCTGATAAACACATGTGGGATTAATTGAAGGGCGGAGAGATAAATGGCTCAGTGGGCCTCGCCTTTCTAGATCTCGGGTCTCTTGCTTTGTGATGGTCGCACCAGGGTGCAGCTGCCTTAGAGGACTTTGTGGACTGGTGTCGGACATATGGGTTAATGTTGGACTTGTGTGCTTGGGCAGCA
>NW_022103968.1:41820069-41823250 GCF_000313985.2 Echinops telfairi
GATGGGCCACTTCAAAAGACTTTGCAGTTTCTTTTAATCATATTTAAATCCTTGCCCTATGGACATTAAAATAGCATTCTGTAGCATTGGTCTATGTGGTGGAGGTACTCTAGTCTGAACACATGGCGATATTAGGGCATAGGTAGGCACATTCATGTCCTTTGTAGAAACACATGGAACCTGTCATGAAATTCAGTGAACGGAAGATCATCTCTTAATTGCTCCCCCAGCTGACACGCTCTGGCTCTTTTTTGCATTTCATTCAGTTTTCCTTCCCCAAAGGGTAAAACTTTTTAAAGCATCTAGATGCTCTGGGCTGAGAGCAGTCACATCTTCCATCACTTACTTTCACATGTGCTCCTCGCCCTCCTATTAGTCAGCTGCAATTGTTTTCAGTATTCAGAAGTCTTCCCTTTCCACCGAAAGTCCACGAATCAGAATCTCCACCCTGTGAATCCAATTCTTTGTAAACACATCCGTGAACTTTGGTTTAGTAATAGCTGATCTTTACCTCTATGATAAAAAAAAAGCTCTTTTGTGGGAATTCTGGGTTCATTCTCTAAAACCCTTTCGTCTAAATAAGCTAAGAATCTACTTCTTTCACAAATACCCCAGACTGCAATCACCTGTTTTCATTCCTCACTGTCTTCTGTGAATAACAAATATCCTTTAACTCCCGTTACAAAGCTCTGCTTCTCCAGGCTGCCCTGTGCAAGTCTTGCAGGTCAGCACGTTTCAAGGCAAAGAGGACGCACTATAAATAGGGAGTAACCCTAATCACCCCAAGTGAAGTCATGTGCAAAGTGCTTTGATAAACACAAATCCATAATTGTAAGGCAAGTTGCTAAATGAATACAAGATACAGGATTTATTGGATTTTGTTTATGTGAAGAATATTTGAACAGTGATCTATACAAAAATAAATAGGGATTTGAAAGCATCATAAAAATAAAAGGGCCAGTGAATAGGTTAATAATTCTCTCACCTGAGCTCAGGCTAATTGCAATGGATAGTGTTGGACTCTAGATCATCCCTATTGTGCACCAAAGGGAGAAAATGAAAAGTAAAATATAGTCAAAGATAGTCAAGGGAGACTAAATCAGTTCTTCGTGAGAATCTAACCCGGACACTTTCTTATGAGTTTAAAGTGTTGTCATCTCAGACCGATTTCTCTCTGCCTTGGAATGTGCTAATTTGCAGACTTGCCCATGGAAGCCTTGAAAGTGGAACTTTGCAAACACACCGCGGTGTGTTCGGTGTGCGGGATTAGGTTGGGGAGGCTTTCTCATGGACCGATGCCCAGTTTCAATATTCTTTTCTTGAATGCATAAACAGATGTGCACATATTCCTCCATTTATTTTCTCAGAACCTCTCAGAAGCAATTACCCAAAGTAAAATATTTAGATGTGGAAAAAAAAATTTTATAATGAAAGATGTATCCATTTTATCTTCACCTAGCTCTCACTGCTCTGCATTCCACTTGGGTTTCTATTTAGTAATGTTACAGCTACTTTTAGGCCAAAATATGCTCAACAAGAAAACTAACTGGTAGAGAATAAATAGCTGCTAGAGTTGGTTTATGAACTCGAAATCCACACTCTTATTCAATACTTGATCAATGCTTCTACACTCAGTGTAGAAGTTTTGCCATGTGAGAGATTTCCCAAGGTAATTCATTTTCCACACTGTTTTACTTAAAAGGAGCTCTGCTGGCGTAGTGGTTATGTGTTGGGTTGTGATCCGTATGCTCGGCAGTTCGAAACCAGGAGCAGCTTGATATAGTTAAAGTGTATTGTGCCAACCTGGCCGATAAACACATGTGGGGTTAATTGAAGGGCGAAGGGATAAATGGCTCAGAGAGCCTCACCTTTCTAGCTCTCGGTTCTCTTGCTTTGTGATGGATGGACCAGGCTGCAGCTGCCTTAGCCAGTTCTCTGCTTCAGCTGTCAAGGCTCACTTCCTGCAAGACATCCCCAAGGAGAAGCCACCCAGATGCAGCCCTGGGTGCTGGAGCAGCTGTGTGGAGACCCCTGCCAGCGCTCAGTTGCTTACACATTCACTGACTCGGCTTTCCTCCTGCAGTCGGCATCGTTGTGTGTGTTTTGTGAGATGGAGGACTTTGCGGATTGGTGTCGGACATAGGGGCTAATGTTGGACTTGTCCGCTTACTCAGCACTGGGTTGGGATGTTTTCTTGATGTGCACTTAACCTTTATATAAAACTCTCTCTTATACATATGAGTTTCTGTGGATTTGCTTTTCTAATGTTCCCAGACTAACACACTGCTCCTCTGGGGAAAGACTGGGATTTCTACTCCCATAAAGAGTTAAGGCCTCAGAAACCCACAGGGGATCACTGTCAGTCAGTCAGGACTCGATGGCAGGGGGTTTGGTTTTCCTTTAATCATTTGATTGGGCATTAGATAGAAAAAATGGCTGAGCGATCAAGTGGACCAGGCTTTCATGACAATTTAGAAGAACTCGCTGTTAGGTGCTGTCCATCACTTTGGATTGCTAGTCATGCCATGCACAGCAGGGTGCAACGCTGCCCGGTTCTGCCCCTCCTCACAACGTTGTAGGTGCTATGTAACCTATGTCCGATGTGAGTCATTATTTCACATTAATCATTCTCCACTCACCTCCCCACTTCATAATTTCAAGTAATATTTACTTAGTTGATATGTGCAGTGATATACTCAAAATAAAAAATAAAAAAGGGGGTGGGAGGCACATTCTCTAGCCATAAAACCGGCTTTTATGGAAGTTGGAATTGTCCTGGCGAAATCTGTCCCACGAGATAGGTATAATTGGTCCTTTATAATAGTCTCCATCACCAGGGGCATCGTTTCTTTGGTATCTTGACTATGGTTATTCACAGATGGACAGCACCCAAATGAATTCCCTTGCCAACTAATGCGGATCTAAGTCTGCATGGCCTTTTACATAAGTTAGTGTTAGAGCAGTTAGGCTTTGATTTTCACAATACATAGAGAAAAACAAGGAGCCAAACTTCTTGCTGTTGACCTGACTCTCGTCCATAGGGGACCCTGTGGGGTGGAGCAGAGCAGACTCATGGGCATTTTAGGGCTCCAGTCCTTATGGAAGATGCTCCAGTCTCCTGAGGATGGCTGTGGATTCCACCCGCCGAGCTTTCCTTCAGCAGCATGTGCTTAACCACTGT
>NW_022103968.1:41824330-41826097 GCF_000313985.2 Echinops telfairi
AATTCTTGAGTGTAGATTTCAACTCACATTCATTAGCTCTTTGGTCAGGGCCTTCAATGGTAATTATGCTCAGCTTTCTTACTCCTACAGTGAAAGCAACCTCAAAAATCCCAACCTCAGGAATGTGTGAGGTTTAAGGGCACTATGAAGAAGTGTTGACATAGTACTTTGAACTCAAATAAAAATAAAAACAACAGCTACAATAATAAGCACTTAATACACATTATATACTTTAAATAATGGATATCATTAATTATTATTAATATCAATGAACTCACGCCTCAAAGTTCCTGGGACATCCCTGGATTTCATGAGTGATGGAATGGAACACGAGGTTGGGATTTAGTGCACTCTCAACAGTGGTCTTTGGTGCCCCCAGGTGTGCTGCCCTCTGAACCTTTCATCACTGTTCCATGTCATCGTGGCTCGACTGGATGCTCCTGGAGTTCTTGACGTCTGTCTATAGTTCCTGTAAAATTCCAATGCAGAATTAGGTTGGAGAAGTTAGAATTATGGCTTCCTTTATGGATTGGTTTGAAATGTAATCAAATAAGTTTCTTCTTCCTCTATTAAAATATATATAATTGTCTCAGGAACTATTATAATTCCTGTAGGTTGTTCTATTAACCATAATCTTATAAAGCCATAAGCAACATGGCCCAATCTCAGCCCAAGGTTAGCCGAACCCAAGTCAATAAACCAAAGTTATTTAAAAGAACTACATTTTGTCTTTAAAAAAACCCCAACTTTCTTCTTCCAACCCCTCTATTTGTACATTACATCTGCTACCCACCTCTCCTCACACCATCTGCCCCTGAAAATTCTATTATTGTCCCAAACCCCTGTGCTTCCATCTTTATGTTGTCTGGATTCTGCATCACAGAAGCGCACACACAATTGATTCAATAGGACTCCTCTTCTCAAAAAGTGGTAGGATGGGAGGAAACTAAGTGACCCTTATGCATCCAATAACTGATTTAAACTATTTTAAGTGTTTTCAAAGTTTCATCATTCATGAAAGGGCACACCTGGTGCGCTGGACACTGACAGAGGTTTGGGTGCTTATGAAGAGGCAGCGGGTTCACGAAGGTACTCTGAAGATGGGATGCAGGGTTGTATGTAGGAAGTGCCCATGCACGTGCTCTTCAGTGATTTGCTATTTATTCTCAGCCAGGATGAGGCATAGCTTTTGTTTGTAGCTTGTTTGTAGGTACCTTAGGAGATATATGCCTGGCTCTAAAGATTGCATATGCTTATAAATGATTGTCAAGGACTGTCTTAATCATGCTCCATCTGGTTACATAGGTGCTTGATCTCTGTTTCCAGTTTACACAGACAACCATTTACAAAATAGTTCTTTGGAAATATTTGTGGGTTATAGGAGCCATCAATGCTGATACTGAGGTGTGAATGATTTTTTCAACAATTATCAATGGCCATGTCATCTCTCTCAACCCCAATTTTTAAAAATCATTTTATTAGGGGCTCATACAACTCTTATCACAATCCATACATACATCAATTGTGTAAAGCACCTTTTTACATTCATTGCCCTCATCATTCTCAAAACATTTGCTCTCCACTTAAAGCCCCCCTGGCATTAGGTCCTCATTTTTTCCCCTCCCTCCCTGCTTCCCCCTCCCTCATGAACCCTTGATAATTTATAAATTATTATTTTGCCATATCTTGCCCTGTCTGCCTGATGTCTCCCTTCACCCACTTTTCTGTTGTCCATCCCCCAGGGAGGAGGTCACATGTAGATCCTTG
>NW_022103968.1:41827653-41862241 GCF_000313985.2 Echinops telfairi
CCCCCGTGTGCTCCGATCAGTTATGTCCCTCTCTCAGAGCTGCAGATTCAATGCCGTCCTTTGAAATAAATTCTTCTGGGGGAGGAGCAGGTGTCCACTTAGTAGTTGGGCTTGACCTCTCCACTGGTTCCCTGCTCCACGCCGGCATGTTGCACTCACATCTTGGAGCACTGGGTTCCTCCACCCCTTTGCTGATTAAGTCTTTGGCACTGTCATGCCATCCACTCCAGTATCCTCCATACCAGTCTTGTTTCATTTTTCCATCCATTTTGAACCTTGCTGCTAGGTTAATTCCTCTAAAGCATAACTCTGGTCATGTCATGGCCATGCGTAAGGCTGTGATTGCACGTTCATTTCCAAGTGCACATAATCTACATGAATCAGTCTGGCATTCTGGCCCTTCTGAATCTGGCTTCCATCTACTTCCCCAGCTGTCTCTCACTCATCCACCTCTCTACTCTTCTGAGTCCCCCTCCCTAAGCAAAGTGAAGGCTGGATCTCATGTCTGCTTCCCACACAGCTTCATGCTCTTGATGCTTTTCCCATCCTCCCTGGAGACATCTTCCTTCTCCTCTTCCTTACTCACATGCTGCTTTCACTTGAACTTTGACTTGAGCTTAAATGGAGTCATTTCCTGTTTCACCTTAGTTCTAAAGACACAATTCTAACCAAAATTTAATAAACGCATACATGAAACTTATATGTGAGTTGCTTATAATTATGAAATACTTTCATCAAGACACAGATTACATGTAATGAAGATTACCTTTTAAAATTTTTAATGAGTTGTTTGTGTTTTAACAGTTTCACTGACATAAAATTCACATATCATACATTTCAATATTCCATCACAGTTAGACGGGCTGTTCCACCATCACTACAGTCCATCCCAGGACATTTCCGTGCAGATTCTTTTATGAAATCTGGAATGTGTATCTGTGACATGTATATGTTCATCATGGTGCATCTCATTGTGTTTGATTTTATTTTATTTTGTAGGTCTTTACAAGGCCTGTTGCTAGGTGCTGTGTAGTCAAATTTGATTCGCAGTGTCTCATGCCCTGAAGTAGAATTGCTCCAGGAGGATTTTTTTACTATATTCTTTTTGGGGTGGTGGTGGTGGTTTTTCTGTCTGTCTGTCTATCTATCATCTATTTTTGCCTCCCAATCACCAAATTAATGTGTTTACCCTCTAGTTATTTGCCCCCCTTTATCTTACTATTAAGATGTTTTAATATAACACCATTGCAACTTCAATGAAATATCTCAACACACCATGAAATACAACACTACACAGATCAAGAAGCAAAGGTGTACCAGCGGCCCCGATGCCCTCCTTACTCTACTTCCTTCTCCAAAGGAAGCCTTTATCTTTATCATAAAATCATTTTGCCCATATTTGGAGTTGCTTAAAGTAATTTTGCAAACCACGCCATATGTACTCATTTATGAGTGGTTAAGTTAGCTGAATATTGTTTGTGAATTTTGCCAGTGTCGTGGCATATAACCACATCGAACCAAATCCACTGCCATCCTGCCCATCCTGACTCATTGAAACCCCCATGAGACAGGATGGAGCTGCCTCTGTGAGCTGATGAGACTGTAACTGTTTATGACAGTTGAAAGCCTAGTCTCTCTCCCGTGGAGCCACTGGTGCTTCCGAATCGCTGACCTTGCGGTTAGTCGCTCAACTCATCTCCAGTGCTCCTGTCATGACATATAGCAATGTTAATTTACTTTTATCTTGTATTGTAACTGTTTGAATATATACTATACTTATTCTACTATGCATGGACATTCTGTCCTTGGCAGTTTGGGATATTGTCCCTAATGCTCCAATCTCTGAGTATTCTTGTACACATATTTTGGTGGTAATATCTATGCATTTCTCTCTGGGATGTACATTGTTGTGATAGCTCATCATCGTAAAGTTGTCTTGAGCTCACGGCAACCTTAACCACGTGATTGATTTGTGGTCAGTGTCACCTGGTCTTGCACCACTTTCAGGATCAGGAGGATGCTTAATGTATCAGTGCAGCTCCCTGATGGTTTCCTTTTGTTGGAATGACCCGCTACCAACCATGGTGTCCTCCTCTAGCAATTCATTTTTCCTGATATTTCCAAAGTCAAGGAGCCAAAGTCTGACCATCTAGCTTATAAGGAGGATTCTGGTGGTGTTTCCTAGGCGTAGGCTGTGGGTTGGATTTATATTGAATGTGATGTTCATGTGCTCAGTTTAGGTAGATGTTACCAGTTTCCCAAGTGGCCACGCCGATCGGTACTCCCGTTAATAAGCTAGGACAGTTTCAGTATTTGTTGTTGTGAGTTTTATAAAAAGGTCTAACCATGCTAGCTTATGGATAAGGATCTTATTGTAGTTTTAACTTACATTTTACTATTAATGGATAAAAACGAGCAATTTATTGACTATTTGGATAAATTCTTTTTGCTCGTTCATGTCTTTTTCTCTCTTTTATAAATTTAATCATTTTATTGGGGGCTCGTACAACTCTTATCAGAATCCATCCATCCATCCATCCATCCATTGAGTCCTGCACATTTGTACATTTGTTGCCATCATCATTCTCAAAACATTTGCTTTCTACTTGAGCCCCTGGTATCTGCTCCTCATGTTTCCCCTCCCTTCCCCCCCCTTCCCCCATGAACCCGTGATAATTTATAAATTATTATTATTTTGTCATATCTTACACTGTCCATGTCTTTTGCTGATTTTTTAGTGGATTATCTCTATTGCTGAGTTTCAGAAACTCCAGGCATAGTCTGAATATAAAATCTTTTACTAATTACAAATAACTTTTCCTGTTTGGGGGCTGGCCTTTTTACCTTTTTAATGGTTTGTTTAGATAATTGAATTTCCTAATTTTAATATGGTTCATTTGATGAATTTTTTCTTTATAAAAAGCATTTCTACGTGTGTTCTGTTGAAGAAACATCAAACTACTGTAATTTAATGTAAATAAAATAAAAGCCTTTACAACATCATGCCACATGGAGAAGAGATCGAACTTGTCGAGCATTTCCTTTTACATGGAGTAGCACACAGTCAATGCCCAGGGAAGCAGCAGTCAGGAAATCGAATCAGATGCTGCCCTGGGCATGTCTGCTGCACATCTCTATATAGTGTTCAAGATCACAGATGGTACTCTGAGGACTTGTGCACCTCATTTAAGGCAAAAGCATTTTGATCATAACCCGTATGTGCAAAAGAATAACTTCGGAAGACAGGAGAAGAACTGATGGATTTGAATGGAGGAATTGTCAAGTATATTGAAAGTATCATGGACGGCCAGAAGGGCACACAAATCTATCTTGGAAGACATTCCGCCAGAAGGCCCCATAGAAGTGAGGATAGAGACTTGTCTCATAGTCTTGGGCATGTTTTATTTTCTCTCAGCCTTTTGAGGCTAGCATTTTATCTTTCTCTGACGGTCATAATTTCCATTTAAAAAACAACTGGAATCACTTATTTGTCTTTCCCCCTTTCTCTGGGATATTGCCCCCTCAAATACTCACCATCTGGGAATTTTCTATCTTCTTCTTCAGGAACATCTCTCTAGTTATTTTTAGTGTGAAGGTTAGTCGGTTAGCAACCAGTTAATCTTCCACTGCCAGAGGTAGAACTTAATAAGGAACTTCACAGAATAAATACTACAAATGTAGCTTCTAATAAAAAGAAGAGGCAGGTTTAAAAGAAAAGAACAAGTATGTTTGTCTCACCAATTACCCTCTGAATCATAGTGGAACTTAAACTTTTAACAATGACGGGAGACACTGGTTTGTTTGTTTTTAAAGTTAGGAGTGAGACATTTGGGCTTCCATAAACTTAAAGTAGGCTGGACAAATTCTGTGCACTGTTAGGAGAGCTTGCCAGTGTTGCCTTGGCTCCCTCTCACGCACTGTCCTTGAGTGGATTCGGATGGGTGAGGGTGTCCCAGAGCACACTAGGATTGTCCCTGTGGGTCCCTGAGGCTATGAATCTCTAGTAGAGCAGAAAGCCTCATCCTGGTGGCTTTGAACAGCTGACCTTGGACTTAGCAGCACACTTCCTAACCCACCACACACCATCCGAGCTCCGTGTTGGCTTGGATCACTTGTTTTTCTTGTTAGAACGTATGTTCAAAAGGAGATCAATACCACGAAGTAAACGAATACTTCATGTTTCAAGTGCCGTGTTGTCATTTTCTAAATTAGCCTAGTTCAAGCAACACAATACATGACATGTCAACTATTCATGGTGTTACTTTGATATTACGAAGGAATGTGTATTGGTTAGGGTTTATCATTGTTTTGAGGATCCAGTAATTAATATAAAAAGGCAGTCAATGTAACTGATGTATTACTTTTACAACGAATAACTCTTAAACAAGCATTGGGTGCTTTGCTCGATATGGAATAGAAAAATTTGAACAGTAGAGGGTGCAATTGTACCTCAAGTCTTTTCATCTTTTAGACATTAGTATTTAATGGCTGAGAGAAAAAAAGTGAATATCCTGTGTACTGAAGCTCTGGACTATTTACAGGAGTATATTTAAAACAATGGGAGCCTGGTAAAGAAAAGCATAAACTTCAGATTTCTGTAATGAAAGACTTATATACCTATTCTTCGAGTTTTCAGTGGATGGTCTATTCCTTCAGTAGCTGGACTGAAATAGTGGCTGCAGTGGTGAGCTCTCAAACATAGCAGCAGCGAGGAGGAGGGGGCAGGTCTGGGGAATTCCATTCTGCTGTCTTGTGAGTCTGAACCAACCCAGGGGCACGTAATATCAATGCCATACTTAGCCTAGAATTATCAAAAGTGGTCAACTTAAATCGCAACCAGAAGTCATTTTTAGCTTTGTAGAAGAAATTTGTGCAGAATAAAACATAGTGCGTATCCTACGTGTATATGTATTTAGGAGGGTCCCTTGTGTGTGTGTGGGTTTGCTTGTAGATAGATATATGCATATTTATCGTTTCTCTTTTCTAGAGATTAGTTACTATTAAGTATTGACACGTTTTCTCTTGACAAGGGCAGTTTTGAGAAGGGTTCTGTGCGTAAAGAGCCACATCAGGAGGCACTCATTGCTTTGGAGGAAATCCAGATCACAAGCACTAGCGAATAAGGAGACGAGGCAGGCCCTCCAGGAGATGGATTGACTCTGGCTGCGACAATGGGCTCAAACAGGCACAATGGCGAAAACGGCACTGGGGCAGGCAGTGTTCTGTTTTGTTGTGCATAAGGTCGTTACGGGTTGGAACCAACCCGATGGCCCCTAACAACAACAAGCGAATAAGGAAGACCCAAGAAGAATTGAAGTCTTTGAATGATGGTGCCGGCGAAGAATACTGAAAGTCCCATGCATTGCCAGAAGAACAAACAACTGTGTCTTGGAAGAAGGATAGCCAGAATGCTCTTGAGAAGCAAGGATCACAAGACTTGATTTTCCATCCTTTGAACATGTTTTCAGGAGAGATTCGTCCATTGAAAAGGACAGCATAGTTGGTATCATAGAGGGGTAGCAAAAGAAGTGGCAGACCCACTATAAGATGGATTGACCCAGGGGCTTCACCAGTGGGCTCGAGCTAAGAACCATTGTGAGACTGCCACAGGACCTGGCAGCATTTGGCTCTTTCTGCAGGGCTGCTGTCAGTTGGAAGTGACTCCTTGGCACCTACTAGCCACAATCGTGGTAAGTGATGCAACAAGCAGAGAACTCTCTCACGCAAATGGCCACGGACACTTGAGTTTTATGTAGATCCAGAAATTGCCTGCAATGGCAAATGAGAAACTCAGATTTCCATTTAGATCCAGCTGCAGTTTTATTCTACTGCGGTTGAAAAGCTTCTGCATGGGGATTTGAGAAGTGTGTACAAAGCTTTGAATCTCCGTTGCACATTGGATTCTGTTCCATACATCGGGAGTAATCTTATTTTGGAATAGGAACTGTTTGGGCTAATGTCGTACAGGCTTTTCACAAATCCTATATTCGTGGCCAATGTATTTGAAGAATTTACCAAACTTTCTTGTTGACTCTTTGGAGTTACAGGATGCCTCTACCCAAGAAGGTTTATTTAAAAAAAAAAGAATAAATTATACCCTACTGTCTTTTACTTAATTGAACACAATCCTGTGACTTGAGTTTATGTCCACCCTGCTAACGTTAGCACTTTCGTGTTCAGTTGATTATGGGATAAGCAAACAACTTTTTGTGAAGAGCTTGGTAGAAGAGAAAATAAAAATAAAAACAGAGAGGAGAAGGGAGATACATATAACTTTATTCTACAAATATGGTTAGTGAAATTTAAAATAACTTTAGACAGTTGCTTCTAGCGTATAATTTTTTTTCTTGGGCTTTGTTACACATCTGAAGTTCCAAAACTCTTAAGGTACCCTGGGTAGGGAACAGGAAGTGAATAAAGATCATTTAAGGAACATTTTAGATACTTTCCTTGGTAGCATCTATTTTCAAGATAATGCCAAACAATATAGGTAGTTTTATTTAAGATGTGAGTTGTAAAAATGACTCGTCAAAAAGGCCGACCGCAAATAAAGGAGTTAGTTTTTAAAGGGGTAGCCAGGGCTTGTGAAGAAATAGAAAAGAAATGGCAGGTTTGCTGATGGTGTGGGCGCTGACAGTTGCATGTAAAAAAGCATCGGAGCTTGAAGACAATGTATTATAAGCTTAAACGTGAGAACATCTCCGAGAGAATAGCAGTTCAGAAGCATAGGAAGAGAGGAGATTATCTAGGAGTAATTTGAAAAAGAGCTTGGGAAGCAAGAAATATTATTTCTCAGAAAAATTCCAAGGTCTTAGGTAGAAAACATGGTTATCATAGGTTTCAAACAGGCACACTTATTGTTCAGTGAGTGATATCTATTCTCCATTTTTTCCCTGCAGAATAAAAATAAAATTTTAAATGAAATAAAATATATTTCCTTTAATATATACAAAATGAAAATGTAAAATTACATAGTTAAGGCATTGGCTTTCAGAAAAATCACCCTTTAATATTTTTCATATCACCTTTTGCTACTATGTTATAAATAAATTCATTACCTGTACTCATTTCTAAACTCTACATACTAAATTGATGTTGGTATTCATGTCAAATATAGATACATATTTGAGCTAGTACTGAGTAATCATTTACTGAGCTAATAGACACCTCCAGCTTAACACATTTGAAACAGAACTCCTGATTTCCACCTTCAAAAATACTCCTTTCCATCTCTGTAAGTGGTCCCTCTTTTCTTATTTTAATCTTTTTTGATTAATAAAGGTGTCCATGATTTTTGGTCAATACCTTTTTACTTATATCCTGAGAGTATAAGATATATGTGTATATATATATATATATACACTTTGGGGAGGGATGGAAAGGTGTTTACAACACTTTTTCCAAATTTTATCAATGGCAATTCTTTTAGTGGTTAGACCCTTGTTTTATCTACCTGTCCAGGGGCAATAGATAATGCTGTTCTTTCTAGGACTAACATAGACCATCAGGGCGATTGAAAACTCAGACGCATGTGACTTGCAGACCTGCTGATCAGGGCACTAGAATATGGGGCGTTTGCTGATTGAGAACAGTCATAACAAATTTCTGAACCTTATGATGTGTGTACATTTCTGGTTAACACACAGGCGAGGGTTAACACACTTACCACTCACATCCTGCCATTGAGTTGATTCAGACTAATGGCCCCATATACAGATTCCAAGAGTGCAAATGTTTACAGGAGCAGACATTTGTATCTTTCTCCCATGGAGCCCCTGGTGGGTTTGAACGGACACCCCTGTGGTTAGTTGCCCAATACCAACTCCACAGTCCCATCAGGGCTCCTTATCGTGTAACAAACCCAACACAACTCACGGCCACAGGGTCAGCTGTATCAAGGGGTATTTAATTCAGATTGTTGGTGGCATCTCTTGACTGAGAAGACAGAATGAGAGACAATTTTCCTGTCTATTTATGGGTGGTGGGGGTGGTGCCTTGTTAGTACTGCAGGGATGTTTATTAAATTAATGTATATATTCCTACCTTCATTTATTCAGTGTATTTTCAAAGTGCGTAGTGAATGCCTACTTGTGGATCAAAGTAAAGAACTATATTTATTTGTGGATCAAATAAATATAGTTCTTTACTTTCTTGGAGCTCTTGAGGGAAGATAGCCACTTATCAAATATCCTTGACTATAAGGGACTTAAAATGGGGAGCAATCAGAAACCCTGTCACAGAAAGCGCTATCTAAGTGAACTATCTAAGTGAACATTGCTGAAGACAAAGCTCACTGAGTTAATAACGCATGGCGAGTGCTGAGTGTAGACAGAGGGGTTAGGCAAAGGCTTCACAGGCAGGTTGAAAATCACCAGTGAAAAGCTATGAAATATTAAATATTAAAATAACCTTGCCGAGGACCTGGATATTTTAAAGAACTGAGAGAGAGGTCAGTGTGATACTTACGTAATTAGTCATTGATCATTTGCCTCCTGATTTGGTTGTATCCTTTCCCATCAAGTTTCCCAAATGAGTAATAATCCTGTAAGCCAACCTAATTTTAAAGAAAGGAAATGTGATTAGGGGACAAATGGTAACGCTGGCTCTCCCTTAGACACCAAAAATGTCCTATGTTCCTGGTTTTCTGCCCTGTCATTGGTTGTGGTCACAGACTGGGCAAATTGTGGTTTTAAAGGAGAGAGTCTGGGGGTTGGCAGTACTGCTGGTGGGACCAGGCCTGTGTGTTCTTGTCCTTGATATTGCTATGTGTGTGTGTGTATGGATTAGCTGATAAGGCATTTCACAGATGGAGATGATTATAGTTTTTGGAAACTTGTGAATATGCAAATAGATACCAAGTATTTATTTGACTTAAAAACTAGAGTTAACTTCTTATATTCCTTTCGGTATGAAAATAGAGTTTTCATGTCCTTTAATTGTTTATAGGATTATATTACGCAATTTACCAAATACTAACTTCTGAGAAACAATATAGAAGGAAATCTTTTTATTGAATTTACTAATTAATCCCAAAGAGTTTTCACTATTGCACCTAAGAGCATTCTAATGAACAAGTGCTCTTTAGTTCACACTTTAAGAAGACACTAGGTCATGGTACGTAAGTCAGGGGTCTGAATCAGTCATGGAATTACTGATAAAGGTTTTCCTGGATCATTGGGTTCAACTGTTGCACCATGAACAATAGGTTTCTTTTCACAAATGGGTATTTCCAGATTCCTGAATTGGAGAGATTTTCTTTGTAAATTGATTAGTGACTAAATGATTATATACTTAGAATGTTAAATAATTTTTAGATACATGTTAATATAATCAACTGTTAAAATGCTATTTTTAAATTTATTTTTAAAATGCATGTTTATTGTCTTATATTTCATATTGAAATAAAAGTTTTATTGGTTACTCATATAGAAAATGCTACATACAAAAAAATCAACCTTTATCTTATATGTACCATGTTTGAAAAACATCAAATGGTTTTGCTTGAATTCCATGACTGTAGGGATCAAAAAGTTGAACTCCAGGAGCCTTCTCTGTTGCCTTCTAACTTGTCTGAGTTGGAGAGAATTTGATCTTTCTTTAAGTGGCTGTCTTTAACGTTTCAAGTGCTGTGAAAATCCTGTAATGAGAGGATGCTTGCACTGTTGTGTCTAAGGAGAGAGATTAATAAGATGGTTTAGTCCACCACCCCACTTTAATCTGTGTGTGACAAGGAAGGTGGAGTGGAAAATATTTTTGGGACAGCTGCCCTATAGACCCTCCTTGACGTTGGCATAAATGAGGGTTGATCAAGAGGGCCTGACTTCGCTTTCAAGAGGTTCTTGCAAGTCCTTTGGTGGTGCAGCGGTTCAGGCACTGGACTTCCTTGGTAGAAAGGCGTGGCCATCTGGCAATCTCCTTGCAAATCATTCATGATGAAGACAGCTGGAGGTGCCATGATTTGGATTTGACCTGATGTCAACTGGTCGTTGTAGGCACGGGCAAGTACCCTGCCCCCCAATCCCTACCCCCACACACACTCCTTTATCTTTCAGGGAATCCCTATAATAGCAAGAAAAGTTCTACAAGATTTAAGTATAAGGAGAAATATAATAGACATTTCAAAGACATTTGCATATATATATATATATATATATATATATATATATATATAATCTTAGCAAATTAAAGTATTCCAGATTGACTTTAACCACAAGTCAGCTTAGTGTAAAGAGCTATGAGATAATGATATTTGTGTTTTCACAACTGTGTTACTCAGGGTAGACTATAGAAACAAATTCATAGGCACTCTTATGTGTGTAAGAGCTTTATATACATGAGCAGTTGAATATTGAGAAAACATCCCAGCCCAGTCCAGATCAAGTCCATACGTCTGATATTAGCCCATATGTCTGAAGCCAATTTATAAAGTCCTCTTCAGACCCACAAAACACATGCAATGATGCTGAATGCAGGAAGATTACAGGTCAGTGGGTGGAAAGTCTTGTGGATCCAGTGGCATTGTAAGCTTCTCAGCACTGGCAGGGGTCTCCACGTGGCTTCTCCAGTTCCCAGGGCACGGGGGTCTATCAGTGTAGTGCCATGTGTCTTGTCAATGGTGCATCTCTCAGGGAGTCAGTGTTTCCGGCCCCCTAGGAGGAAAAATAGGAATTCCCAGAATCTTCAGGGTAAGGCCATGCCCACACAGAGACCTCACTGCCTGTACAAAAATTGACAGGCTAGACTCCACCCCTTCAATAGTAATCCTCTCAAATTGACAAGATTATATAACTCCCACAACACTCCAGGCCTCTGTGCAATAATCATAAACACGCTGGGACACAACTCACCAAACTCTTAAAAACTGCTGAGAATTGGAATCCCTGCTCCCCGATCTTTCCCTCCCTTGTGTGAGTTGCTGATCTTCCTTAGTCTTTGTTTTGTTTTATTTTGTTTTCTTGCAACTCTGAAATTAGGATATCCCATTAATCTCCTCAGCGCATTCCAACACTCGTCTATATTTACCCACGCTGAGTTAAAGAGCAGATACGTTTGCAGTTTTGAGGGGTGAGGCAGATGTTGACTCTCAAGCCACGGCAGATGATGCAGACCCTTCAGTTCTCTGTAGGTTTGTGTGTGTGGACTTGTGTGCGTGGCATGACATGACTAAATTAAATACTACAGCATGTGTGCTAAGTGTTCTGTGACTACATAGAGAACGCCACTTTGGGTTTACCGATAAAAAGTCTGAGCAGTGGGATCTGAGGCCGGAGCATAAGCAATCTTGGTGTCCTTTCTCTGTGCCTAATAGCAGCATTGCTTAAGATGCTGGAAATAAACACGTTGGAGATGTCCCTGGTAGTCTTTCCTTGTAAATTCTTCCAGCTGTCTGTCTGGAGTCAGCATCGATTCTTTTCTAAGAAGCTGGGTGTTTGGAATTTTGGCTGCATTACGTGGAAAACTTAGATGAATTTTCCATAATAAACTTCCCAAAAGAACTCTCGTCTTTGAATAAACACCTGAAGATACAGCGATTCAAGACAGACACCAAATATTCTGCACTGATATAAAAAAAGGAAGAATCTCCTTAATCTTTAGTTATATGAGCTATGGAAACCACATTGCTGCTTTTGGTAACTTCCTTGCCATCTTTAGTTTACACATTTCCATTGCATGTCTAAATCTTTATCACTAAGACTTAAACCATTCTCACCTACCGGATTAACTGTCTGTGCTTTGGATTATACGTTTTTTAAAAAGCTGCCTGTTTTTAACTTCTGTAAAAGATAGTCGAGTCTAGGAAGTAGGTATTGAATATTTTCTAATTAGTCTCGACACACTGGTCAAGGTGACTGATCATTTTATAGTTGGTTACAAACGCATCACAGATACGTGCATCTCAGCGGCCACAGCTTGCAGCGCTGTGCTTGTTCCGTAGGTAATGCGTTCATAAACGTCCTCTCTTGGAGCTGGAGTGATTTCATTTACCAGCCTACAGCTTCATTTGCCTATCCTTGGACTGATAGATTAGTGATTTCCATCACATGCTTACAGGATAAGCCTCACAGTATCAGGAGCTCCCTCAATTTGAAATTAGGTAATACTTACAAGCCCAGTGGATTTCTGAGAGTAAGAATCTTTATGCATTTGCCTGGAAGGTCTCTCCTCTCACTCCTCCCCAAATTTCTGACTATAAACAAATACTCTGTCATCTTTCATGTGACAAATTTCAGTCACTTTACCTACTGATAAGAATTAAAGAATCCAAATTTCTAGGCACACCTGTGGTGTTTTCACTCCTCACGAATTTGAGGAACTTAACTACCAATATTTGAGTTGACTTTAAACTTGGCTTAGAACACCTACAAGAGGACTGTGGGGATGTTAAGTGATCTCTTAAATGCTACCTAAAATAAAAGCAACAAAAACAGAAGAAAACCCACGGACTCCAGAGTTATATATGTTTTTCAATATAAGCTACATGATATCAAAACCCACTTTCAAAAGCAGTTACCTTGGCACGTGTTCTGTAGAAAAGACTGAAGCATTAGCTTAGGAATTATGTGCATTGAATGTCTCAGAGGGATGACTCAAATGGAACTGAGAAACTTCAACTTCTTAATAAGATATGAGAGATATTATGCTGCATGTTCATGCATTTATTCATTGGACTTAAAATACAATAAATTTTTGTGAATAAAGGATCTTAAATTTCATTTTCCCGACATTAAAATTTTCCATTCAGGATATAATACAGAACACCTAATATTTTTTTGCCCTCCTTAAATGCCATTTTGTCTCCTGATAATTGGATATGGACAGCTCACTAAATTATACAGAGGAAAGTTTTAATTTTAATTTTTATTCTTGTAGAGTGCATGGGTTTTCATGAACACTATTCTAGGCCAAGGCTCAATAGTAACTCACCATCATTTTAAGCTGTGGAAAATAAGAATTTATTTTAAGTAATATTAGTCATGACACTAATGTGGTTTTAAACTCTAAGCACATTAGCAATTATGGTACAGTGGACTATTACTTTCCACATCTCTGCAGTAAGTTTTTCATCATTAGTGGTTTATGTTTTGTTTTTCTGTTCCATGCAGACCTTACTATTCAGAGTCGTAGGACTTTGAACAACTCAACCATTTGAATTTGAATTTCGACTTCTGTCCACATTTAAGCAAACATCCTGGATGCTGAGTCCAGTCAGCAGACACAGCCAGCACAAGGGATGGTCTTGTTCTAGGGGGTACCTGTATCTGGATAGCAGGTGCTTGAGTCACTGCGCTTGGTCTGTATGAATACAACCTGAATTGTATCTTTCTAAAACCAACAGCCAAACAGAGAGTTTAGAATATTTATCCAATTTATCAAAGGATAATTAAAATTCTGTTGTCTGACTTATCCCCCTTTATAGTCCCAAGAGAATTTGAGCGGTGTGTTATTATGCGTTGAAATCGGATGATAGCTTTCCTAAAATGTTTTTACTAATACAAAAGTGTAAGTGCGTTTATAATGTACCTAAAACACTAGGGTTATTCATAACTGATTTTCCTTGGCTTTATTTCAGAAGCAAAATTTAAAAATATTTATGAATTGGAGGGTCTTAGCAATGGTGAATTAAGTAGGTTTTCAGTCGTTCTCATTTGCACTGAACTGAGGGATAATTAGGATTTTCTGTTTTCGAGCTAGAACATTCCTAGACAAACAGGTGTAAGTTACTCATCATTAAACCAAGATGAAATGGAGTGAAGATAATTGGGGGGAAAGGAACTTTTAGATTTAAACTTGTTCCTTCCGGATTTTCCAAATGTTCCCTCGTTCTGCCTCCCTAAACCTAAAGTCTGGCTAATCAGTCCTGCTGATGTTCCACTTTCCCTGGACCCAGAATGAAGATGTAACAGCAGCCCTCAGAAGCCTTGTATGAGGCAAAGAACTTCAGAGTCGCCGGGGCTTCAGCCCTGTGCCCATGATCAGATGTGAATCCAGGTTCTGGCATACCCTAGGGGAGTGCGTCTCTGCACAGTCTTTTCCAGCTACACATGGAAACCACAAGGCTTCCCACTTTGTAGGGTCACATGGACAGCGCTGGTCATGCTTTTTGAGTCCAAGAAAGTTAGTTGTTTCCACTGTGATCTTGATTATGATTAGCAAATTCTGAGAACTCTTCAGTAAGCGTGCCTTCCAACAACTAAAAAAGCTCTGTAGCCCCTTCCCGGCACACGAGTCCTCCCCCATCTCCACTCCTCAAGAGACACACCAGAAATGGACGATCTCAAAGTTAGGAATGGAAAAGTAGAGGGTAAAATTACAGAATTCTTTTGAAGCTCATTGATATGTTTAGTGAAAGATATTGGCCTCTACATGGTTTAGATTTATTTTTTTGAAGACCAGTTTTACAGTGGGGTCATCATAGTATACTGGATTGATTACATTAGGCTGCTAATTGCAAGTTCAGCAGTTTGAAACCACCAACCTCTCCATGGGAGAAAGAGGAGGCTTTCTACTCCTGTAAAGATGCACAGTCACAGAAACGCACAGGGGCAGTTCTACCCTGTTTTATAACATCGCTATCAGTTGACCTTGACTCAACAGCAGCGCGGAGGAGGAGGAGGAGGAGAAGGAGGAGGAAGAAGAGTATTATAGTAAACCTGCCTTGTTGAATGTTTCACTAAGTGACTCTTGAGATTCTATTAAGGAAGTTCTTTCTCTCAAGAGCATTGGGTAGAAAATTGAAGAGCGTCTTTGAGGCCAGTAAATCTAAGTTTGCTGTGACTATTGGTAAAATACTGCTTCACTTAAAGCAATGACCAAGTGAGATTACTGAAAAGCAGGCTGTGGGTGGACTATGGAATTCTGGAGTGTGAACTTAGTTCTTTCAAATTTATGTTGCTCGTTTAGCATCTGACACCAAATGTCCATCCAAGATGGGCAGTGGATGAGAGTTCAGCATGGACTATTTCATCCCATGTTAGCTTTGTGATATCTACTCCTGAATGAGCAGAAAATGGCATCGATCTTCTAATTTAACCAGTTAAGATTACTGTGGGACACGAAGTAAAAATGTTATGGTATGGTTTACCTCTGTAGAAATATAATTGCAGCACTTGATTTATCATACAAAACTGTTTCTAGCCCTTATGAAGTACAATGCCAAAGATATTTAACACAATGTGGAGATCACTGGAAATGTTGAGATGAAAATTGGGTCCCTAAAGAAAAAAATAACCAATTAGGAATATCATTGAGAAAACTGAAAATATATATTTTTACTTCAAGGATGAAAGAGAAACACTTGTAATTCCAAATTTTGCATTTTTAAAGAATTAAACATATATAAAGCATTTACAGAAAAATTAAATTATTTTTTATAACTAATTTTCACTGAATGTTTTATACCTTTGACATTTTTTAAAGGGTAAGACATTCATGTCATATCTTTTCAACCATGACTCTATCTATGATTATTATAACGAATTCCTACCTCCAAGATTGGATTAATTGTGGGACATATATTCTGTTATCACAAGAATTCCCATTAACATGAACATATGTGTGGTGTGTGTAATGTATATCCTAGGTGTGTATAGATATGCTACTGAAAAACTACAATTCAGTTTTAAGAACTCTTTTATTCAAAATACCTGAATATTTTTGGTGAATATGGTACTTTTTATATTTTATAAAAAGTATTTTAATTTCTATTTTCCTTTATATCTGTATACGCTGTATAAAAACTAGGAAGTACTTTCTTTATGTTTCTCAGACACTAAAAACAAAACAAAAAAACCCCCAGTTTTGACTGGGTTTTCTCTAACTAGTGGTGACTCCATATGTGTTAGAGTCGAACTGGGATCCATAGTTTTGACTGGCTATATTTTTGGAAGAAGGGGGTCAGGCCTTTCTCTTAAGCCATCACTAGGTGCACTTGAACTTCCTACTACTTAACTCATTACCCTATCAAAAGTTCCACGAAGAGCTATTATTACTGTATATACTCGAGTATAAGCTGACCCAATTATCTGCCGAAGCACCTAATTTTACTTTAAGAACTGCAATAAAAATGTGTTGAAACACTTGGCTAATACACAAGTATATACGGTACCTTTATTTAGACCTCAAATACACTGTAAAATAATAATAATGAAACTTATTAGTAGCTACTTAATGGTAGTGCCTATTTATTGCTTTCTGATGTATTTTTAGACATAAGTGCTTGGCCTCGTGGATTCCTAGATAGATCTTTAGAAAAAAGTTATTTCATAGAGAATTATTATTAGTTAAATAAGGTAAGAATTTGGCCTTCTGCTCAGGAGGAGGAAATCTCACTGCAGGTCTTTTAGAACAGAGTCACTTATGCATATTATGAGAGGATTTCTAAAAGTTCATGGAAAAGTTGAATTAAAAGATAAAATAAAATTTTGGTCAACATAAGCTCTGTCAAGGTCAAGACACCCTCATAAGTGATGGCCTAGCCTTTCTGTTCATTGTTTTAAAAGTGAGGGTCCTAGGAATTTATCCATGTCAGTGAAGTCTTTTCTACTTTACTGACTGAAGAAAAATGGGTCCCCTTTAAATATTTCTGTAACCTTGAAAAATAAAAATAAAACAGAGGGACCCAAATCAGGACTGTAAGGTGGATGCCTAACTCTTTCCCACATAAAAAAAAAAAACTCATAAAAATTACCCATGTTTGATGAGAGGAATGAGCATGTGTATTGTGATGGTGGTAAAAGACTCGATGTGATGTTTTCTAGGGTGTTTCCCCACTAAACCTTTGACCAACAATACCTTGTAAAAGAAACTGTTGTTGTTCTTTAACCCTCCAGATAGTCAATAAGAAAAAATGTCCTGCGCTTTCCCCAAAGCTGTTGCCATGACCCTGAGCCCTTGGCCAATCTGCTTTTGTTTTGACTCGGCCACTGCCAACTCTGGGTAGCCGTTGCTTCGAGTTCGCTTTGTCTTCAGGCTGGTCCTGGTAAAGCCATGTCATTTCCTGATACAATTCTCTCATGAAATGCTGCAGGATCTTGATCCCACTCGTGTACCACTTCCATGGAGCGCTCTGCTCTTGTCTACAACAGATCTGTGTGCAACGTGTTTGGCCCCCATCAAGTAGAAGGTTGGCTCAACTTTAATTTTCCAGTCAGAATTGGGTAAGCCGAACCAATTGACAGAGCTATGTTATTGTTGTCAGGGGCTGTCTAGTTGTTTCTGACTCTCTTCTATCCTTTGGGCACAGAATAAAACACCACCCTGGTCCTGCACCTTCCTGAGATTATTCTCAGGTTTGAGCCCATTGTTGCAGCCACTGTGTCAATCCATCTTATCTAGGACGTTCCTCTTTTTCACTGTGGTACTGGCCATGGTCTCTGCTGTCAGTCCTTCTGCCATGGGAGCACTGGCATAATTAAAGATTTCCCTGAAAATTGATGTGGATGGCTTGACACAGTGGGCTTCATCTTCAGTATCTTCTTAAAAGAAGTTATCTATCCATTTGTAATTTAAAAATTTATTTGAGTATTTCCTCATAAACTGTGCATAAAGCATGAATAGTTTCATCATTCTTCCACCTGAGCTTCACACATAATTTGATGTTAATTCTTGCTTCAATTTTAGCAGAATTCATGTTGCTCTGATAGGGCTCTTTTCAAATAGATATCTTCGGGATCATGTTTTAACAAGTTAGTAGGAGTTTATTTGGGTGCAGAATGTGTGAAATCTATGCATGATTTTTTTCATAATACATATTTTCCATGGAATTTTGGAAAACCTCTCCTATTCTCTGCTTGTCTTACTTTTAATTAAAATAATAATCTCAGTGCTATTATTTACTGCTCTGCTCCACAAGACCTCTTTAAAGTACTGAAGATCCCAAATGTTACCTCGAAGACTAAGGTGTGTCTGATGCACACCATGGTATTTTCAGTCACCTCATATGCGTGTGAAAGTTGGGCACTGAATAAGGAAGACTGGGGAATTATCAGTGCATTTGAATTACAGTGTTGGTGAAGAATATAGAAAGTTCCATGAACTGCCAGAAGCCAAACAAATCTGTCATGGAAGTACAGCCCGAACGATCCTTGGAAGCAAGTTTAGCAAGACTTTAGTCTCACCTCTCTTGGACATGTTATGAGGGGAGAAAAGAACATCATGCTTGGCAAAGTGGAAGGCCAGTGGAAAAGAGAAAGACCCACAGGGACATGGATAGACTCACTGCCTGACACAGGGGATCAAACAAAGCAACACTTGTGAGAATGGCAAACACTTGTGAGAATGGCGCTGTGTCTGCTGTTGCCTGCAGGATAGCCGTGAGTTGGGACCGCCTTGATGGCACCCAACAACAACACAACAGCAGTGTTTGTAAATGACCCATCATTTACAACCATAAATAAACATGTCTGGGGCATGCCCATTTGGAAATAAATGAACTTTTCATAATGCTTGTGTGAAAAACTAGAGAAATTAAGTGAGCACATTTGTTCTATGTGAGTAAGATCACAATCTGTGTGGAAGAATGTTGTTTAGGACTTTTGTCATCTGTACCCCTAAGTACAGACAAATGCGTTTTAAGTGAAAAGCTTGTTGACATTCCTTTGGCTAGGTGTTTCTCCCTTTTTTATACTAAATTCTGCTAGAAAAAAAGTTGGACATTCAAAAGCAAGAGTGAGCACATTTTTAAGACTGGTGTTTATATCTTTGGCTAAGTTTAGACTCTAGTGGGTAGTTCCTTATTGCAAGTCCATGGTAACCTATTTTCTTTGTTTTGGTGTTAAAAATGACTAAAGAAAGCATTGAGGGTTGTAACATTGAGTGTACCAGAAATAGTCTCTAGGGAGCCAATGCAGATTCTTTTAAAAATGGACAAATTGAAGATTTAGGTAAATATTAGGAATTTAGGCGAGGATTATATGTACATTTGGCGATTAAAAAAATGTTCCTATGGTGGAAGAATTAGCTATGGACCCCTAGTCACTATCTAATCCTCATCGTGTTAGGAGATAGTGAGCCGGTAGGGGTGGTGTAGTGGTTAAGCATTGCACTGTTAATTGTAAGGTCAGCCGTTTGAAACCACCAGCCGCTCCACGGGAGAAAGACAAGGCTTTCTACTCCCATGAAGAGTTAGTCTCCTAAACGCTGACAAGGACGGAGACAGTTCTAACCGACCCGATCCTGTCGGCTCAGTATGAGTCAGGATAGTGTCGATGGCCGTGGGTTTGGGTTTGGGGTTTAGGCTTCAGAGTGGGGGAGATGGGATGGTGGCTGGGAAGATTGACTGTAGCCCTTTTTAGTCTGCCTCTTCCCTTTTCCCTCCCCTTCACCGCTTCTTGGACTTTCTTCCTTGGCCTGAGAGTGGAAAGAGGTTCTAACAGCCTGGTTGTCAGAGAAGTGGTTCAGTATCAGGATGAGCTTTTTGGGGGTTCATCGATGAGTTTTACCCCTAACTCAGGAAATGGACCATGCCAAGCCCACCGATAAACTGCAGCAGAACCTAAGCTAGCAGCCTCCTAGGGCCCAAACTCCTTGTTGGCCTTTGCCCTCTAAGGATTTCTTTCTTCTGAGTATGGAAGGGGCGTGAGGGGGATAGCTAGCCAGAACCAGTAGAGAGGCCGTGTTCAGGGCGGGGGTGGGGGGAGCACCCCCAGCCCCGATCCATCACCAGAGGCACCAGGATAGGCTGGGCATCCCTCCCGGCACGGACTCTTGTCTCCTCTCCGGAGAGGCAAGTTTCTTTGGCAGCGTGAGCCACCTGTGTGAGGCGCTCTCCGTGGGAAAAGGGGACGTGGAGACGCCGGTGCCCGGCGGCTCCGGAGCCTTTCTCGCCGCGACTGGCGGTCCCCAGCCCAGCAGAGCTCGCAGTGCGCTCTGCCCGCGACCATCGCCGGATCGCAGCCCGCGGCCCGCGGCCCTGGGTCCTCTGGACCGACGCGCCCCGAGCGGGCTGACAACGCGTCCAGGCTTGGCACGGGGTCCTCCCCATCCGCTCCCGCCCGCCTCCCTCGGCCGACACGTCCCCCGGCGCGCGCCCCACGCCTCTCCCCGGCTCCCCGCACGCCTCGGGCACCCGGCGCCAGTGGCCAGAGCCCCGCCGGGGAGCCCCCGCGCCCGGCCCCCGCCCCCGCCCCCGCGGGCTCCCCGCTTCCTCCCGGCGTGGACCTGCTGTGTGGCTCATCCGCGCACCCTGAGAAGTGGAAGCTGCACACGGAAACTCCGGGCGGCTGGAGCCCGGGCACTGGGCATGCTCAGAAGCCAGGGCTGGCTTGGGGCTCAAGTGGGAAGCTTCTGCACTCGGGAGGCGGCCGCGGCGACTTTGGGGAAAGTTGATCGGAGCGGGGAAGCGGCCCCGAGACGCGGAGCAGCGGCAGGCAGGAGCCCCCGGCAGCCCGGAGGAGCATGGGCACCCTGCGGGATTTACAGTACGCGCTCCAGGAGAAGATCGAGGAGCTGCGGCAGCGGGATGCCCTCATCGATGAGCTGGAGCTGGAGTTGGATCAGAAGGACGAACTGATCCAGAAGCTGCAGAACGAGCTGGACAAGTACCGCTCGGTGATCCGGCCGGCCACCCAGCAGGCGCAGAAGCAGAGCGCCAGCACCTTGCAGGGCGAGCCGCGCACCAAGAGACAGGCGATCTCCGCTGAGCCCACTGCCTTCGACATCCAGGACCTCAGCCATGTGACCCTGCCCTTCTACCCGAAGAGCCCACAGTAAGCTGGGGTGACGCGCCGGGGCCAGGGGGCACCCTGTCGGTGGGGAGCGGCGGGTCTCAGTATTCTTTGTCGGCCCCCGCCCCTCTGCTTGCCATGTCTGTCCTCGGCCTCAGAAATGTCTCATGTTAACGGGCACTACTTGCGCGGCTGGGCACGTTTCTCAGACCCTGACTCGCTGCACATACGTTGCCTTCGTGTCTTTGTCAAATCTCAAGGTATTGTTCAATATATATATGTGTGTGTGTGCCCATATATATATAATACATTCATATGTGTATATGTATGTCACCTACTGTGTAGAGTTTGAATGCTAGGGGTGTGTGTGTGTGTGTGTGTGTGTGTGTGTGTGTGTGTGTGTGTGTATAGAAGAATATAGAGCCCCGTCTCCCAATCCAAATGCACGGGCAAACCTGTCCATCCGGAAAAGCCTAAATGCAGGCTGATCAGACTGGAAATGAAATGCGTCTGATCTCCCCCTCACTTTCTATGCTTTTGTGGCTCTCTCGGATTTCTGTACACGCTGGTGATTCATGCTGCCACCCTTCCAACCTGATGTTCTGTCAGCATCAAAGTGTAAAAAATAAGCAAACAGGCATACGAAAGGGAAGATTTATTTTTTTAATTGCCTGAATTGGATGACATTTACAATTCAGAAATGGAAGCTTAGTCTGTTGATTTGAGAAAAAAAAATTCTTCATAACATCTGATGAAGAATATTGCTTATTTTCCTTAAGGAATTTGCATCATGTTACTAATGGAGCAGTTGGCTCCATCTCCCAAGAGGCTTGCGTGTGTTTCAGGGTCAAATAGAGATAAAGGCACACTTTTTTTCAAAACGTGCATCCACTGTTTGCCTCAGTCCTGGTTTCTAATGCAACCATTCTGGTGTTGTTCGAGCAGTTTTGATGTCAGTGGGCTTCATAACTTGGATGGGAAAATGGAACGAACTTGTTATACAACATTCCATGGAGGGGAGAGCAGCAGGGACATTAGGTTAACAGACAATGAGGAAGGGACTGAAGGGATGGTATTGGTAATTAACAGATAATGATAGAACTCGGGGAGAAAAACACAAGGAAGGATTTTGCTACTCTGTTCCTGTCTACATTTCATTGTGTGGATGACACATGTTACATAATAATACTAGGTCCCTTGTGACTCTTACTAAATACAAGTAGACAATATAAGAAGAGGGCTAAATACTTGCCTAGTCTCAATTTATTATTTACTGGTTTTTTTGGAAAGGGCCATGAATACCCCTGCACTTAAACACTTAAAGTTGTACCTTTACACTGTGCAGGTTCAGTCTAAGGAGAAGTTTGTATCCTGTAAGAGACAGGGAAAGAGACGCTAAGGATTACCAAGTCTGAGATTCAAACCTGAGCATGCTGCTCCAACAGTTCAGCTTGCTCCAGATCTGCCTCAGAAACCCGAATGATCAGAGCCCACTTGGACTCTCACTGGAAAATTAATTTGCAGTCCTGTCTGTTTTAGCTAACGAGGTACACGGGCATCTCTCCTGGGCCAAGTTGTGCATAATGAACAAAGAACTCCAAGACAATCCTCTTCATCTTTAAATGTTCCATGGGAACTGGTCTTACTATCAGGCTGGCTTTGAAGGAACTCAGAGCAAACCCTACTTTTATAAAATGATCATTTTAATAGGTTTTATAATGAAGTGTGATTAAAGCGGCTGATAACGCCTATTAAACTTTCAAGTGTAGAAAATATAGTGTAGAAAAACTGTGGCTCAGTTGTAGCAGCTTCTTGGCGCTTTCCTCCAGTGTAGAATAACTAGAATAAAAAGCAAGTCCATGTTGGAAAATGAAATAAGGGTGGCAAATAGCCCACAACATTTCATTATAATAAACACTTTCTCAATGTGGTGCTTTCTGATATTTATAATACTTATTTCACAGAAGCCATCGATTACAATCTCACCATGACGGTTCTGGTACTTCTGCAGGGTTATATCGAAGAAAATGATAGCATGTCTTCCAAGCTTAAGTAATTTTGGAAAAACATCTGCTCTTTTTTCACACTTATATAGAGAAACTAGAAAAAAATGGGCTTAAGTGGTAGCGTGTACCTCTCTTTGGGGAAAGAGCAGCATATTGTATATAGGATGAGTATAGCTCATGTCATTTGAATAATTTGTACAAGATTAGTCCACAAAGAACTAAGAAAACCTGCCAAATGCAAAACTTGCTTACGTTTTAGTTTATTTCACTATGAATAACTTGATTATACAGACTTACCGACAACAAATGTTTATGTTATTATACTTCATCTTTGGGGAAACTTAAATTCCATCATCTTACTTAAAGTTACGTACAATATTTCAACACACATTAAAATCAAAACAACTCCCAAACCAACGTGGAATTCAAGTTCATATTTATGTTAGTTTTTGACAGTCTTTCCATTAAATGTAAATAACTGCACAGCAAATGCTCTGCTTACTAACTAATGGGTGCCAATGTAATTCTCAAGTGGTTCCTTACTGAGGTTGTGCTCCAAGGGCTACAATGAAAATGATTCTGTCCCCTAGTGACTGTTGATTACCCAAAATAGTGTGTATATAAGTGAGCTTGTTAAATTTAAATATTCATATTTTTGGTTTGGATGTTCCCCACCCAGTTGGAAACTGGAGAGAAGGTTCTTGCACATTCCAGTACAGAACTGGGGCACTCTTGGTGTACCTAAGAGGTGGGGGCAGTGTTTCTGCTGTCTCCTTTATAACATGGACAGGAAAGAACCTTTCATCTCTTCTTATGGATATGAATAACTGATGTAGCAAATTAGCAATCTATATACCACTGCTACCAAATAATTATTTGAGAATATAAAGCTATAAGACTGTATGTTTTTAAATAAATTGAACATATAATCCCTTACGAATGGGAGAAAAAAAACATTAGATCAGCTCAGATAACCTGTTGGTATACAGAATGGCTCTTATGGGCCATCTTAAGTAATTTTATTTCAAGTCATTTCATTCTTGAAGATTGCTTCTATGATGGGTAACAGCATTCAGCCTCATGTTTTGATCTAAACTATTTATATATTGTAACCACTCTCCAATTCTCTCTATTTTTCCATCTCAGTGTTCCATTTCATTTCAGCTAGATTACACAGACTTGAGTTCTTATCAACAGTTGTTATTGGCTCAGCATTTTGTAAAGCTTTACCTTTTCCCCCAAGAGGTCGCTGGATGTCAGAACATGATGACATGCTCTTGTTGTGTTCTGCTTTTTGACTGTGAAGTACTTGGAAGAGCTGCATCTAAAAGAAATCTATTTTCTTATGTTTAAGGAGGCCCTCATTTTCTAACAAGACAATACGGGATCTTTTAAAACACTCGCACAGCTCAGTGGAAATAGAATCTTCCCAAGGTTATGCTTTAGATCCTTTGGGGAGCTGAGATTAGTCTAGGTTTCTATAAAACACAGGTTTATTCAGAAGTGACCATTAAATCCCTAGTGTACTTTATAGTTGGGTTTAGTACTCCTATGGAATGCCTGCCATGGTCAAGCTGCCAACTGCACTGAAGATGAGTGATACACAGTTCTGATCAGCGAGTCAACAAACTGATAATATTACAGAAAGTCGAGGAAGGTAAGTCACAGGAAATACAGGGCACCGTTGGCAAGATATAATTGAGCAGTCATTTAATATTATGTTGTCCTAAATTCTTGTGAAAGTGGAGTTATTTAGGGTAAGTATTTGAAGGATGGCCATGACTCAGATGGGGTGTGATGGGGTTGTTTGGGGGTTGGGGGTTATCAGTCTAAGCCTTCAGTAATGAGCTAAGTGACCAAATGATCGCTGAAGCTGAGCTTGGAGAATGGGAGCTACTCGTGGCTAGAATGCAATCCTGGTCAGTGCAAACAGTGGACATACTTGGCCGCTAACCCAAAGGTTGGAGGTTTGAATTCACCCAGAGGAACCATGAAAAAAAGAACTGGCTATTTCCTTTTGAAGAACCAGCTTTTTGAAACCCTATGGCACATGGCTTTGCTCAGACACCCATTGGGTTGCCATGATTCAGAATGGACTCTTAATAACCAACTGATTTTAGTGACTATACAACACGAGCCCTGGTGGATTACTGGCCTATACGTTGCGTTGGAAATCACAAGGTGGGTAGTTCGAAACCACCAGCTGTTCCGAGGGAGAAAGAAGAAGTTTTCTACACCTGTAGAGATTTACAGCTTCAGAAACCCACAGGGACATTTCCAGTCTGTCCTAGAGGGCCACTACGAGCCACGATGGACTCCAGGGGTGTGAAAACAGATCCTGTAGTAAGATAGGGGGACTTGAGGAAAAGCAAGATCAGGGCAAAAAGGAGAATCCCAGATTTTTATGATTTTATAAAGTAGGTGAGAAGGTATTCCAGGTTCTTCCTAGAATCAGTAATTAGTTAATTTTTTTGTTTATATCGAGGACTAATTGTTACCTATCAATGAAGCTTTGAATGTAAGAATGTTGGTCCAAGCCTTCACTACCCACTGACACAGGCCTGGTAAGAGTCAGCGCCCCTTAGCCAGGTGCCAGTCGTTCATGGGCACGGGCTGAGGATTATGATGCGTACAGAAACCAAGTGTCTTTTCTCTGTCCTCCACTCATTGCTTGCAGTTGGCATTGAGAACAAACCCGGTTTTCTATCGCAGGCCCGCACGGCAGATGCCTCTCATACCTGGGCAAAACTGGACACAGCCGAGGAGTGGGCTGAAAGTTGGATTGCGCAAGCCATTGTTCCTGTTTCTGGAGAGGAGTTAAACTCCCACCTAATTTTATTCTAATAGAGTGAGCAAGTTTGATCATTCATTTGACATTTTAGAATCTGCAGGAACATCGAAGTCGTAGAAACCCTTATAAAAATGGATTAGCCTTGGTTGCTAAGATCCTGCTAGGGTGTTTTACAGCAGAGTCAGCTTGGCATGTCCCTAAATTGGGGCCTTGGATGACAATACTGACAGACCCATACAGAGAGTAGCTCCAGAGATCATCTGAGGAGCCGAAGCATCAGGCTCCTTGCTTCATTGGGTCCTCTTTCCAAACTGTGCTTCTGGGGATTTCACAAGAAAGTTGGGCCTGGATTTCCCAGTCAGAAAGGTCAGATGTAGTCAAATAATGTGTCTATTGTTGCTGTTTGCAGGTTAAAAGGCATTTGGACTTTTTTTTTTTTTTTTGGTCTGCCTAGCAGTGGAGGGTCTCCATGGTATCCTAGCAACCAGATTTGAACTCCAGGCAGTAGCTCATTCCGCCATCCCTGCCATAGGTGCTGCTGCCCATCCCAGGGAACTGGGCCTGTTGCTAGTACTCCAGAACCTCCGACTTGAAGCTTCCACGCTCAGAGAATTCAAGACCATGCGATAAATAAACACATGCTGAAAGCAGCAGTTACCAGTATGCTCAACAGCTTATTCCTCAGTCACCTCGGTCGCATTTTGAATCCTACTCTGAATTGGGGAGCGGGCGCCATTTGCCATCCCTTCCCTGCAGCCCTTCCCTCCTTCCTCCCACCCAGCCTTCTGACACCACTTCCACTTTCTGCTCACCATCCTCGGTCAGGAGTGCTTTCTCCGGCATCGCCTTGAAATGTGTTTTCTGAGAAGTTAGCTCTGTGCAGCCTGTTTGGACTCCTCTAAGTATAACCTCGCTTATAAGAGGAGAGGGGATGCGATCCCTCGGAAACCAGCCATGTCAATATCAGCAAGAGCACAGCAACTGCAGCCCCCCACCCCCCAGCACATGGTCACCAAGAGGGGGGACTAATCGTACACGCTCAAAATGCCTCCTGCCTGAATGGATTTTATCATCATAGTTATTAATGCGAATGGGAAAATACAAAACGGCACGTGGTGTGGGAAGACCTGTGCCACAGGGACAGGAAAGGGCAAAATGAGCATTGTGAGAGCGGTCCCCCAGTTGCCAGCGAGTTGGAAAGACGTGGAGGGCTTTGCGGGCGAGTAACTAGGCAAGGAGAATGGAGGATGGTTTGCAAAATGAGACAGAAGTGTGCGGATGAAGCCTGCAATCTCGAGGAGACACCCTGGTTAGAGAACACGGAAAGCCTGCCTTCTCTGGGAGCCACAACAAGATTTCAACAGAAAACCATGCCAATATTTCCTTTTTGACTCTGCTTTGTCATGTGTGGAAGAAAGTCGGCGCTTTCTACTCCTGTGGATGGTTACCAGTCCCGGAAACTCACAGGGGCAGTTGGACCCTGTCCTACATGATTGCTAGGAGTTAGCATCGACTTCGTTAGTCTGTAAGCCCTTTGTAACATCCCTTAATTGGACATTGGCGAAGGTTTGATGACTCTTGTGTGGCTGCTGTGCAGAAGAAAGGAATATGGAGAATTAGGACAGGACAGTACTATTTCTGAATGAAATGGTTAGAATTGTGGTGCTGGCTTACTGCATACTGGTGACCATGCATTCAGCACTTTGTGCCAGGCACTGCTCAGAATCCTTAGCATTGATGGTCACTTTTAAAACTGCCAGCAGGCAGATCCCAGATTATCCCCATTTCGCTGCAGTGAAGGGCAGGGGAGCCAGCTTATGCAATGTGCTTGAAGTTGTGTATTTAACTTGAGCTTGGTTTTGATCTCTAGAGCCTGTCCCCTTAGCTGGTCGGCTCTCCTGCCTCCCACAGAGGTGGGAAGGTTAGGCAGTTGCAGGAAAACCTAATAAATAAGCATGCAGGCTCTTCTTAGGGGAGTAGCTGTTCACTAGTAACTGAACAGGAAGCGGAAGTAGAAGTCCTTTGAGAGAAATAAAGTGGGCGAGTGAGTCCCAAACTTGGCTGAACATGAGAGTCCCCCAGGGGGCCTACAAAGATCGCCCACTGCTCAGGTTTTACATCTAACCAGTTAAAGCAGAATGCTTGAGGGTAGAAGCCAGGCTTTAGCATTTTTTGGGACATACCCCAGGAAACACCAATGGGTAGCAAAGTCAGGAACCACCGTGATAAGAAAACAAGGGGCCTTTGTGTATGTGATTCAACAGAGGCCGGGATAAACCTTGTATCTAGATTCGTCATTATTGGCTAAACCCTTCGAAAAGCAGCAGTAGGTATTTTGCCAAATTAATCGAGGTACACTAATCAGCACTTTATTATTTATTGTCCTCAGTAGGGAGTCATTCGCCTCCCTCCCTGCGGCTTCCACCCTTGATGTCACATCGAATAGTCCCAGGGAGTTTTAAAATGCATTACTGCTAAGGTACTCTCTCTTGAGTTTCTGTCTTAATAGATTTGGGGTAGCTTCTCCGGCAATTCTAGCCCCTAGCTAGGGCTGAGGTCCTTCCAGATGGCCCATTCAGCTATGACTGGATGCCTATTTGAATCCCTACTTTTAGGGATACTACTTCTTATGACTCTTTTGATCAACCCCAATCTCCCTCTCAGACACAGTCGGTACCCCCGGTCCCTCAACCCCCACTGTCCATGGACCTGTCAGGCACACAGAAGTGGCAGCAGCCCCATTCACTGGAAGCAGGAGTCCAGCCACTCATAAGTCCTGGCCACTGTTCAAATATGACACATTTGGACGAGCCATCCTCCAAAGTGTGCTTTCCACTCTCACCGGGCGCTGCTGCCTGATCCGTCAGCGAGACGGTGGCCTTGGGTCCCCGATGCATCCGTGAAATGCGGATCCTGTGAGGGTGGAAGGAGGAGGAAGGCTCTTAGGCAGAGCAGTCCTGAGCCAGCCGTGCCTTTCCGTCTGGTATGTGATATCTCTGCAGCCGGCCACAGTTTTTTGTTTTGGTTTTTTTTTCTTCCTTCCTACAGATATTTTATCCTTTTAAGGCAAACAGCCTGAGCTCTGAGGGAGGAGTGCTTCCGAGAAAGCAGAGCAGGCGCGTCCGTCTCCTATCCCCTTCTCCAGACGATTTGGCTGGAGTGACCAGGGCTGAGCGTTGCTGTCAGAGGAGCCGTCTGAGACTGCACCTGTGAGAAGAGAGTCTTGGCGAACCCCCTTAGGAAGGCTCCTGAAAAACACGGGGCATCCTCAGCCTACTTTGTGCTTAGCATCTCCCTGGGGCTTCCCGCCTCTTCCTTGCTGCCTTTCCCTGTATTCCACCACCATTGAGCCACTTCTGCACAGGAGTGTCAAGACCCTCTGTCTTGACGGGAGCCGACACGCTCATCCTTCTGCCACGGAGAAGCAGGTGGATTTGAGCCAGGGACCTTGTAGTTCACAACCCAACGCCTAACCCACAACATCACAGGGTCCCTTCCTTCCCCTTACATCGATGTTAAATGTCCACAAGGTGTTCCTAATGGTTTCTGATAGGGGCCTATGGACATTTGTAATTTAATCATTCTCTTCTCAGATGAGGATCAGCCAATATAGCACTTTATACAAGCAATGGAAATTGCTGATATCATTGCAAATACATTTTTCTAATAAAAATAATCTTCTTAGAATTGGAGTCAGTGAGGAGCTTTTCTTGCCTCTTTCCCCACCTGCTAAAATATGAAAATATATTCTGCTGACAGCATGTTAAAGAAGAATGGATGTAATAAGACTGCCCAGAGGATTGGGGACATTAATTACACAGGGAAGTTAATCATAAGGAAAGTAAATGCTTTAATTATGTATCTGGTTTCACATCGTGCATTTGGTTGTTGGACCTAAATGGGAGGGATCGGAGGAATTAGCAACAATCAGGAAACACAACCAGAAGCATGTCTTTGCTTATTAGGGCTTAGCAGTTAGAAAACGATGACAAGGTGCCAGTCACAGGGCCAAGATTTGGTGGTAGACAGGTAGAAAATGCCTGTGTTCGGTGGCTGATATCCCAAGACTCAAAAGGGAGAAAGTTAGCATCCACAAGCACAAAACCCACAGTGACAATTTAGCTCGAACATATACTACTCCTACCCACACAGAAATTAAAATAATGTCCGTCACCTCTGCTTGTCTGAAGATCATGAATGTTAAACTCCATGAAGATGCTCTCAGACAGACACAATTTGAATTAACTTCTGTATAAAGGGGAGGAACTTAGGCTCAGACAAAGCATAGGAAAACAGCCTAAATCTTTTTCTGGGGCTGCAATTGAATAATAACATATAATCATCTAAAAGCAGAATTCCAATGCTATGAATCTTCCCATGTTCAAGTGCATTTTTCTCACTTCTAGACTACACCTGTTCTTTAGAAATAGCACCATACTTCTTATTTGAACATGGAATAATTATAGCATCAGCCAGTCAGCTTAATTTGGTTAATTGTATTGAATGTCAGTGATGACAAATACACCTTAGTTAAGCAAAATACCTTTGCTATTTTTGGAAACAATTGTATTATGGTAATATCAAGCTTTCACCAGATCTGGGCCAAGAGATAATGAGATAATACGCAGAAAAAGCATCTTCATTTCTGACTATACTGTATATCATCTTAATGGTCCAGCTCTATCGATAAATTACGGTTTTCGCTGCACTTCTAAGTCTCGCAAAGAAGAAGGAAATAAAAAAGTTTGTCATGACATGTATGAAAAATGAGAGTTTGGAAATTGGCCCTTCCGAAGTTATTGTTACCGATGGACTAGAGGGTGGATTGGTCGTACACTACCGAGCATGCAGGTGACTGGCCAACATGCTGTCAAAGGAGCGCAAGGCCTCACCTCCATCATCAGAGGCACACTATGCCTAAGTTATTGGTGATGGGAGAACATTCTGTATGGTGGCGAGACAGAGAGTAGATGGCCTTCGGGTAGACCTGTGCTGGTTTGACACGGTGTTACCATATCCTTTACAGAGGAATAGTAAGCACCCGCCAGTGACAGGAACCATTTTGCTAAGCCTGTGATGGCAGCTCATTGTGCCAGTAGGAGGAGAGAAGTAAGAAGAAATGCAGGGCCACAAGCCCAAGGAGGCATTACTGTATGCATCATTGCACATGGAACACTGCACGGATCATGGTTTGTTCTAGGCAATTGTTACCCCCTTGTTTTAGAACGGTCTGAGAATTCCAAAGTTTAGAAAAGTAAGCTCCAAGGCACTCAGATAAGTAAGAGTAATTTTCTGACTCTTAAGATTTCTCAGTTTCATCCCTTTTTATTTTGAGCAAATGGACAATTTGCTTAGTAGAATTTTTTTTTTTCCATTCTGAACTCTTAGAGGGAAAAAAGCCAAATCAAACCCAAAAAATCCTTAGTGTAGATGAGAGTGCAAAAGCATTAGATGGCAGAACAGAAGAATTACTCAAAGTTTATAGTTATTCACTTAATATTTAGCTTTAAAGAAATGTAATGTTAGGTTGTGCTATACCTTTGCGTGGTAAACTTCCTTATAATAGATCTGAAAAGCTGTGACGTTTCAAAAGAAAGTAAGACATGAATTTTCTCTTCAGTAGTTGTCACTTTGACGAGGACATCAAAGGAAACCAGTGACATGAAAAATTATTCTTTTCTTTTTTAAAAAATCATTTTATTAGGGGCTCATACAACTCTTATCACAATCCATACACACATCAATTGTGTAAAGTACATTTGTACATTCATTGCCCTCATCATTCTCAAAACTTTTCCTCTCCACTTAAGCCCCTGGCATTAGGTCCTCATTTTCCCCCTCCCTCCCCGCCTCCCACCCTCATACGCCCTTGATAATTTAGAAATTGTTATTTTGTCATATCTTGCCCTGTCTGACGTCTCCCTTCACCCACTTTTTTGTTGTCCATCCCCCAGGGAGGAGGTCACATGTAGAGCCTTGTAATCGGTTCCCTCTTTCCACCCCACTCTCCCTCTACCCGCCCAGTATCGCCACTCACACCACTGGTCCTGAAGAGATCATCCGCCCTGGATTCCCTGTGAAAAATTATTATTTTTAGATTATGCTTTCCAGATGTTTTAGCATTACATAACACGGAGACACAAATTCTCCTCCCGAAGCAGGAAACAAAATAAGAATGAAATGATTCCTGATTCATGTCATTTTGAGTGGTATAAAACTAAATACATGCTACTTTGAAGCAATCCTCATGGATAGGAATGGACGAAAAATGTAACAAGCCTTTTGTGAACAGATCAACTTTTATTAACTGCTTGTTACCCTAAAAAAAAAAAGCAAAAACAAACGTTTGAACTTGTCTAGCCTTTGTCATTTGTTTTACTTAATGCACTGACATCTTAAGTACCTTTACTTTTTGTGGGAAAATATTTGGCTTAGAAAAGGATTTTCTTTTAATTGGAAAATGCTAAAGAGTATATGGTCTCTACCATTTGAAATAGTAATCTGTAAAGGAAACAAAACTTACAGAAATGGACTATTTAGACACACATAGAAGCAGCATATACAAAGGGTGTTTAAATGTGCATAGAAAATTCCCATTCTCTTTTCATTCCAATTTGTCCCATGAACATTTAGAAGCCCTCTTTGATGTGTATTTAGCTATTTCTTTCCATGTTTATAAATAATTATTAGAAACCAGGTTTTAAAAATAGGATATTTGAGGAATAGCCTTTTATTTCTATTGAATGTTATGTGCCATCTATGATCTATACATGGTTATTTTAGGCAACTCAGAGATACATCTACTCTCAGAAATGAAGCGATCTAAAAATCCAATATGAGGAGTCAGGGAAGACCTTTCTGCCACAAGCTCCGAAGGACTAGTTGGTGCCCGGCTACCACTATTGGACTTTTGAGCCAAGATTCTATGCGGGAATCCTGACCCCAAAAGGGGAAGTTAAAAACAGATGGAACGTTTTCTTGGATTGCAGCGTTTCTGGAGTCACTGAAGTTGGATGGACTCTGGAAACTATTGTCCTGTGATCATCTTTATACCTTAAACCAAAAATATCCCCAAAGTCTTCTTAAAAGCAAACAGACGTTTAAGAGAAAACATTGGTCTTGAGCACTGTGTTCTTTCCAGATCAATGTTATGTTTGTGCCTGTGTCAGTCTGGGGAGACTAAAGAAACAAATCCATGGACACACATATGTGTATAAGAAAGAGATTTATATACAAGAGGAAGTGAATATTGAGAAAACATCCCAACCCAGTCCAGTCCAAAGTCATACGTTCGGTATTAGCTCATATGTCTGACACCAATCCATAAAGTCCTCTTCAGACTCACGAAACACATGCAATGATGCCAAATACAGAATGATCACGGGCCAGTGGCTGCAAAGTGAGTGGTGGTAGAAGCGTCTGGGCGCTGGCAGGGGTCTCCACGTAGCCATTCCAGTTCCCAGGGCTGCAGCAGGGTAGGTCCCTGTGACATCTCCTCAGGGATGCCTTGCAGGAAGTCCATCTTGTCAGTAGAGAGTCTCCAAGGGAGTGAACTGAGAGAGATAGTGTCTCTCACCTCCAAGAAAGAATTACCAGATTTCCCAGAACACTAAGGAGAAAGCCATGCCCACACAGAAGTCTCATTGGCTATCTCCAGATTGACAGCCTAGACACCTACACTCTTATTCCTTAAATTAACACCAGATTAAGTGACTACCATAGAGCCCATCGTTGAAGCCACTTCCTTGTTGATCTTCTTCCTTTTGGCGGATGGATCTTCTACTAAGTCTTTTTCCAGGGACTGCTCTTTCCTGTTAACATGTTCAAAGGACATGAGACAAAGTCTTATCATCCTCAATTCTAAGGAGCATTCTGGTTACTGTCAGTATTCGTCACCATGATTCAAGTGCATCAATTGTTCGTGGCCTTCCTTATTCATTATCCAACTTTCCTATGTTTATCAATTGATTGAAAACACCATGGTTTGGGCCAAATACACGTTAGTCCTCAAAATGACATTCTTGCTTTTTATTAAAGAGGTCTTTTGCAGCAGTTTTGTCCAGTGTAGAAAAGGTGTGTGTCAGGGTTGGGTCCTTTCACTATATTTATTCAATCCCGAATAAACTGAGACGTTGGATTGTATGTATTGAAGAACTTGGCTTCAGCAGTGGAGAAAAGCTGATTAACAACTTGTGAGCTGCAGATGATACAACCTTGCTTACTGAAAGCCAAGAGAACTTGAAGCATTTGCTAATGAAAGTTAAAGACTGCAGCCTTCAGTATGAATTGCAACTCTATGTAAAGAAAAACCAATACTTACAACTGGACCAATAGACCACATCATGATAAAGGGATAAAAGATTGAAATTGTCAAGAATTTAATTCTGCTTTGCCTCCACAATAAGCGTTCATGGAAGCAACAGTAAAGATCTATGTAGATGGGTCTTAAAGGACAGCAACACCTCAGTTAAATGGCTAACTTACAAGGAGAGGAACAACTCAGAAAGGGATATTGAAATATTTAGTGACGGTACTTACCACCACAAGGTATGCATAATACATGAATAATATTGAATATATCACCAGAAATTTCATCCTTAATTATTAAGCAAAGCTGCTGCTCATCTGAGGAAAGGGTACTCCCTCTTTTTTCTCTAATAGCTTTTCCCCTCATATCCTACACAATCCATTATATCCATTCACATACAATGCTGTCGTTCGGTCCCATCCAGTGGAGTTACACTGTCATCAATGCTATCAGCTCCACCTCCCCCCACCCCACTCTTCCCATACCCTCAAGGAACCATTACTCCTGTTATTGTTCCCAAAGGGTTATCAATCTTGACTTTTATGTACTTAATGAGGTAAAACAAATAAAAACCATAATAGTAAGGGAAGGAAATATTAAGAAGTAGAGGATAGTTATGTGGTTTGTCAGTGCCATACTGCACCCTGGATTTATCATCCCTTCTGTGTGGCCCTTCTGAGAGGAATGATGCAATTATTCTACAGATGGGTTTGGGGTCTCTACTGCATCCACGCCCCTTCACATCGATTTGGTTGCTTGTTTTTGAACTGATACCTCTTCCTGTTGACACAGGAAGGGGACTCTTTTTATGTGACCCATT
>NW_022103968.1:41863839-41872752 GCF_000313985.2 Echinops telfairi
GGAGTGGGGACCCAAAGCCCATCTGTAGGCAACTGGACATCCCGTTACAGAAGGGTCACAGGGAAGAGACCAGCCATTCAGTATGCAGTGTAGCAACGATGAAACATACAACTTTCCTCTAGTTCTTTAATGCTTCCCCCCACTACTATCATGATACCAATTCTACCTTACAAATCCAGCTAGAACAGAGAAAATGTACACTGGTACACATAGGAACTGGAAACACAGGGAATCCAGGAGAGATGAACCCCTCAGGACCAGTGGTGAGAGTGATGTTACTGGGAGGTTAGAGGGAAGGTGAGGTAGAAAAGGGGAATTGGTCACAAGGATGTACATATAATCACCTCCCTGGGGGATGGAAAACAGAAAAGTAGGTGAAGGGAGACGTTGGACAGTGTAAGACATGACAAAATAATAGTAATTTATAACTTATCACGGGTTCATGAGGTATGGGGGGGGTGGGGAGGGAGGGGAAAATGAGCTGATACCAAGGGCTCCAGTAGAAAGCAGATGTTTTGACAGTGATGATGGCAACAAGTGTACAAATGTGCTTGACACACTGGTTTTATGTATGGATTGTGATAAGAGTTGTACGAGCCCCCAATAAAATGATTTTAAAAATGTCTCTTGCTCAAATTAGGCTCATTTTAGTCTTCACTTTACTTTCTGGGGAAAAAAATTCTCAATTCTTCACTTTATAGTCTTGTCTTCATTGGTCAATTAATGATGATGGTAATGATAAAACAAAACAGAACCAACCCAAAACAAAACCAATTCACTGCCATTGAGTTGAATCTGAGTCCTGGTGACCCTCAACCTGTGAGTCACAACCCCTTTGGGGGTTGAACAACCCTTTCACAGGGGTGGCCCGATTCATAACAGTAGCAAAATTAAAGTTATGAAGTAGAAACCAAAATAATTTTATGGTTGGGGGGTCACCACCCATGAGGAACTGTATTAAAAGGTTGTGGTATTAGGAAGGTTGAGAACCACTGCTCTAAGACATAGCCGAACTGCCTTTCTGGGTTTTCAAGCCTGTAAAGCTTATGGGAGTAGAAAGTCTCATTTCTCTACCAAAGAGCAGCTGATAGTTAAGAGCCGTGTAATCCACTATTTTACCAGCTTTCAATCATAATCATAGTAAGTACTAAAAATGTCGTTTTCACTCTTTGTGCCATGCATGTTGTTATTGGGAGCCATCAAGTTAATTTTTTGACTTGTATTGCTGCCATGTGACAGAGTAAGACTTCCCCACAAGGGTTTCTGGGCTGTAACTGGTACGGGAGTGGATTGCCAGGTTTTCTTCCGTGGAGCTCTGAAGGCTTTCGTAGTGCTGTTCTTTCAGTTGGCAGCCAAGCTGAGTGCCGGACCACAGCTCCCCCAAGGACTCTTTAATGATACTTCATATCATTCTCAAAACAGTTTGCTAAAGTAAGTATATTGCCATTCCCAGGTTTCTCTGAGGGGAAAAATGAGGCACAGAGAAGTGAAATAACTTGCCCCAAATAAAATAATAGAAGTGTTCAAGGATGACCCCTCATGATGTAGGGGCTTAAGCATTGGGCTGCTAATTACAAAGTTGGGGGTTGGAACCCACCAGCACAATGCAGGAGAAAGGGTTTATGCTCCTGCAGAGGTTGATAGTCAGCTCAGACCCCTGTGCGGACGTTCTGCTATGCTCTGTGGAGGCTCCGAGTCAGCGTAGCCTCAGATCTGGTAGGTTTGATTCAGTTTTTTGGAAATGCTCCATTGTAGGTTTTGTGATGACAGAATCTAACCTAGTGTCATTTTCCCCAACAACCCATTTTGTAGTACAAGGTTTATTTTATGTTCCCTTATGCAGTTTTGTTCTTTGAGTATGATTCTATTAACTTTCCATGTATACATTTAACCATGATAACAGTTTATGTCCTTTCTCTCTTACATATACGTTGTTGTACATCATGCTTTCGAATCTTGGTAGTTATTGCTACAATAACAATATAATTTATGTTATATTCCAATTGTAATCAAATGGATTGCCTATGCCTAATGCATGCTTTGCTGTTCATGCGTAGAAAGATTTACCCATCCTGCACTTGCATATACAAGAGTGCTCAAAAAGTTCATGAGAAATGGAATTAAAGGTTAGTGGAATTTTCCACTAACTTTGTGAAGTTCCTCATGTCAGTGTGTGTGTTTAAAACATTTTAAGTACCGCTTCTCAGCCTTTTGGCTAAGATCAAGTGTAAAACATTTTAAGTAGCCTGGGCTTTTCATTATTGAATTAAGTTCTCATAAATATTTCCTCAATTTGCCAATGTTGTATTTTCTTATTCTCTCCTCAAATATTAGCCTTCTTAATTTAAGTGAATTTTTTTTCAAGTTCAACAAATGCCTTCTGTTTATTCTGGTAATTAAGAAAATGGTTCTATGGACAGGTTTCCAATTGTTTGTTTATTTGTTCCTCTAGCAAATAAATATTTAGGAATGGGGCTATTCAAGGATAGAAAACTCTGGTAGATGTGTTCTTTTCTTTAGAAACATTTTATTTATTTCTTACCTAAAAACCAGGGACTTTTAAGGTATGAGGGGGCTTTAGAAAGTTCATGGAAAAAACTTCCTTTCCTTCTTGGGATTCTTGAAGCACCCCCCTTCACATATAATGCAAGAGATACTGCTTCTTCCAGGATCTTCCAACATAAGACTGGCCCCCGAATACTTAGACTAAAGTGACATCACCAGTTTTCAGGGTCTGAATTTGAAAAGTGTGCCCTTTGTCTTTGTCATACCCATCAGAGCCTGAGCTTTTATATCTTGGTCATTGTTTGAAAAATATCTACTTCTCGTTGTTTAGAAAACAAGCCCAGTAGCTCTTTTGCTTCATGCTGTATCCTGGGAACCCCGAATGGGCAGGTACATAACGAATCCTTAATAATCATTTGTCAGGTGAAGAATGAGAGGGGGCCTCTTCATCTCTATATCTTGTGGAGGCTTCATGTATTTATTTAAATCATTTCATTAGGAGTTCTTATAACAATGAATACATCAATTGTATCAAGCACATTCGTACGTATGTTGCCATCGTCATTTTCTGAACATTTTTCTTTCTGTTTGAACCCTAGGTATTAGCTCTTCTTTTTTCCCTCCTTCCCCCACCCTCCCACCCTTGTGAACCCTTGATAAATGACCAGTATTTATTATTTTCATATTTTACACCAACTCTCTTTCAAATTTAGAGTTATAAATATTGGAAACCGAAGTCACTGGTCTTAGTAGAGACTTAGACAGAGTTGGTTTGGCTCTGAGTTCTACTTGACTGAATGGCAGTGAATTTGGGATTGTTTTGTGGGTGCGTTTGGCTAGGACAGTACTTTACAAACTTGGGATTTGAATGTCTTGTTTATGACGTTCCTCAAGGAGTTCCCCACGGATGATAGAATCTGTTAATGTGTCCAGCTATTAATCAGAAGATTGGTGGTCTGAGTACACTCAGAGGTGCCTTCGAAGAAAGGTCTGATAACATGCTGTTAAAAATCAACCTGTCAAAGTCTTATAGAACACGTCTGCTCTGATTTGGAATTGACTTAATGGGAGGTGTGCCCAGTGAATGCGCCACACTCCTCCCAGTAGATGCTGTTTGAAACTACCCCACTACCCTCCCGGCGTTATCTACTTAGACGCCGAGGGCGTCTTAGTTTTAATCTCTGAATTTAATTGTCCAGAAAAGGCCCTTTCAGCTCGAAGAATCCATGATGCCTCTGCTGTTTGCCCAGGAAGCACACCTGTCCTCTGAGTTTAATGAATCGCAGTATCTGCACACATTGCCATTCCTGTGGAGTTGATTCCGGCTCCTAGAGATCCCACAGCGCAGAGTAGAACTGCCCCATAGGGTTTCCAAGATAATTATCTGTATGGGAGCAGATTGCCACATTTTCTTAATGCGGAATGCTGGTGGGTTCTACCCACCAAACTTTGGTGAGAAGCTAAGCTCTTGTCCTCTCTGCACCATCAGGGATGCTCTCTCTACCACAAAGCACCGTAAATTGTTTGTGCTTAAAACTAAATGGATCCGTTACTGAGACTCACAGACAGAATTAATAGAAATAGTCACAGGAGAGTTTTTTCTGTTTCTTAATGCTTTTTGGTGATACAGTAAGAACAAAATCCTGACAAACTTCTAGATCCTGAGGATATCTTGCAAATTTTGATTATCCAAAAATGAACACAAATCTTACTCGAGTGAGATAGGAGAGTCCATTCAACACAGGGTAAAATATGGTATTAGCTAAGGCCCTTGATATTCACCAACATAAAATTTACTAGCTGCTTTTGCTTCAGGATGAAATAAATCTATCTATCTATCTATCTATCTATCTATCTATCTATCTATCTATCTATCTACAATCTATCTATCTATCTATCTATCTATCTATCTATCTATCTATCTATCTATCATCTCTCTCTCTTATCATCGAGTCGATTCCAACTCATATAGACCCCATAAGACAGAGTAGAACTGCCCTGTGGGTTTCTGAGACAGTCCCTCCAGCTTATTATTCCGTACAGTTAATACATAAGAACAATAAAAGGGGTCCACATTTGAAAAATGGTAGGAATGTAAATTTGTGATTTTCACATTGGGCGGTTGCCACCCACCTTAGAGAGAACCAGGATTACAAGTGCCATTTTTGTAACCACTGTACTGAACACAACCAAAAACTGGGTGTCAGTTCTTTAGAACGGGTGTGAACTGACTGAATCCCCCCACTGCTTTCAATCCCCCTTTTGTACGCTATCCAGCGTCCATGAATTCATGAATTGCCTAGAGAATCTATTGCGGTGTATGCCTCAATAGTGAACTTAAGGGAAATGCAGGCAGATGCACTCAGATCCCAACATTTGCAAAGGGGCTTCAAAATTTTTGTGGGAAAATTCCGCTATCTTTTAATTCCATATTTTTCCAGCAAGTTTTGGGAGGCTACGTGTACAATGGATAAAAACATGGATTCTGATTAAACTGTTACTTCATCCCTTTCGAGGTATATAATGTTGGATCCATGTGAGCTTTTCATTTCTTCATTATAAATGAGTATTATAACACAGACCATGATTAAAGATAATGCCTGTGGGGCGCTTGGTACAGTACTCAACACATAGTATGAGTTAGTAAACAGTTAATATTGGGATCACGATTCTCACTTTTGGTTGACTTTGTTCAGGCATGCTCCATTATTACAGTGTTACCACAGGTAGGAAGAAAGGCTTGCTCATCTACTTCTGAAAGATCAGTCATGGAAACCATATAGGTCGATCAGTGTGATCCCTTTGTGCGTGGGGGCCCACTCCACAGCAGTTGATAACAGTGAACAACTTTGAATCAAACTGAAGAGCCGGAAGAAGAAAGACAGGATGACGCATGCAGAGGTCCCAGAGCAAGTCTCAAGACAACCGAACTGGGCTTTGGTGGGTCTTGCTCAGAGGGAGCGAGGGGCGGCAGGGCTCCTCCCGGCTTCTGTGTGGTCTGACTGCAGAAGAGAAAGGGCAAACATAGGCAAGTGTGATGTTTCACAAAGCTTTGTAGTTCTTCCAGGCCAGGCCTTTAGAAATGCCCAGAATTAATTAGTTGCAAAGTTTGCATGGAGTCCCATGTGTTTAAATTGCACTAGAACATGATCATGAACATGGTAACGATGTAGCGCTTATCTGACCGAAAACCTACCTGTGTTGTAAAGACAGGAACGCTGTTTGGTGGCTGGTCTTTGCAGATGAATTTATATGAAATGGTAAGGAATATTGTTCTTCAGATTTGCATGTCTGTAAAATTGTAAGGAATATTGTACTTAAGATGTATCTTCACACACAAGGCCATTGTCAGCATAAGGAGCCTAAGTACTGACTATGGCATTGATACTTGGCAGTGTGCTGCATATTTAAAGACTGACTACTTTATTGATTTCATTTTAATCCACCAGAAGTATTTTGAGCAAAGTGCCTTTTCTGTTTCCTGAAATGTTGACAGAGAAGAACTTATTCCCTGATAATGGCTTTCCATTTCAAAATCATTCAGCCCCACTTGAATATTTGCTGTCCAGGCTAACAAGCCGTCAGATGCAGAACATCAGCTTGGTCTAAAAATGCTTTCTGTTAATGACTTTCATGAGGCATCTCAAGCTGTCTTTTCAAAAACAATGTGATTGGGGGTGACAGCAGTGGTAAGAGCCCTGCTAGCCTGTGGAAGAATACATTAATGGCCTGGACAAATACTTGATTGTCATGTTGATAAGTTGATAATGGAAAGCTTGGGAATACAAAAAAACCGCAAAATACAAAGCTAGTTTATTTTGAAATGTGTCTTTTCGTACAAGAAAGACAGAGTATTTTGTAACAGCGTTATTGAGGTCTGACACCCCAACCCTAAAGTCTACCCCCTGTATGTGTTCATGAGAATAGCATGTAGTGAAGATATTGTATGATTTTAAAACCAATAAGTATTTTTAAACGTTTCCATCACCTACCCACCCCCATCCCAAACTACCTGGGAGCTTCTTGCAGTTAATTCTTGTCCTACGCCCACTCCCAAGAAACCACAGCTCTGCTTTCTGTCTAGAAATCTATCTTTTCTCAACATTTCACATAAAGAAGCATCTTAATTTTCAAATGGCCAATAAACTACATCGGGGTAAATGGACTGAAGTTGTCAAGAACCTCATTTGACTTTGATCCACAATCACTACCCATGGAAGCAACAAGCAGAAAAACCAAACAGCATGTTAGGCTGGGCAAGTCTAGTGCAATACATTCTTTAAAGTGTTCAAAGGCAAAGATGTCACTTTGAAGATGAAGGTGTGCCTTTCTGAAGCCGTGTTTTCAGTCATCTCCAGGGGGCCTCAGACTTCTTAAACAGGGGGCCAGTTCCCTGTCCCTCAGACCCGTTGGAGGGTCGGACTATAGTTTAAACAAAAACTATGAACAAATTCCTAGGCACACTGCACACATCTTATTTTGAAGTAAAAAACCAAATGGGGCAAAAACACCCGGCGGGCCAGATAAATGTCCTCAGTGGGCTACATGTGGCCCGCGGGCCGTAGTTTGAGGACGTCTGAGAGGGTACAGCTGGAAATGAATGAGGCAGGTCTGGTAGTGTAGTGGGTCGGTGTTGGGCTACTAACCCAATCGTCAGCAGTTTGAAACTACCGCTGCATGCGAGAGAGGTCAGACTTTCTACTGTGAAGAGTTCCAGTCTCCAGCTCCACACGTGCAGTCCTACTGTCCCACAGGGTTCCCACTAGTCAGAACTGACTCCAGGCCAGTGGGAAGATGAACACCGTTGAGTTCCGGTGTTAGTGCAGAAGAAGAACTGTTGTAAAAGCAAACCAGTGGGCATTGGCAGGAGTACAGGCAGAAGGAGGGGCCGGGCAACACTTCATTTCAGGTACTTTGGGGCACATTGTCTCAAGGACCCAGTCCCCGGGGAAGGACATTATTGTCGGCTAAGTAGAGGGTCAACGAAAAAGAGAAAGCTCCTCCTGGTGGTGGGTTGACATGGTGCTGCAACAAAGGCTTGGGTATAGGAGCAAATATGAGGATGTCACAAGTCTGGGCAATGTTCTACGCCGTTAGCACACAGCGACACTGAATTGGAGCCAACACAATGGCACCGACAAGCCTCAGTGTACTTGAATGGCTATGCGATATTGACTCACGGTTTATTTAGTGACATTTAGAATGTTACAGTTGCATTTGGACCCAGACCATTCGTTATTATATTAACTATTACATCTCATTCGTGTCAGAAAGGGTTAACTGGCCCAACTATTCTTTTCATTTGTTGGTTTTGCACTAAGAGGAGACTGAGAAATTCAATGTTGTGCCTGGATGGAATAAATCAGTGTGAAAGTGAACTGATAAACAGTAACAATAGTAGCAACAGGTTGTCATTTGGAATATTTGTATGTTTAACTAACTGCTAGGTGAAAGGTCGGAGGTTTGAGTCCACCCAGAGATATCTTGAGGGAAAGATCTGGGATCTACTTTTGAAAAAGCAGTCTTTCAAAATCCTCTGGAGCATGCTTCTGCTCCAACTGAACATGCTTCTGAAATCAACTGATCATACTTCTGCTCCAGCTGAACATGCTTCTGAAATCAACTGCACATGCTTCTGCTACAACTGAACATACTTCTGAGCATGCTTCTGAAATCAACTGCACATGCTTCTCCAACTGAACATACTTCTGAGCATGCTTCTGAAATCAACTGAACACACCTGGCATGATGTGCCAGCCGTTCTACCCGGGGCTTCAAATGTGCTCCCCACTCCTCATAATAGGGTAGCTAGAGAAAATTTGCTCCTTTTTAGAGATTTCAAAATGGAAACAAGATAAACCCCCCCCAAAAACACCCTCACTGTCATTGAGTTGATTCAGACGCATAGTGACCGTTATACAGCAGAGTAGAACCACCCTCTCTGAGGTTCCGAGCTTGCAAATCTTTACAGGAGTAGAAGCCTCATCGTTCTCCACGAGAGCTGCTGTTGGGTTCAAACTCTTGACTTTTTGATTAGCTGCTCGGCCACCTCAAGCTCAGAGCAGTTAAGTAGCTTTCCTAACATTTTGATACTACATTTAAAGTCTACACTTTAGCAGCCGTGGTCACAATAATTTACTTGAGGTACTGTGGTCAGCAGAATTCTGTGGGTTTTGCCTTTATTCTCCTTCTCAACTGTGCTGGCAGAAGTTGGGTGGGCCATGAGTCAGTCGCCGAGTAGTAACGGTGTAGTTTGGCAGTTTTGTTTTGGTGTAGTCGTCGCCCGCGAAGAGGATAAATACAATGCAGTAGTTCTGTGACGAGATCTGCTGTGAGCAGCTAATCTGTTGCAAGGGAGTTTCTTCGGGGGTGTGACCCGCATTCAGTATGGATGTTCTGGAAACGCTC
>NW_022103968.1:41873151-41873714 GCF_000313985.2 Echinops telfairi
GCCTTAGAAGGGTTGAGAACCACTGTTCTAGAACCATGTCAGATCTTTTCTTGAGCTAAACCTCTCAAAGCCTATTCATAGCTGGTTCTCTAGAGCATCCAGTCTCAGGCACCAACCCTCTCTCTTTATTTGTCCAGCACTAACATACATTCTTGACGTTACCCTCCCAGTTGCCTTTGAGTTTCCTATGCAGGTCCTGTGAAGGAGGAGTAAGAACAGAGTGTTGTTCAAATGAAGCTGGTCCCCAGTCTCTGAAGGGATGAAAGAATTGATCAGCGAGCTGTTGGTGAGTGAGAGCGGCCAGTAGGAAGGCGAGATTTGAATTATGAAATAAAGGAATAGAGCAGCCGAACTGGGAGAAATGGAAGGCAATGACAGCAATGACAAAAACAAAATAACAACAACAACAAACATTTAAAAAAATCGTTTTATTAGGGGCTTGTACTCTTAAAACAATCCATACATCCATCCATTGTATGTCAAGCACATTTGTACATTTGTTGCCATCATCATTCTCAAAACATTTGCTTTCTGCTTAAGCTCCTTATTTTTTCCCTTCCCTC
>NW_022103968.1:41874533-41878438 GCF_000313985.2 Echinops telfairi
ATATATGCACATAGATATATTTCCCCATCATCATATATAAATCTATTTACATATGTACACGTTCTATAAATGCCCTTTACCGCCTACAAGTTTTGACAGGAAGTGTAAGACTTTAACTTCTTTAGATGGGCTTAAGGTGCTATTTCATGAAAATAGTTGAGTTTCAGCAAAAATTGTCAATAGGGTAAAAAGTAACATAATGGAAGAGTCCTATTAGGTTCTTGGCCAGCGGGGCAGGATACAGATGCATGAGTCTAAACGTGATTACTTTTCCATTGGGACGTAACTTTAGGTGGCTGCAGCTGACTTCATTTTGTTTCACTAAAGATCCTGGCTTGCTACCTGGCTAGCTGTATTTTCCACAAGCAATTGCTTTGGTGCCAGTCAGTCCAGACTGGTGCAAAGACTTCTGGGTTGTGAGCCAACTGGTCCCTGGCCAGGTATGTTGCTTATTCAGCAGTGATGTGAGGTGGCACTGTTAGCTTTCTTTCTTATTGTGCAGGTACCAGGGATGACGTTTCCATGTGAGAAGATAAAGGATAATATTACTGTGAGGAAGAATCATATCACAGGGGGTTTATAAAAAGGGATTTTAGGGATGTGGGACTATTTAATGGGTTTGCCTCAGGCTGCAGATTCTAGCTAGAGTCACAGAAATGTTTGAGAGTTTTCAATTCCAACCCCCTAATTCTTTCAAAATTAATTAATTGTGAGCTGTGTGAGAGATATGTATGTCTGGGAACAGTTTTTATAAATATATAGGCTCCAGGTAATGAAAAATGAGAAACAACAGTGGTATACACACATATACACACGATTTAGAGTGGTTATATCTAAATGCATGCAATACAAGATTTAAAAAAATGTAGCATAAATAAGTAAGGAAGTTGATACTGTTTTCTATATTTTCTATGTGTGTTACATTTGCTTGCACAGCCTGGAAGGATGGACAACACAATGGACACAAAAGCCGTAGTGGTTCTCAAAGTTGGGCCCTGAACCGGAAGCATCCGTGTATCACCTGGAAATAGTCTCACTTCCCACCCCAGATTTACTGCCTAGCAATTTATGTTTAACAAGCCCTTCATATGAGTCTGTTGAGTCCTACATTTTGAGAACCCTTCTTTTCATGGGAAGGGAAGTTGAACTAAATGGGTCAGGCTGCACCGCCCCTTGTCGACACTGGACAGGAACTCCCCCCCCCACCCCCCCCACCCGTGACCACACCACGGAGCAGCAGTTCACATGTAAGAGCAGTTTCTCCTTGCAGGGGTCTATGATTTGGAATTTTTACTCTCATTCAGGTCCCATCACCCTTCCTCGTCCAGAAGACAGCGCGAATCAGCTTACCTAATTTTCTTTTGGAGATTCCTATCGTTGAATGACTATGATCTAGCAATTGTTTGGTACTTAACCTTAACTCTTATGAATTATTAGTTCACATATGTGTTTATGTATGTTTCTGTGTGTGTGTATCATTTGATTATCTGACATTGTTTCTTGTCATTGTCTATCCAGAGAGCGCCCTGTTTATCCAGGCCCCAGACCCAAGAGCAGTATGTGTTATACATTAGGGGTGGAGCAATTGAACTGAGAGTGATGTGTCTATTCTGATGTAGACTGTACGCTACAAGGAACAGGCCTGTATCTCCGTGCTAAGTTGAGAGTACGAGGTGTGAGTTGCTCAACATGTGGCTGGGCAACATCGCCTCCTTCTACATCTATATTCACGGTACCATAAGGTTTGGGGGTTAAGGGAAAGCAGCCTTCTTTCTGTTTATCGTTTCTGTTCAATACTTTTAAAGAGCTGTGAAAGAGGATGTGGCTCTGGGGTGCAGGCTCTTGGGTTTTGTCCAGCCATGTTGTCACAGGACCTTAGCCATTACAGCTAGCAATCCTCTCTCCTTGCACCTTGGCATTTATTCTAGATGTATGTCATTAATATGCAAAATGGTTAGATAGTGGGTTTTTTACTTTTGATATAAATGCAAAATATTGAGCAACGAGATAGTTGATAAGTAAGGTGTAGGTATATTTATTTAATGGGTAATGCTTGATTCTCTGCTCCAAAGAGTAGACATTACAAAAGTTAAATCCTAAACATGTATTGGAATGTTAGCAGTTTTAAATACCAAACAATTAGAATCTGTAAAGTAATACAGGGTTTCAAGTTTTAACTGAACCTGTTCAGTCCCAGTGTGCTTTGGAATTCAGGTTTCATTTTACCATGAGATTTGAAAGGCACCAGGAATTGTACCTGTAGAATGGATTCTGTAGCACCTCTGGGATGCAAGACAGAGCTCCCTAAACATAACTGCATTCGTGTGGCTAGAGGGATGAATATTTCACTACGTGGGGAAAGTCAGCGCTGCAGAAAACATTTTGATCAATTAGGTTGAGTTTTGTGATTAGGTGAAGGTGAATTTGCTGAAAATTCACATGGCTTGGTTTTTTAGAGTTTTTCATTTTTAACTTGTGTATAAAAGGTTATGAAGTAGTCTAGTCAGTAAGAGAAACTAACAATTGTATTTCATATGGTCTAATTTTCACAATCTGCCTGACTTGTGTGCACATAATGTGTATGTAATATGATTTTTTTTTGCCAAACCTCATAACCCTTGCATGCATTATAGCCCTGTGGGTGCTATACTTGTTCTGTGGGTGAACACGTTACTGATGTGGGTGTGTATTTGTGAGAAAGCACAGTTTACTTAGCCTCAGGAAAGAACTGAGGCTCAGAGAGTCCACACAACTTGATCCAAATCACAGAGCTATATACTAATACAATCTGTAATTCAGACCCAGGCCTAGCGGACCCCATAAAGTGACAATTGCTATTAAGATTCTTTTGTTTCCTGGTGACAGCACATGTTTCAGAGTAAACCTGTCCCCTCAGCGTCTCAATGTCTGGAGACAGGTGGCCAAGCTTTTCTTCCCAGGATCCTCCGGGTGGAGGATTAAAATGGCCAGCCTTTCAGTTAACCACCTAACCTTTCACCATTTGCATCACTTGGGGACTCCGTGCCAGCCTATCATTTGCACAAGAGAGCACTTGTTACTTAGAATCCTATTTTAGAGTGAAGGAAGGTCATTGTGATTGTAGAGGGCAGCTCATTCATTGTATGAGTCTAGAGAGGTCCAGAAGGCAGTGGTCTAGAGTAGCATTTCTGGGAAGGGGCTGAACTTAGAACCCAGGTCTTTTAATATTGAACTCTGTGCCCTTTCATTTCCTTTCTTGAAATGTGGCTCATAGATGTTTCTAAATGGTTGTTCTCGGCAATCATGGGTGTCGCCAATGAAAAGGCCATTTTTCTAATAGTTTGTGTTTCCTCTATCAACTACCAAAATGTTTTGAGCAAATGGTTCGGCTCTCTGTGTTTTTGTAATCAAATACCTAAGAGCTAGTAGTAATGCACCCTTTCCCTGGTTCAAGCAGGGCCCTTTATTTACTTAGGCACAGCTAGAGTATATTGTAATTCTCTGTTTCCATAGTTGCCTTCAAGAGTGAAATAAGCAATTTCATTTAAAATTAATAGCCCAATCTCGCTCCGGCTCTATTCACTGAGGCAGACCTTATAGTTAACTTCAATTTTAGCTGTTTCCAGCACGACTTCAAGGGAATTCTTCGATAGCAGCCAACCAGCGTACTTGGCTTTGCTGTTTTTGACAGTTGTGGATTGGAGAACTGCACTCCGAGTCAAAGCAGATTACCTTGCTGTCTGCTTCTGCACTTTACAGATTTACACACCCTCCCAACGGCAAGATGTATAGGTATCAGGTTTTGGTAAATCACTCGTTTCAAGTCTACTAGAGACATTCACTACTCAGAGTAAAACAGGGTTCTATTCTGCATTTTATTGAAGGCAAACAACTGATCCCGGGAACAATACATTAAGAGCTTTTGT
>NW_022103968.1:41878538-41890775 GCF_000313985.2 Echinops telfairi
TTTTTTTTGATACAGAGATGCAGTGCTTCTAATTGTGTGGCTTCAGGCTTTGTGTCTGCCTGGAGTTATATTTTCTTCCCTTCCATAAGGAACATACACGCATTATTGTATAAGAATTTGGGTAGGCAGTGCAAAAATTATTACTTTTAAAGACTAATGAAATCATGGTACAACAGCCCAAAGGAGAGAGGGCAAGAGGAGAGGGTGAAGGAAAGAAGGAGTGATGGAATCCCAGTGGGTTCTCTGCTCGCTTAGCTCCAACGCTCTAACCATTTACCCAACAGAAATGAACCTTTGGCTGTGGACTTGACGATGAAACCTGAGGTTACAGCTGTGGATAGAAATTCCAGGTCAATAACCCAAAGCATGTTTCCTCTGGCCCCACATGGACAGAAACTCGACTCAGTAGAGTTTAGTGCTGGGCCTCAGAGGCCGAGGTACCTGAATTCCTGTGAGGTTTGGCTACTCAGTGTGTCCTCAATGTCTCTATCTCGGCTTTCTCCTGTCGAAAATGGGAGGCAGCATTCTAGATGGGTAAGGGGATCTCAGACCCAGTAGGATAGGGCAGAACTGTTTTTGTGGGTTTCCGAAACCGTAACTCTTTCTAGGAGTAGAAAGCTTCCTCTTTCTCCCATTGAGCGGCTGTGGTTTCCAACTACTGACCTTGCTTTTAGCAGCCCAGTGCATAACCCACTACACCACCTGGGCTCCTCTGTTCAGAATATAGTCTCTGGAACTAGACCTCCCGGTTGGAATGCCTATTCTGCCCACCACACACTCTGTTGTTTTAGTAAGTTGCTTGACCTTTCCGTGCTGCTCTGGGTCCCCGTCTGTAGGGCAGAGATAACAGCCCTGCTCATATGATAGCTGTGTTAGAACAGGAGGACATTTGGTCTTCACAACACTGTGTCTGGTGCCGAAGAAGCGCTCAGTGGGTAACAGTCAGGGATGTTGCTGAACATCCTAAGATGTATAAGGCAGCCACTCACAACAATGATCATATGCTACATATCAGTACCATCATGGCAACCTAGGCTCCTTCTTCAAAAACCCAAATCAGTGCCATTGAGTTGATGCTGACTCACAGCGACCCTATAGGACGTGATCGATAGGCCCTGTGATTTCCCAAGACTGTTTACATCTTTACACACTCACCTTTCTCCCGCAGTGCAGCTGGTGGTTTCAAACTGCCGACCTTGTGGATCTCAGCCCAACTTGTAGCTGCTTTTTCTTAGGTATTTTAGGACCAGGGTTTTACTCCTTGTTCACCCGCTCCACCTCCATCTGAATCCTTCACCCCAGACTTCAGAACTGTCTCTCTGGAGCCTATAGTGGTTCTTCCCCTGATGGCCATTTTACATCTAGCTGGATCTTCAGCTGTTGCTAAATGCAGATGGTCTAGTTTTTGGTATCACAGAAGCTAGGCATCTCAGTTCTGCCTTTTCTTGTGCCAAGACCTGCGCTGCTGCATGCACACTTTTCTTACGTGTTGGACCAATGGTCTTCCACCGTTGGATGATCTGTGGCAGTTGGGTTCTCTGTCTTCTTCTGGGTTCTCTAGGAAAGCAGAATCTGTGAAGAGTTCTACATCAAGGAAAAGGCTCACATGATGATGGGACATGGCAAGTCCCAACTTCATGAGGCAGGCGGCAGGCTAAAGACCTCTGCTGGTGCCTGGTGGTGCGGTGGTCAGTGAACCCCAAATTTGCATGCCATGTGGAAGTCTGGAGGCCCTTGTGGGCTCATGGGATAGCAGGGTTGACAAATCTAAATTCTTTTGTAGCAGATTAGACATTTCTTTAGGCTTCTAAAACAAGTACTAGAGAACAGGGGCTTTGTACATGGTGGGGGGTGGGCAGCGGGAGGGGGGCCAGGCAGAGCTAGGAGGGAGAGAGAGAGAGAAACAGGCTTGGCCAGAACATCCATTTATATACTGGGGTCAGGCCAAACTCCACTTTTGACTGATTGTCTGCTCACATCAGATCAAAAGTGGAATGCAATTTCATTATGAAGAATACATGCCAAACCACTGAGTTCATAACCTAGCCAAGTTGAGAGCGTTAACCACCACATTCTCCATCTTGCTTCCTTTGCCTTCCTCTGCCTTTTTCTATGCTTTCATGAGAACTTTCATAAAGTACTCTTTCTTCTCCTAAGCACCAAGGTTGCTGTCCCCCATCCCCCTCATCTCCCAGGGGCCCTTGATCTAGTCCACTGTACTGGTTGACAAAGAATTGAGCTCTGCACTAATCCTTCTGGAAGATCCAACGGTAGGAATGGACAGAAACCACTCTCTCTGTTTCTTCTTTGACTCTCAGGAGTTTAGTTATTTCCTGGGTCCTGATGAGAGTCCTGAGAAAGGGGCCTTAAGCTTGATCTCATCTCACGTAAGTTAATGACCTCCAGCCCACTACCATTGAGTCAATTCCAGTTCATAGCAGTTCAATGTAGGATTTCCTGAGTCTGTAAATCTTTACAGGAGAAGATAGTCTTGTCTTTCTGGTGGGCTCAAACTGCCTAACATCTGATTCATAGTCCAAGTGCTACTAGGTCGCCCTAACCCAAGTCGGCTGTGAAAAATCAAATTTGTTTTCATGGGAAGTGACAGTGAAAGGCAGTCTCTGGGTAGTGCAATTAATATACTCAGCTTTGAAGCAAAAAGCTTAGGGGCTTGGGTACACTCAGAGGTGCCTTGTAACTCTTGACCATCCCTTTTTGGAAAATAAACCATTGAATATACTTTGGAGCAAAACTGGATGCTGATGTACTTAGAATCACCATGAGTTAGTGTTTCATCTCTTGTACATGGGATGGTCATGCCTGAGGCCAACAACAGTATGTGTAGATTATGAGCCTTTGTAGCCTCTGATCTGAGTTTATATTCTAGGGGTGTCTTGGCTGGTTATGTGAATGTGAGTAAGAATTCTTCATCTCTCAGAATTAATTTCATCTTTTGCAAAAGCTCGATAACAATCCCCAGCCCCCAGGGTTGTTGGGAGACACTGTATAGCATGATAGCTGCATCATGGGTGACTGCTGAGGTCTGACTGTGTTTGAATTCAAACGCTACGATTTTCCACTTGTTTGTTCTTCAGCAAGTTACTTAAAGTGTCTGTGCCCAATTTTCAGCTTGTGCAAAATACATGGCGATAGAATCAGCCTTCTAGGGTAGCTATTGTTGTTAGTTGCCGTCCAGTTGGTTCTGACTCAGAGTGATCCTGTACACAGCTGAGCTAACCACTGCCCAGTCCTGTGTCCGAATCACAATTGTTATGTAGGAACCCGTTGTTGGAGCTACTGTGTCTATCATCTCCCCGACAGTCTTCCTCTTTTTCACTGCCCTTCTGCTTTACCAAGCCTGATGTCCTTTTCCAGGGACTGGTCTCCTGATGAAATGTCCAGAGTACATTAGAGTCAGTCTCCCTATCCTCTGGCTGTACTGCTTCCAAGGTAGATTTGTGTGTTCTTCTAGCAGCGCATGCTACTTCTAATATTTTTGCTTACACCGTAATTTCCAGTGCATCAGTTCCTGCGCAGCCTTCCATGGTCCTTGTCCAACTTTCACAGTTGCATGTGCGGCAATTGAAAATACCGTGACCTGGGTCAGGAAAACCTAGGATAGTTAGGAAGACTAAATGAGTATCTAAATGATGGTTCCAATGATAGTAAATTATGAATGTCTGTAACATGGACGGAGCTCCGAAAGTGTCACTGTGTCTCTCCATTTACCCCTTTTCGTATTCCTTTATATTTCTTGTATCACGGATGGACGTCATGAATGAGGGAGACTGTACTGTGGGGAAGGCGGGTAACTGAGATATCGGCCAAGCCAGACCTAGCACAGGTGGGGAAAGGTGGACAGAGACAGAAGCTGGGTATTTTAGAGCAGATTTTCCAGGAGACTGGTCATTGGTCATGGCTGAACATAAAGACTGGGTCAGCCTTGTTTCGGAAGCAGGGCACATGGATCAAGGAAGCCATCCCTTTGTGCTTAGACAGGATACTTAACTTTTGAGATGGTTGTTGGCCATTGTCAAGTTGTATATGAAGACATCTTTATGGCTTGTAGAGGGCACTGTCACTATGTCTCCCAGACCCTCTAGGTTCCTTTAACAATCTTTTACATGCCCTGCCCCATTCAAGTCTACTTTTGCTAGGGGTCTGCATCCTCTACTTCTTTGGGTGGTTTTCCCATGGGTAAAGGAGACTTGGTGGTGCTGTGGTAGGTGTTGGACTGCCAACTGCAAGATCAGTAGTTCAGACTCACCAGCCACTCTGAAGAAGAAAGATGAGGCTTGCCCTCCTATAAAGGTGTCGAGTTTTGTAAAGATTTACAGTTGAATCAGTTGAATGTGCAGGGGCTGTGAGGTCACTTCGTACTAGGCTTCAAGTGCTAAACGACCGAGAATCCTGACCCAGGCAAGTTGACACAAAACTCGTTTATCACAACTAGAAGTCATTTAAGTGAAACGAACTTCAGTTCTTCAAAGCAGAGCATGAGCTTCTGGAAACATGGAACAAATAAATTAACGCCTGTTTTTCAGAAGTGCTTTTTAAAAATTCTTTTCCTAGTGCTTAAGGAAATAGGTCAGTTCAGAAAACAGAGCCCTATGCTAATCTTTTGGCCCAAACCTCTACCCTCTTATGCAAGGCCAAAGACAGTTTGAGTGGAGTGTGGTGGAAGAAAACAACACAGATGGATTCCGAATCATCCTTTGCCCACAGTCCCAGGAGCTCTTCAAAGCAATACCGTCTCTGAAGTCACTTCCATGGAGCATTAAACTAATCTCCCATGGGTGTAGTTTTTCGTGTTTGCAACAGTTATCATTTCTTGTGTAGACTTTCTAGTTATTGTTTTGCTTCCAACCTCTTTCAGAACGCTGGATTTCTTTCTTGCTTTCTACAATCTGGGTAACAAATCTATTTGATACTCCCTATGCATCAGCTACTTTGTTCCTCATCCCTCACATTAAAGAAAGCATTTTGCCAGCTACCATTTAGCGGCATGTGGTTTTTTAGAGGACTGCATTCTGCTTGGCTGGAACATATAAGGCGGGTTCAAAAAGTTTGTGGAATCAGTAGAATTAAAAGAGAATGGGTTTTTTTCCCTGTAAACTTTTTGGTCTCCTCATACATATTAAATCAGGGATACACTTACTGACAGTCAAAGGCTGTAACACAACAATCTTGATATTTTATCTGCCAAAAGGCATTTGTATTTAAGTGTACCATATTAGGATTTGGAGATAAATCTACAGAGGACTCAGCAGTGAACAAAACAGGAAACAAAACTCTCATGGAATTTACATTTGAGTGGCAGAGTTTACTCAGGGTTTCTTAAATCATGGCCGTATTTGAAACCTTAGACTTTCAGAAAGTTTTCAGGAATATTCCTTTACAAATTTCAAGGGTCTGTGGCATCTGTTTCAAAGCTAAACTTGACATTTAAAGCTTCTTAACGACTCCCTATGTCCTTATCCAATCAAAGTACTTAAACAGTTCTCATCACTGAGAGTCATGGGCTGTTATTGAAAGTGTCTAGTGAGCCTAACAGAAGAAATGGAATTATATCCTCCACAAGGCATATCATCATAGCACCAAATTCAGTACATTAGGGTCAAAGAAAATATCCCTTCAGTGTTCAAGAAAGGATATCTTCTACTGACTGTATCATCTAGCAGTGTTTAGTACATTGTTTTTGATTGCTGTTGTGTTAAAACCAAACCCACTGCCATTGAGTTGATTCCAACTCATGGTGACCCTGTGTGCACAACAGAACCAAACACTGCAGATCCCGCCCTATCTTCACACATCTCACGCTCCCAGTGCCTTCAAGTCCATCCGACTCATAGTGACGATAGGGCAGAACAGAATTGTCCCTGTGGGTTCCTCAGACTAACTTTTTACAGGAGCAGGAAGTGCCGCACCATTTTCCTGCAGAGTAGTAGACTGGTAGTTAGCACCCAATGCGTAACCCATTATGCTACCAGGGCTTCTCATGCATAAAAGAAACAAACAACCCAACGGAAACCCAAACTCACTGCCATCGAGTAGGCGGTGGCTCATCGTGACCCTATGGGAAAGGGTAGAACTGCGCCGGTGTTCCAGCGTGTAATTGTTCATAGGACTAGAAAGACCATCTCCCATAGAATAGCTGGTGGTTTCAAACTGCTGACCTTGTGCATCACAGCCCAGCCGTAACTACTCTGCTGCCTCATGTGAACTGGGCACCAAATCTTGTGATAGGAACAAATCCTTTACCTATTAAAAAACAAACAAACAAATTGTATTCAACATGGTGCCAGCACAAAAACACATGCACTGTGGTCACTTCTGTCTACTGTATTACTATTTCTCTAAGGTCACTCAGAGCTAGGAACATACTCTCAGAGGTTGAGTAGCATAAGCTGTAGTTATATTCCCAAGATAATACTCAGACAACTACTTAAAATTTATGTACCCAAAGTGTTAAATGTTGTAAAGAAGGAGGGGAAAACAACGTTGCTGAAATACTTCTAGCTAAGATGGAAGTACACACACACACACAAACACAAGAGAGAGTTTCAAAAGGCTCATGGGAAAATTCTCTTATCTTTCAATTCCGTTTTTTCCCATGAACTCTTTGAAACCCCTCTTAGAGCTGTATACCAAGAGAGGGGATGAGTTAACTCAAGTTCCCCAATGTGTGATTTCTTCTGATTTATTTACATTTAGAGGAAAGACAGTGCCTTCTCTCTGGGCAGATGGTGGGCTAGCCATGCTTCCATTCCTGTCAGTCATCGGCAGAGTTCCGAACAGCCCCCACTTCCTAAAATCCCTCTAGTTTTCCACTAGAGCCTGGACAGCACTAGTCTCAGAGGAAAAGAAATCCCACTACTGGTAAACTATTCTGACTCGGTAAACCCTGTGAACAGTTTTCAAGATGTTGAATGTTTTTACAGGAGCACGCAGCCTCAGTCAGCTTTTTCCCACAGAGTGGCTGGTAGGTTTGCGTTACCAACCTTGTTTTCTGGCTCAATCCTTAACCCACTGCAGCACCAGTGTTAACACCTGCACTGTCTGCCTTCAGTTTGAGAATTAGTCATCTGTGTGCTGGTAAATGTTTAACAGCCAGTTTTTGAGGGAAAAAGGAAAGAAGGAAGAGAAAAGGAGAAAAAGAAACCAAATTGTGTGGTTTATAGATTTACCAACTTTTGCAGTGTAAATATTCCTACTTTGCCTGATTTCCAGGAACCAACCTAACATCAATTAGTGCAGTTTATTACACTTACTGATTTTGTTCGAAAATCCACAGTTTAATGAATTACTAGGTAAAAGAAAAGCATCCATTGTATAATTTGACCTGCTTTTAAATGATCACATTGTATTGGCTTTACATTATATTTAGAGATGAAGGATAAAAATAGAAGGTCTTTATATAGTATCCAACACCTTATACGGATACAACAGATGTAAGCAATCCCAACTGCATCAGTAATAATATAACTAGGAAGTAAAGAATTTTGAGTATGCACAGCTTTGCTTTAAATATAATTTATTTAATCACATATTCATGTAAGTTAATTTTTAATATTGACTCTGTGTAACAATCCGCATGCTCTGAAATATCAGCAACAGTTTCTTATATGCTGGGGAAAATGTTTCGATCTACATCACTACAGTTGTCTGTAACCCATCCTGGCAGAAGACTGAATAATTCTGATGTGCAGTGTTTAAAATAAGAAGGCATTGGATCTGGAAAGATCATGCAGATCATTGGATCTGGAAAGATCACACCGAACCTGGAAGAGGTGGATCAACTGAAGTCTATAAATGAATGCAGGAATGCCTTCGTTTTTATTCCCAGTCTCCAGTATCTCGGGAGCTAGGTGCAGCCCCTCGAGATACTGTTGTTGTGTGCCGTCTAGTCAGTTCTTTCTCATGTGACCCAAAAGGACAGAATAGAATTGCCTCAAAGGATTTCTTAGGCTGAAATATTGATGGGAGCAGATTCCAGTTGTTCCCCACCCTTCAGCTCCCACCACATGGAGCCAGCTGGTAGCCTTCAACCTCTAAATTTTCAGTTCACAGCTCAGTGCTTGACCATCGAAGTACCAGGGCTCCTTCCCTCTAACAGAAATTTGGGAATATCTTCTATTGGCCACCTGGCTAACTGAAATATGGGGCTGGACCTAGAGATCTGTCTACTCATCATTTATCTCAGGACCTGACAGCTCACTTGTACAATAAAAGTAAATACCTATTATCCAATAATTTGGTGCTTTAACTACTTAACAACTGGCAATCTTGAGCACCAAGGTGCAAGATGGGAATAACCCTGGTTATAATGATGAAGGTTATGCTTCAACTTGGCTGGGCGACGATTAGCCGTGGTTTGGCAGTTACATAATGGTGTAATTTCCAGTCATATAATGGTGTGATCATCCTCAATGTTGTAATCGGATGTGTTCATCCTCCATTTCCCCGTAACTCCAGTTTGCACGAGACATCCTGCACTTTGGAACCTACCCCATGTCTGTGAATGAGAAGAGGATGCAGACATGCAGATTCTGTAAGAAACGGACACGTCAGAGCATCCTGTGTGTTCACTGCCATTGAATCGATGGCAGCTCGCAGTGACCCTACGGGCAGGATAGACGTGCCCCTGTGAGTTTCTGAGACAGTAACTGTTTACGGGAGTCGAAAGCCCCATCTTTCTCCCGCTGAGCAGCGGGTGTTTTCAAACCACACACCTTGTGGATTGTAGCCGAACATGTAATCACTAAGCCCACACTTAATAAACCCATCCATATACATTGGACAAAGACAGGGCCTTCCACTGTAAAAGTGACAGTCTCAGAAACTCACTGGGGAAGTTCTACCCTGTCCTGTAGTGTTGTTATGAGTCGGTGTGTTAGGCAGCATCGGTTAGAGAAACGTATCCAGCGACACTCAGATATGTCTAAGAATGAGATTTATATCAAGAACACATCCCAGCTCAGTCCAACTCAAGTCCAGTACTAGTCCTTCAGTCCCCCTTCAGTCACATGCAGCCACGTGCAATGATTCAGAATGCAGGAAGATCACAGGCCCATGGGGACAAAGTCCCATGGCAGGACTCTGACAATTCTCTGGGTGCCTAGTGAGCAGGAAGGGAAAGATAAAGAGAGGGCAGTTCCCAGGGACCTGCTGAGGATAAGACAATACCCACAAGGGGCATCATCAGGCTGTGACCTGATTGACAGGTTTCATGTCACCCTTACACTTTCAGACATCAAGTTGGCATACATTTATCTACCTGCTACAGTTGACATTGCCTTGATGGCAGTGAGTCTGTTTTTTTAATCCACATACACAGGGCTTTTAATAAGCACTTTTGAGGCACCTACTTTAAACAGTACCGACTAGGATCTAAAGGTACTTGAGTAAAGCATACACGATGGAAAAGAAAAGTCACACACCCTGGACACAGGGCACAGAGAAAAGCAACTCAAAGCCGAAATGATGTAGGGGTGGAACGCGTTTTAAAACAAGTATTCTTGCTTCACGCAGCAGCGTCTCTGTGAGGGGACGCGCGGGGCCATGACCTCAGCGTCCACCAAGGTCAGAGAGATTTTCTCTGCGGCGGCGGGCGCTGCCTTCTTGAAGCTCCCGGAGTTGACATCCGGTCGCGGAGGCTTCTCCCGCAGGTGCACAGTGGACGGACACGGAACTGGAGATGCTGAGGGCCGCTGCGAAGCGCCTTGGGGACGATCCCAATCACGTCAGCTGTGTCGTCAGGGAACGGACAGTGGCTCAGATCAAGGCCACCGTGAAACCCAAGGGAAATGAGGACGCTGGCATCCCTCTTCCAGCTGAGTCACCCAAGAAAGGGCCCAAGAAAGGGGCATCTGGTGTTCTCTCGCCTCCTCCAGCAGCCCCTCCAACCAGCAGCTCCATTGTCCCAGAGACCGGGGGTCCCCCCATAAAGAGGCCGATGTGACCCTCAGTGCCCTGAACAACTCGGACGCCAATGGTGACTCATGGAAATTGAAGGGCTAGAAGAACCTTCTCCAGCCAAGAAACTCAACTTGGACCAGGCCTGATCCTGGACTCTGGCCTTCTCGTGACCTGTGCAGACCCTCTTCGCCTCTCCCACCGACGCCTCCTGCTTCTGGCTCCTCTCACTGGTCACCTGGACCCGGAGGTCGCCCAGGACTCCCCCGAGGCCCAAAGGCTGCCAGGGCTGGAAAAGCCCACCTCGTCTCTGAAGAGCCATCTGCCGACCCCAACCCCCAGCCCTTTGATTTCCACCCGACGGACATTTTTATACAGAAAATGAAAACAGTAACGACCTCTCTCTCTCTGAAACAAACAAACCAACAAACCAACAAAAAAGCCACCATTATTAACAATACACAATTACAGAGGAACGGGGACGATTGTGAAACAAGAAGAGAAAGGAAAATTGACTAAACACGGAATGATTTCTTAAGAAGAAGAAAAATTAGAAAAGAATGGAAAACCAGGCAAAGGAGTTGGGGATTGGGAAAACCTAGACAACTGAACAACGGAAGGACACATTTAAGAGGCTCAGTAGAAAGAGAGGATGACAAGGAGGGAATTATGAGAGAGAAATTCAGGACACTCTCCTAAAACGGGAGGACACACGGTTCCAGAGTGTGGAACCCTGTAGGAAGCTAGCACAGTAGCGAAGCAGACTCGTACCAAGGGCTGTGGGGATGGGATTTCAGATGCGGCAGGAGCCTCAGGCTTCTGGGGCTGTGAGTGGCCGTCAAGTTGGTGCAGCTCATGGAGAACGCAGGTGTGAAAAGTCGAACTGCTTCACGGTGACCTTGCAGAAGAGGCCTGTCAGGCCTGTCTCCTGAAGCACCTCTGAGTGGATTTGAAACACTAACGCTTGGGCCAGTAGTAGTGTGCCTGGCAGCATGTAGGTGGGGTGTTGGGGGTGGGTGGGTTCTATTAAAGCATCAGGAGTCAGAAGGGCTTTGGTTTCATTACAGTTTAAACAAGTTGAGCAATGCTTTCAAAATTCAATAAAAATGATCCCCCAACCTGAAATTCTATACCCTGAAAAACCTTCATACATGGTAAGAGAAGACCAATGGTAATTCAGATAGGCGGGTCTCGGGTAAGGTACTAGAGCATGTTTTCCAGCAAAGAGGGGAGGCGAGTGGAAGTAAAGGAGATCTAGAGGCGGAGGAGCCCCATAGGAGCCAGGTGAGAGTCCCAGGTAGATGCAGCACAGAGGCCTCCTGACTCAACTTGTTCCTCCAACGTAACACACTCCTGGCGCTGGCAGTGCCGACTTCTCCGGCAGTGACTTCTGTTGATAGGCTTGAAAATGTACCTAATCTTCATGAAATTATTGAGCGGAAATTACATAACTGGGTGTGAATCTGGAGTGAGGACATTAAGAAAACATTACCTAAAAAAGAAATGAACATTTATAAATGCTGTTTAGCATTTATAACAACAGCTGTTAACAGCCGGAAAATAAAATGTGCTTCAGAAAAGGAGAAATCCCATGATTTTTTGCAAATAGCATGTGCCCTATAGTGTTTTTCTTACTTCAAATCAAGCAACCACTCGTGGGCTAGTTTCCTATGAGCACTGTGTGTGTGAGAAGACGGTGCTGGTTATTCATAGGTACTCATGATATCCTGCATTGTTTGGCTCTACAGAGTGTTTGTGTAGTCATCACAACATGACAGTTGTTTCATGATCTGGCCAAGCATACTATTTATAATATTTGGAGGAAGAGGTGGATGGAATGTGTGTGTGTATGTGTGTGTGTGTGTGTGTGTGTGTGCTGGGGATGGCAGGAAAGGCAAGATGGTATATCATTTTCTTTAATAGTAGAAAGTCAAGAAATAATTCCTAAAACCCAAGTTGAAAAGCAGCAATACAAGAACGATATTCAGATGGAAAGAACAGCCATCCATGAATACTTAAGAATTGTTCACTGTACGGACCAGCTAGTGGAAACTTGGGTGGGAATCTGTTGTGGTAACAATCCTTATATATACGATTTTATTCAAATCATGCTCTTGTGTAGTTTTCTTTATTTCAAAATATAAATATATATAATTATAATGTATTTTTAGCATTTTGTACCTAAATTATGATTCTTAGGAGTGTTACTGGTGAAACAATGAATGTTAACACATAGTTGCACAAGAAAGATAAGATCCTAAGAAGAAGCCAAAAGTTTGGAGAACGTGGTTTTGATGTTCCTGAAAAAGGCTAGGTCCCTCC
>NW_022103968.1:41890875-41934034 GCF_000313985.2 Echinops telfairi
CCTCCCTTCCTCCCTTTCTCTTTCTTTAAAACATGTTCGGTTTTATTTCATTAGAATTTATTCACTGGCAATTATGTATAAATGTGAAAAACATTTTGGAATGAATAAAGGTGCCGCAAAAGGACATGGACAGCGCAGTACCTCTTATGTAAAATAAAACCTCACAGCAGACGGACACAGTCTATTGGTTATGAGTATTTATAAATGCAATGCAGCGCTAAAAAACCCACATGAAATCCAGTCTCAGCTAGCTCGGTTTCAGTGGAAGGAGGTAAAAGTTATGGGAAGTAAGGCTTCAGCTCTGTTACATTCTTTTTGCTTCTACATGAATAATAGTGAGTGAACTCAGAGTAAAATAATATAAAATATTAACATCTACTAAGATACATGGGTATCTGTTATTTATATATTTTCTGTGTGCTGGACGTGTTCAATAATTTTTTAACAAAGGAGAGGAATGATCACCAGTCATTCTAACTTGAAGGGAGGGCCGTTACACATCTTAAATCTCTTTTCATATAGAAAAAAATTGCTAGGATCTGACAGCATATCACTATTAAGTCAGTTGTATCAAAAGCGTTCTTCAGTTTTGTCTTCGTGTTGTTTTTGTGAAGAGCCAGACCTCCACAGTAAGGTTAGGTGCATTCTCTGACTTCTGAAAGATCAATTGAAGTGAAACTTGTGAGTCTATGAGGTAGTGTGACAGCATCATATTTACTTCACAATTTGCAAATATTTACTAACTTTCTACTGTATAGGGCACATAGCATCACAATAGTACTGACCAAGTCAGGGTTCTATTGCGCCGAGCATTTTCACTTGGGGAATGGATGGAGTATAAAATAACGGTGACCTGAGGGGACTGGCTTCAGATAGCTGAGTTTGAATCCCAGGTTCTCCAAGGTTAAATACTTATTTAATTTTGACCAGTTATTAAACCTTATGGAGCCTCCGTTTTCAAAATTATGAAATGGAATTCATAAAATACCACCTCAAAACACTGCCATGATTAACTTATCAAGTCTAAGTTACCACGCACAATCCTACGTTTGGCATTTGTGAGAACTCCTCAGTGCACTTTAGAAAGACTGAAAACTAGAAAGAGATTAGAATTAAGAGGAAGACCCTCGACAAGATAGGCTGACACAGAGGCTGCGACCGGGGACTCACACAGAAGAACAGTGGTGAAGACCGTGCAGGCCTGTGCGGTGTTTCTTTCGGTTGTGCACGGAACTGACTGATGGCAGCTGATGTTCCCAGAATTACAAGCTTGGGAAAAACCCATCGTTAAACTAAGGTAGTGTAGCCAGAGGACTAGGTGCACACAGCTGTGGATGAGTGAGCATTTTGTGGGTGGACTGGGGAATTCAGAGAAACGTCCACCCGAGATCTCAGCCTGGAATTACCTTTTAACACAATCTTCATGAAGTTGCAAGTTCTTAAGAAATCGGCATGTTTCTGAGAGGAGGAGAAGGAGGGGGCAATTATGTTTAGATTCGTTCAGGTTTTCACCTTTTTCACTAGCCGAGACAGATAGTTAAAGCTACATGATGGGACCAACCATAAAATAAACTGGTGTCCACAGGTAAAGACCATTAGCTGCCACTGGAGAACCTGGAGCCGAAAGCCAAGAAATGGAGAAACATCATTTAAGTGGTGGTTGTTGAGCTGGTCACTGAAATGTTACTGGCGGAGCAAATCTGAAAGGTAGAAATAGAAACCAAACCGGAACTCTTTGCCATGACCTCTAATCTGACTCCCTTTACGACTCTGTAGGACAGAGTAGAACTGATCTTTAGAATAGTTTTTGAAACAGTATACCTTTTTGGAAGTAGCCTCACCCCTCTCTTGGTGGGTTGGAACCATGGTCCTTCCTGTAGCAGCCCATTGCCCATGGTCCTTCCTGTAGCAGCTCATAGCACCACCAAAGCTCTTGGTAGAGATATCCAAACCAAACCACGATCACGGTCATCAAATTGATGCTGATGCATTATTCTGCAGGACAGCCTGGAACCATCTCTGTGTCTTGGGAACTCACGACTGTAAATATATTTTAGCTGCTTTATTGGCATACAATACATATATCATATGATTCAGCTGTGCATTCATGTCAAGAATAGTTGTACAATCATCACCACAATCGATTTCAGAACATCTTCTTCTTTCTTGTACTCATTGTTATTAACTCCCCATCTCCCTCCAACCTCATTTGTGATACCCCCAAGAAACCATTAATCCAGTTACTCTCCCTCTAAATTTACCTATCATGGATTTCATATACAGAAAAACATACAAAAGAAAACAACCCCCCCCCCAAAATGAACAAAAATAAAGAAACTAAAACAGAAAGGTCTCAATCAAAAAGAAAGCAGAAAATATTTTTTAAAAAAAACCTTAGAATGGGTCAAAACAAAGGTAAAAGATTACATTTTAACTCAATTACATCTTCCTTAATTGACATTGCAATGCTTTCTGGCTTATAACATGGCTATTCACATCTCTTGAATATCCTCAAAGGGGATTCACCTGGGGCTTAACCTGTGTGTGGACCATGCAAAAAGAATTTGGGCTTCCACAAGATTGTACATCTTTATGGGAGTAGAAAACCTTCTCTTTCTCCCAGGTAGAAACATATAGGGATATAGGATAGATTAATTTCATAGTACCTGGCGATTTAATCATTCACTAATGTACTGAGTACCTACTATGTGTTTGACAGGATTGGTGTGGGGGGCACACCAGAGAATAGATAAAAATGTCTTGGTTTTTAATAAGCTGGCAGAAAACCAGGGAAACGGGAGTGGGGGCTTGTCCAGATATTAATAAGCTCTTTAAAGGGAATAACAGAGTAGTGTATTATTAACTGAGAGTAGTGATATGATGAGCTATTTAAATTACGAAGTCAAGGAAGGCTTCTTTAAACAAACAAACATGCATCCATACATTTCATTTGATGTGACATTGGATTGATGAAAGGGAGAGACATCCAGGCAAAGATCTGAGAGAAAAGAGTTCCAGGGGGAGGAAAGAGCAAGTGTAAAGGCCCTAAAGCCGGAAGAAGCTGGGTTCATGAGAGCCATTAGGGCTAAAGCACCAGAGGTGAGTGGGAGATGATGGGAGATAAGGTTGAAGAGGTAGGTAGACTTTAGACAATAGACAGGGGTATATCCATACAGTGGAGTGCTCACATGTTGTCAGATACTGTCTGTGGCTGTTACATTATCTCCTGTCATCTTGTGAAGGGGTGGAATCTAGCCTGTCAATCAGATCGCAGCTTGATGACCTCATTCAGAGGCCCAAAACAGAGAAATAGCTTACTGGAGGCCAGCTACACTCTCTGCTTCGTCTTCCTGCTGACAAGGCACATGAAGCTACACTGATGCAGGCAGAGCCCTGGAACTGGAGGAGCCACACCAGTGCTGAGATGCTTCCTCTACCGCTGGATCCACAAGACTTTCCACCCACTGGTCTGTGATCTTCCTGCATTCAGCATCATTGCATGTGAGTCTGAAGAAGAATTTATGGACTAGTATTGACATATGGGGTATTATCAGACTTATTGACTTGATCTGGACTGGGCTGGGATGTTTTCTTCATGTACAATTGCTCTTTGATATAAAGTTCTCTCTTACACACACATGAGTATATATGGATTTGTTTCTCTAGTCAACCCAGACTAACACACTGTCAGTTTCAGTTCTTAGCAGCCCCGTGTGACAGAGTAGAACTGACTCAAAAGGTTTCTTGGCTGTAATCTCTATGCGAGTAGATTGCCAAGTCTTTCTCCTGGGTAGCTCTTGAGTGAGTTCGAACTGCCAGCCCATCAGTTAGCAGCTGCACTTATCTTTTGTGCCTCAGGACTTCCCATGCACTATTGTGCTTAGCTGTGACCCATATCAACCCCAGGTACTATTACTGAGCAGTCAAAAGGTGTAGACCGTTGACTCATACTACAGTACGACTAAACCTCAAATTAGGCTGGTCAAAGAAGACAGATAAAATCCTCTATAAACCAAACCAATCCAAACCTCTTGCAATCAAGCTGATTGCAACTCATTAAGACCTTATAGAATGGGGAAGAACTGTTTGATAGGATTTCCAAGACTGACCTTTATAGAAGTTGTGGAGCTGCTGATGGATTCGGTTGGTTAGCAGGCAAGCTCTTAACCACTGTGCCACCAGAGTCCCTGAAAAATCATTCTCTTTATAGAAAAGCCCAGAAAAGGTGAACGGATTTCTAGCTACAGCCAGTCATTGACTTCCTGGGGTGGGTTGGCAGGATGGGAGGAAGGCATTGCCAGGTGTCAGGAGGTAACCCTGGAAACTGATGGATATGCTCGTTCTCATGGATGTAGTGATGCTTCCCATGTGTCAAAACCTACCAGATTTTTAGGGGTTTTATAAATGTACAATTTGTTACACACAAATGAAAACAAAATAAAGCCACATATATAATAAACACGTATATGTACTGTATAGTATATGTATACATAATTACATAGTATATGTACATATAGTATATGTACTGTATAGTATATGTATATATAATTACACCTATCTATGTGTATGTAGTCCTGACGGCTTCCTGAGAAGTGAACTAGGAAGAGAAGATGAGACTGGAAACCAGGGTTGTAGCAGGATTCACCTAGAAGATGATAGTAGCTTTGACTTGGGTGATGTCAGGTCAAAGAGAGGAGGAAGGGCACCGGGCTGCTGTACTTATTAAATGTAGAGTTGAAAGGACAAATAATTTGCCCCCAAAATGCTATTTAGAAGAGTAGAGGTATTATGGAAAGCGGAGCGCTTGTGTCGTCCTTGAGTTAGATTTCCGAGTATACTGCAATTCTAAGAAAAGTGAGGAGCCATGGAGCCACGTAGGCGGGATGCTTTGGGGAAGCAAGAATGCTGTGACTGTATTCTGCTTAAGTACGGGGGTGATGAAAGCAAGGACCACTTGAGACCCGGGGAGATTGGAATTGTAGAACTGAGCTTGATTGTGGAGAGCCTTGCAGGTGACTAAAGGATTTGTGTCTTTACTCAGCAGATGGGCAGTGAAGAACCGCTGAGAAGTTTGGAATAGGGACATCATCACTCATGCTTGAGAAGATTAGTCTGTAACTGCAGTATGATTTGAAGTTTGGGTGGGCCAGAGTTTTGGTAGTGAGACCAGGTAGAGAGTGCTGATAAAGTCTTAAAAGGGAACCATTGCAGTAGAGATAGAGAAACGGTGGATGTAGAAGGACCATCTGCAGAGCTTGTCAGCTGATTGTGATTAAAGTGGGGCTGGAGAGGAGGGAGAGCCTGTTCAGGGGGGACCAAATGCAGGACTCTTGTAACATTTCCTGCAATCCAGTGATGCCGGACTTTTCTAAGAATCTCGCCTGCTCACAACATCCTGCCATGAGAAGCATGCTATAGATCCATGTTTATTCAGGGGGATGTTTGCCAAGACCTCTGGTCGAGGCTGAGCGTGGGGACCCTGATGTTTAGAGAGACTGCACTGTCTCCCTCAAGGCAGAAACGTGCAGAGCCAAGAGCAGACTCCTGGTCTCCCCCACTAGTGTGGAGCTCGTTCTTGTCAAGCCACGCTCTATGCCAAGAGTAAGAGTGTTAAAATATGGGCTCTTGCCATGCTGTTATGCACCACCTACAGAGCCAACCGAATTGTTTTGTTCTTTATTTTGCATTACACTGCAGAAGGCATGTAAAACAGGAAGGAGGTTAAGCACAGCTCTATATTTGTTGTATGTGTAAAAGCCAGTAAAGTACTTTACCCACATAGTAATTGATCACATCTTATTTACCTTTTATGAGTTAAAGGCTTCTGGCGGTGGAGGTCCTAGATCAGCACTGTATCTCAGTGGTAAGCACTCGACTTCTTACAGTTGATACTTTGGAAACATTTGCTTGTTTCCTAGGTAACCAGTGCTGGAGTACTGTATATCCAAACTTTACCATAGATACTAGTTATGCAATATCTCTGCAGATAAAAGCTTTCTGATTTTAAAACAGAAATAAAAATGTAGGTTGGTGGAATAGTATATGCTGCTTTTTCAAGTCAACAAAGGAAAGGGGGAGAAAGAAAATACCTCAGAACCTCAACATAGCTCCTTTCCACTTATAAAAGTATATATGATAAAGACCTTGCCATATTTTATCATCCTGTTGAATTTCCAAAGCTGGATTTCCCTTTTGCTCCTCATTCGATTCCTAAGTATATTGGCTGGAGATGTCTGTTAAATGTACAAAGCTGTTGCAACATAGGAAGCTTGAACTGGCGCTGTATGAATTATGAAACTCGGATATGGGGATTAACGTGCTAGATCGGTTTGTTTTGTTCAGATATTTAAATTTTATTGCACATTAGGGAAATTGAGATGCAGTATATAGAGAAATAAATGAATATTTCAAATATGCAGTCTCCTGTAGTTCACGCTTAAACATATTATGGTTGCAGTACTGTGAGTTTAGTGTCTACCTTGTTAAGTGATTTCTGTTTTCTAAATCCATAAATATGCTGGACTCGCTTATTATAGTGTAAGGACTGATTTTTTAAAACTACTGTCAGCATACTATGGTGTTATTTGATATACACCAAGTTGTATCAGCAGAAATTGGAATAAAAAAATTACAAAAGCTCTCTGGGCTTCGACTTGGCAGCAGTGGAGCTTAATTTTGATTCAACAGCTACCCAAATCCCTTATTAATTGGTGACATGAAACAATGAATTTAGACCTGGGTGCCAACTTTGCTTTATACTCATAAATTACCAGCTACCTGTAGGCTTTGCTTTTCATGATTTAAACAATGGATGATGTGCAGGATAGTGTGGAAGAAGCAGAATTCAGTTTTGCAGGGAACCAGGCATGGGACTTTGTACTGATTCAGTTACTGGTGAATGAAGTCTCCGGGGGGTTAGTGACTCCCTCAGAATTGCATGGAGAATCAGTGTCACAGTTTGGGAACTTGGGCTCTTAAGGTGAGTGGACATCCTACTGCATCTTTGGACCTTCTTGTTCCTTCCAATGCGCCATGATGGCAAACGGGGCTGAGCTTTGAGAAGGTCAGCAGTGGAAACCATCAGGTTTCTGGGGAAGGAAGAGGAGGCGATCTGTGCCCGAGTAGATCTTCAGTATCAACAACCCTGTGGAGCAGGTCCACTTGTCCCACAGTCAGTGTGAGTCCAAACAGGCTCAGCAGCCGTGGGTTTGTTCCTTCAAATCTCTTACATAGCGCATAGGAGCTGCAACAGAGACCTAGTGGCATAGTGTGCCACACCCTGAACTACTGACAAGGTCAGTGGTTCCATGCCACCAGCCACTCTACCGGAGAAAGAGGCTGTCTGCTCGCTCAAAGATTTGAGGTCTAAGAAAGCCAAAGGGGAGTCTTACCCTGCCCTATGGGGTTGCTGTGAGTCAACTCGATGGCAGTGCCTTCTTGAAAGGGCAGCAGTGCTGGGCTTTAGCCATGAATGACTTTTATCCCAATGACAAAATTGAACCCAGCTATTGCCTTCCTCAATCTTCTTCCCTTTTCCTACTTCCGCCATATGTTTTGGCTCTCAGAAAGGAAAACCCAACCAACCAAAATAAAAAGAAAAACAACTCACTGCCTTCAAGTGGATGCTGGCAATAGGGCGCCCTACAGGGCAGGGTAGACCTGCCCCTGTGGGGTTCCGAGACCAGGACTGTTTAAGGAGTAGAAAGCCCTCTCTGTCTCTCACAGGCCAGCTCGTGGTTTTCAACTGCCAACCTTGCAGATCACAGCCTGAGACATAACCACTAAAGTCAACAAAAATGTGGTTTAAATTAAATAAACAAAATCCATATTCATAAGTTTTGAGGTACGCCTCCCCCCAAATTCAATTTTACTGCTACCAAGTTTATTCTCACTCATCGCCACTCTGTAGAACAGAGTAAAACTGCCCCTTTGGGGTTTCTGAGACTAATGCTGTAAAGGAGTAGAAAGCATCATCCTTCTCCCAGAGTACAAAGATACAATAGGTTTTTATAAAGAAGGTTCTATATAAAACACAAAACAAGGCAACATTTGCAATCTGCAGAGTCAAACTACATTAGGATGTTATAAGTAGAAACGGTTTTAAGCATAAACTATCTGCAGCACTAGGAATATTTTGAACATTCTATTTCAGAAAACTAAAAAAAGAAGGAAAAAAACCCCGAAAGCTTCAATAAAAAAATCGTCATTTTTGCCAAACATAACTCTCTTCCATTGAAAGCAGCTATTTCTGGAGTCACAGTTGGCTTGCACCTATGAGCTTCACACACAGAACAGCGCTGCATTTAGGGAAGGGGAATTTCCCGAGCAGCCCTTCAGAAAACATCATCTCAGAAATATATCTATACAAGAGGGTTTGATCACTTACATACAACCACGACTCTCTCTGCCCCCATCCAATTGTTCCAGAGCCAACTGCAACCTGTGATGGCCCATGTAAGTATCAGTACAAAATGCTGCCTGTGGGATTATGAATTGATGATCATTTGGAAGTTGATCCCCAGGACTTTTCTTCTGAGGTACTGCTAGGTAGGATTGAACTTTCAACCTACTGAACAATCATATTAACCACTTGTACCACCCAGGGACTCCCCGATATTGACCGACAATTTGAATTGATCAGTCAGGCCCCGATAGTCTACAGTACGATCGTACTCACCCCGTCCCTTCCTGCTGTCTTTTCAACTGCTCAGTTGCATCAAATCAACCTTCTTTGAATACTTTATTACTCCTATATATCACACAATTTAAATTAGATATGTGGCGCAACTTATTGATATAGAGACAAGAGGTAATGAAAACCCTTTGTTATTTAGCATATAGCAATATGATTTTTTTTGTTTACCACGAAGAATAAAGAAAGTCTTACTGATTTTCTTTTTACTGATGCTTCCCAATTTCCCGAAATTCCAAAGAGAGACAGCCAAGAAATCATCAAGTACATGGATTGACTGGTTACTCCCCATCAGTGCATTGTGTTTGGGTGGGGCATCGGAATCCATGTAAATTACTCTTTTCCCCTTTCAACTATGTCTTCCGGGCCCCGAACCAATTTTCAAAAGGAATAAATGCAATCAAACTGAATACCAACTAAGATGGGTGAAACTGGTAGTTATCTTAACCAAAATGTTTTTATTTTCCTGAAAGTGAAGAAGATAAGAGGCAACTTCATTTATATGATTATGTGTTGGCTTGCTTAATCGCAAGGTCAGCAGTTCCAAACCACCGGCTGCTTCTCAAGAAAAAGATGAGGCTTTCCCCATCTGCTAATAGCTAAAGTCTTAAAAAACCACAGGACAGTTCTACCCTCTTCTGTAGGATCACTGTTAATCAGAATCCACCCAATGGCAGTGATATGTATATCTATATCTATCTATATCTATCTATAGCTATATATCTATCTGAGTTAAGCTTTCTGATTGGGTATTATTTGAAGTTGGTTGTGAGGTTAGACAAAGTACATTTTATTAGTTTCCATAAATGACTTAGAGTCATTTACCTGGGGTAGTAAATTTAGTGTTTCAAAACTTATTTGAGTATTTGCTTTGACTTTTTTACTTTAGAATTTACCAAAGTGCTAGATGGTAACTACTGAGAGACCTACATGTAAAGAATAAGCAGTTTCATGATTCAATTGCCCTGAAAAAAAGAAAGAGAGCGATAAATTTCTTAGTGGCTTTGTGTTGCTATTGTTGTTGTTTCAGTTAAACTTGGAGGGGGGAGCGCATAGATACTAGATCCCAATAACTTAGTAGGAGTGATTAACTGAAAAGAAAAATGAAGACGTGCTGCCAAATTCTCAAAATTCATTTCTTTTTAAAGAATTTTTAAAGAATTGTAATAATGTAAGCACAGAGAATTTTAAAAAAGAATTATAATAATGCAAGAATTTAAAGCATTATAATAATGCAAGCAGAGAGGAGTTCTGGAGGAAGGGTTAGCAAAGAACATCAAGGCAAGGCTGTTGGGAAAGAGAAGAGACTGAGTATTTATGTAGGCTAACGGGAAGGGGAGAATGGGAGCTTGGAGCTTCATTGTAAGGATGCACCTCTAGTGTAGCAGGGGAAAGTGGGGCACTCCACACATCTGGGCTTCTTTCCCACTTCTGCCAATTGATAGCTAAGTGGGAGATGTGGGCGGTTTGCTTACTGTCTTTGTTTGACCTATGCAATACTGAGTAACAAATATAAGGTCCCTTTGGGGATGGTACAATGTTCAGCAACAGGAGACACAATTCTACAATAGATTGGCAGGTCATAGAAACATTCTACCCCTCTGAATAGTTGAAGCCATGTATTGCTCCCTGCCTCCTGCTGGTGAGAAACAGAATAGAGGGCGCTAGTGCGCTTTTTACCTTGTTCAGAAACAGTAGACTGACATTGAAAACTCTCCAGAGAGTAAAACGTTTCTGTTTCCCAAGCCATAGTTAGCAGGAATTGTGTATAAAATGAAGGTCAGAGACTAGTCCTGAAAGGACAAGCCAGTGAATTTGAGACAAACAGCATCTATGCATCAAAGGGATTTAGCTACCGGAAAGCAATATTCAAAGATGAAAATATTAATACAATGCAAATAGAAGACAGAAACACCGAAGATGAGAGAGTAAGCAGTAAAAGGTTTATGTAGGGATTTTTTCAACAGTTTTATTGGCAAGTAATTACATATCATGCAATTCAGTAGTTCAGTTATTCAATCATATCACGGGGGATTGTACAATCACCCCTACATCAATTTAGGGTATTGCCCTCCCCCATGGTTAAATCACCTTTAAGATGATTTATGTAATCACAATCCATTTTAGTACCCCCCCTCCCATATTTATTAGTTACTCCTGAAATGCCCTTTCCCTCCCTATCTCTCCTCCGCCTGTATTCCCTATGTCCCCTTGCGTCCATTACTATCATTATGCATCCACTCCACCTGGGCTTCACAGCTGGGAGACCTAACAGAAAAAACAGAATCGTGCTAAGGTGATAAGGGTAAAAAAACATAATAAGAATTAAATTCTGTGCTAGTCTTCAAGGGGAAATGCCAAACTATTGCGCTGGTGGTAGGAAGCAATTCCATTAAACACCCCAGAATTGGGCCAACTCCACGACTGTGTTCAAATGTGAGAGCAAACATTTGTTTCTTTCTTTGAGAGATTTGGAGTCCTCTTAACACCTGCTGTACCTTTTACACCCGTCGGAACCTGGGCAGACTCTTGGATTGCTTATGTCTTGTCACTGCGGGTTTCACTAAAACCCGGACGACTGCTTGTTGTGGAGCTCACAAATGCTGGATGACGGGAAGGAACATTACATTAAATGACCTTTGAGATCCTGCCACACCGTGACATTCTTTGAGACTCTAAGTTCCATTAAAACTATTTCAGGACACAGTTAAGACTAGAGCAGCAATTTTTAGGTCAGCATTTTATAGCTTTTGGCCAAAGGCCAATGAAAAGTTGAAAGAGGAGACAGACGTGGATATAATGGAATCTAGTTTTAAAAAAAGAAAATAAATAAATATAAAAGTTAAAAAAAAAAACACCCAGCAGTAACTTTTAGTGGAAAATTGGACAACTTTTTAGGGCGACTTTTAGAAAGAAAATCCTCAGATCAATATATTATCATGCCATTTTAATGACAGGGTATAAAATGAGCTCTTTTCTTGAAAACATCAGAGTTAAAAAAAAAAAAAAGGAAAGTTCTAAAAAATGATGTTTGCATTCAGTGACTTCCTAAAGTAGATGAAGTTCTCAAGGAAGGACTGAAAAATAGCTCTGTTTATTATTGTTGACTTTCATCCAGTACTTTTATCTATGCCAAACATGGCACTCAGTGTTTTACATGGAGTTTGCTCTATTTTTTAATGCTGAATCCATGAGCTATGTACTATTATTAGTATCGGTTTTCAAAGGAAGACTTCAAGGCTCTGCAAGGTGTAGAAACATAATGCTACGTGCCTAGAAGCAGTATTTGGATTACAACCCTGATTCCCGACCCCCTCCTTTTGCAACCTACAGTTTTAACTACGTCAGCAGGAGATGCTGTTTTCGCTATAGTAACAGACTGTATCTATTGTGCTTGTTTATGGAGCGGCTTGCCATAGAGTTAAGACTTTTTTGCTTGGGCAAAATAGGTGAATTGAAGGGAGAAGTGGCAGCATAATGGTTCCAAACATTAAGCTTCAAATTTTGGGGGGACCTGGTCTCTTGGTAACTGAATGTATGGATCTGACATTTTCAATAAAATAAAGTGAAAAATCGTGAGGAATTCCAAGCCACTTGTAGACTTGAATATAGGTTGTCTTGCTCAATAGCACCATCATCTTTCACCAATAGCACACTCACTTAGAACATGTGTGCACACGTGGAACACATGATGATGTCACTTTGTAAAGAATACTGACAGAGCGCACAGTGCACACCTTGTGACATTTCCACAAGTGATCTTTGGCCTCATTCTCGCTCAACAAATCATCTGAAATCGTTGCTTTTGGTTGTACAATGAGGTAGAAGCTGTGCTCAAGAAGTCATGGATGGAGTTTGATTGTAGCCCATAATTAAAAAATAAGCAATTGAAACTGTGCATTTCCTTCTATTAATTTAAGTTGATAATTGTATCCCTGTCATTTTGAGTCATCAGTCGGAACCCTGAACTTACTGAAGCTTGCCCATAGGTCACGTGCTATCAACTCGAAGCAGAAACACAGAGAAGCCTGCACTGACATAAATGACATTAAATAGCTATTAATAGAAATATCTATTCAATCTAGATTGACACATTATTATACTAATCTTCCGACTCTGGCTTTTAATTGGAAGAGTAAACAGAGCTAAACATAGAGGATCATTCTTAGCTCAGTAGTTGAATGTGAAAAGTATATCAGAAAATCTGATGTCAAAACAGTAAACTATGTTAGGTTTGCTTATTTTATAGTTTAATCATGTCTTATTAGTGACAATGTCTTTGATCAGTAATCATGAGTCCCCTTAGTTGTAAGCTTGTGAACATATAAAAAGCCCCTGGTACACTTGGGGCTTGTACACTTCACATTTGGAATTTGTGATCTCTTTTCTAGAACCTTGAGTCTTCAAGGTTGTAAATCTCCATCTTTCTCCCAGGAAACGCCTGGTGGTTTCGAACGCTCACCCTGTGTTTAGCTGTCCAGCGCTGAGTTGGAATTGACTGGACGGCTTCTAGTTAGCATTTGGAGATTTTGTGTGCTAGAATAAGCCAGCTCTTAATTACATTGTGCACTTTTAAAAAATCTTCTCCCAGTTTATAAGTTTTAATCTAAGGAACTTTGTGAGTCTTGGCAGCAACTATTCTACTCCACCCACATGACACTGAGAGTTACTGGTCCAGCAGAGGAGACAAAGCAGCAGAGCATCATCAAGCGAGCTAGTTTTGGAGAGCTGTCCATTTTCTAATGGAGAAAGGAGCAGGAGGTGGAGAAACTGGACTTGCCAAATGCAGGGGCCCTGAAGAGAGAAGGCTTCCGTTGGAGAATGAATGGCATGAAATAGATAAGTTCTCAAAAGGAACAAACCCAGTATGTCTCTACCGTAGCAATTCAGATAAAAGCCAAGCTTCTTACAAACAAAAAAGAAATCCCAGAAATGAAGGTGGGTTTCACCTGGATTTCTAAATTCATGTAACAAAATGGCGTCTCCATAAAAATGAGACCGACTGTGGATTAACAACATCCACATGGCCAAGAGCAAAAGAGGGTCAGCTTCTGGAAATTCATCACCTAGGAAATGTGTATCTTCTACGTCTTTGCAATGACTATGGGCAAGGTTCCGATGTGCTTCAACATTATGGCCACTGAGACTGTAGCTGTTTCAGGTCTCAAAACGATAGCATTACAATCACTGGGCAAGAACTGCCTACCTTAAGTGATGTTTCTATGGGATCAGTTTTATTCCAGTAGCATTAAATCTATTGGACACCAGGTGTGGGGAGGAGGAATGAAACTAAAGTCAGCAAGATGTAAAGAAAAAGAAGGTCCAGTGTCCACTATCATCTGAGAGTGCCCAGTGGGCTCTCACCGTTTGGAAAGGTGCCACTGTGGTTGTCAGGGGCCCTCAGTTCTGCTCCTGTCAACCCGTTGTACAACAGAACAAAGGTAGCCCAGGTCTGCGCCATCTTCACAATTGCGGCTCTGTTTCAGCCCATGGCTGCAGCCATTGTGTCAGTCCATCTCCTGAGGTCGCTCCTCATTCTCTCTGACCTTCTGCTTTAACAAGCATGATGTCCTTTCCCAGGGATCGGTCTCTCCTAATAACGTGCCCAAAGTGCACGAGACAAAGTCTTGCCATCCCTACTTCTAAGAAGGATTCTGAGTGTACTTCCTCCAACTTCGATGTCTTTGTTCTTCTGGCAATCCATGGAACTTTCACTATTCTTAGCCACTGTCAGAGTTCAAATGGATCCATTCTTCTTTGGTCTTCCTCATCTGTTGTCCAACTAGTTCATGCCTAGGAGGTCATTGAAATCACATGGTTTTTGGTCAGGCGTGTGTTGTTCCTCACATTATTGTTCTTAAACACTTGAAGAAATCATGTCGTTTGATTTCTTGACTGTTGCTTCCATGAGAATTGACTATGGATCCAAGCAAGATGAAATCCTTGACAACTTGTTTCCCCCCCATGTTTTATGAGGTCGCCCATTCGTCCAGTTGTGGATATTTTGGTTTTCTCTACATTGAGTTGTGATCCAAACTGGAGGCTCAGGTCTTTGGTTTTCATCAATCGCAGCTTCAAGTCCTCCTGGCTTTCAGCAAGCTGTGTCATCTAGATATCAGTTTGTTAATAAACCTTCCTCTAAGCCTGGTGCCAGGATTTGCTTAGCAGTGTCTAGTTTCTCAGATTATTTGCTCAGCCTACCGAATGAATAGGTACTGTGCAAGGATGGAATCGTGAAACACATCTTTTCTGATGGTAAACCATGCAACATTCTCTTGTTCTGTTTGAACCACTTCCTCTTGGGCTTCCGTTTGAGAACAAGGAAATGTCTTGGTATTCTCATTCTGCACACTGTCATCTATAATCTGTTATGATCCACACAAATGCCTTTCCACAGTCAGTAAAACACAAGCAAACATCTTTTGGGTACTCTCTGCATTTCACCCAGGATCCATCTGATGTCAGCAATCATATCCCTTCTACCATGTTCTTTGCTGAATCTTGCTTAAATTTCTTCCAGCACCCTTTCAGTGGACTGCCGCAAATTTTACTAAATGATCTCCAGCAAAATTTTACTTGCATGTAATATTGTTACTGTTTGATAATTTACAGATTCTGTTGAATCACCTTTCTCTGGAATGAGTACAGATACGATCTTTCCCACTCAGTCAGCCAGGAAGCTCTCTTCCAAATGTCTTAGCATACACAATTTGAGTGTTTCATCAGCTTTTTGAAACATTTTAACTTGTATTCTGTCAATGCCTGGCAACTTGACTTTTGCTAATATCTTCAGTCGTGTTTGGGCTTCTTCCTTACGTACCGACTGTTCTTGATCGTATGTAATTGTTGTTGAATGTCGACCAGTTCTTTCGGTTTGGTGACACGATATATTTCTTCCTTTATCTCTTGAGGCTTCCTGCACTGAATCTTTCAGTATTGGAATTAGAGGCTTAGATTTTCTTCTTCAGTTCTTTCAGCGTGAGATACACTGAATGTGTTCTTCCTTTTTAGTTTTTAACTTCCAGATCTTTGCACCTCTCATTATACTACTTTGTCTTCTTTAGCTACCCTTTGCCATTTTCTCGTCAGCTCTTTTACATCATTTCTTTCATGTGCTTCAGCTCTTCTATGATCAAGAGCAAGTTTCAGAGTCTCTGCTGAAACCCACTTTGATCTTTCCTTTTTAATGACCTTCTGCTTTTTTTCAGTTTTGACGTTGTACATGTCATCCCACAGCTTATGAGGTCTTTTGTCACTCATGTTCTGTGTGCTGCACAGTTCTTGCAAGGTTCTCAAAATTCAGGTGAGATGTCTTCAAGGTTGTATTTCTGATCTTGTGATTTTCTTCAACGTCAATCAGAACAATTGATGATCTCTTTGACTGTGACCACCTTGCCTCATTGAAGAAGCTAATAATGAGCTTTTCCATCATATCTTCCCACAGATGTAGTCAGTTTGATTCCTGTGTGTTCCATCTGGCAAGGATCATGGGAAAGTATGTAACATACACATTATTTGTTCAAAATACAGTTGCTGCCCTTCCAAGAAGTCTATATTTCTTTCTCAGTATCAAAATCATAAAAAGCATACTGTTTTAGTAGTATGCAAATATGGCCTGCATTGTATCATTGGAAAAACCATATTATTTTTACCATAGAGGGTATGTCATCCCTATTTATCAACAAGACTCAAAATGTGCCTTGGGGAAAATGATAGTCCATTAAAATTTGGGGGAGTGATAGAAAACATGAAATGGAAGGTACAGGCATGAATATTGTTAAGAAAGCTTATCAAGGAAAGTTAATCACGTGTTAGTCTCAGAAAGAATGTATTTAGGTAGAAAATAAAAATACACAACACTACTTTCCACATTAATTAAGTGATCCTATTCATTTCCTGTTTTAATTTTAGACATTATTCCAAGTGCATCTCTCTAGAGAGTGCTAAAATTCATGGCCTAAAAATATAATCACAATTTTAACTTTGCCACAAGTCAAATGTTTCCATTTGACAATAAAATCATGATGAAGTGCTTTAAAATAAACAACACAGAATTAAATTCGGAGTTTCTTGAGGTTTTCACTAAGATTTCAGGATTCATATTGACAAAGTTATTTTTAAATCAACAAACAAGGGAAACTTCAACTTATGTCCAGAAATGGAGTGGTAATTATTCATCTGCAAATGGGAAAATTAACCTCTCTCTTAAAAAGAAGAGAGAGTTATCATGAATTTGGATGTGGAAGTTTACAAATGGAGACAATGCTAAATGTCAACAGGTTCCCAGTGTATCAATAAAGTTTTGCTTTACAAAGGTCCAATATACGTTTGTAATATTTGAAAGTGTTTTTTGAAGGAGATATTAAGAAAAAAATATTTCATGAAGAAACCTTACTAATTATTAGATGTGAAATAGAGTAGTAGATTCTCTTGGATGTGTGAATTTCTTAACTATTTCTCAGCATAAATGTAAAAGGCATCAGTGTATTCACCTCACCTAAAATTGCTTCCATTTTAATAAATAAAATTACTTTAAGCTAAATAATAATGAGCTATAGTCATCTGTAAGTATTGGAGAGATGAGATTGTCGGTGCAAATGAATAGAGACTTGTCCGGTACTGCTAAAATCACAGTTCACCTTGGAACACACCGTGAAGAGGGTAGGGATGGATGAAGGAAAGCTTGAGGCCCTGTGTTAGTCCGGGTTGACTAGAGAAACAAATCCATATATACTCATGTGTGTAAGAGAGAACTTTATATCAAAGAGTAATTGTATTATTAGGAAAACATCCCATCCCAGTCCAGATCAAGTCCATAAATCTGATATTACCCCATTTGTCAATACAAGTCCATAAATTCCTCTTTACACTCACACAGGCATGCACTGATGCTGAGTACTGGAAGGTCACAGGCCAGTGGGTGGAAAGTCTTGTGGACCCAGTGGTGCTAGAAGCATCTCAGTTCTGACATGGGTCTCCACAAGGCTTCTCCAGCTCCTGGGCTCTGACTCTACCAGTGTGGCTCCATGTGGCTTGTCAAGAGAAATGTCCTGCGGGGAGTGAGTGTTTCTGGTCTCTAGTGAGCTGTTTATCTCCATTGAGCCTCCAAATGAAGTCATCAAGCTGCAACCTGATTGACAAGCTCCACTCCACCCCTTCACTCTTAATAGTCTCAAGTTGACTCCAGATTACGTAACTACCACAGGCCCTAAAACCATGTTGACATTTACCACTCTTTGCTATAGACCAACTAAACAATTTTTTCTTGAACCCCCTTCTAAAGTTATTCAAATTATTTCCCATTTGCATTTTCTGGCACTTATTTGTTAAATTCAAAGTCTTTCCTAAGCTCATGTAAAGGAGTTTATAGTGCTCATCCAGGTACAATATGTAATGATTTGACTTTCCACAATGAACTTGGTACTCTTGACTTTACATTATAACATATGACAATTTTCAGTAAGCTAACATTAAAAAAATAAATTAGCCTACATGGTCCAACGCTTCACCAGCCTCATGTTCCTATGTCTGAGTATACTGCTGTAGCTACAGTATCAATCCATCTTGCCAAGGGCCTCCTTCTTATCTGTTGACCCTACACTTTACATTTTACCAAGCTTGATGTCCTTCTCCAGGGACTGGTCTCTCCTGACATCAGTGGCTCAAACGTGTTACTTTGTGAGGATGGCCCAGGATCAGCAATGTTTGGTTTGTTGTACTAGGGTCCCCGAGTCAACTGATTCGATGGCACCCAACAACAACAGTGCTCCCTACAACTACTTGTCAGCTTCACAGAAGAACCCATCTCGGAGTTGACCACCCTCGTTTAGACCATCCCAGTACAGAATCCTGACCCTAGATTAGATCATCCCAGGAGAGATTTATGACCCATTTTGTCATATCACCCGCTTATCACAATGGCATACCGGTTACTCATTGGGCTGCTACCTGTGAGGTCAAGCAGTTTGAACCACCAGCCACTCTGAAGGAGAAACATGGGGCTTTCGACAACCCACAAGTGTTACAGGCCCGGAAAACCCCAGAGGCAGGCCTACTCTGTCCCATAGGGTGGTATTAGTTGGCGTTGACTTGCTGGCGTGGAGTTTAGTTCTTGTTTTGGTTACACAGTAACGTAGTCACAGATTCCAGGATCGGTGTGTGGACTTCTGCGGGGGCTATTACTCTGCCTTCCACAGGCCCCCAACACTTTTGTTTAGTAGTTGAAAAGGTCTTTAGTGGAAGAAATTATCTCTCATTTTACTGATATATTTAATCTCAACTTTGGGCTCATGGATTTTTTTTTCTTTCTCTACATTCTTTATTTTTAGGGGTATAGTCAAAGATCTCTAATTAAATAGCTATGTAGTAAAAGTTTATTAAAAATAATAAGGCAAAAACAAAACTTCTCACTGCCATTATTAAGTAAATTCCAACTCATAGTGATCCTATGGGACAGAGAAAAACAGCTTCTGTGGCTTTCAAGATTGCAAATCTTTATGGTCATAGAAAGCCTCATCTTTTTCCTGTGGAGCAGATGATGGGGTTGAACCTCTGACCTTGAATTAGCAGTCTGCTATGTAGCCCACCATGCTACCTCAGCTCCATAAATAACTATAGCTGATGCAATAGAATACTCAATTCAGCTAAAAATGTTTTGGGCCTTATATCACTTAATCTTTACAGCCTTCTGCAGAAGGTAGCATTTTTCCTCCATTTTATAAATGACGGAATTGAAGATTTGAAATTTTAAGTGATTTTCCGAAGGTCACCCAGCTAGCTCGTAAGCGTCAGACTGTGAAAAGAACACAAGTAGTGTGGCTTTAAGGCTAACGTCCTAAATTACATTCAAATGTCCTTGAGGATAGGGATATTTGTTTGCAAATCTTATCACCTCTTCCCTAATGGGCACCTAGTAAATGTTCATTGGATCCATCAATGAGTTCTCACTGTGATATACTCCATTAATTTTCTGATTAGGAGATTTAACTGGAGAGATAAATTTGGACCTAATAACTCATTATTCATGAATACTTCTACACTTGTTCCACTTAATTTTCTTCATGATAGTGATGCCTGGTATTAATCTCCAAAGCGGGTCTTCATCACGATAGCCCCCTGGTATGATATCTCCATCTGTTACCCCTCCTGATGCAGCTCTAGTGTCATGGACTCCCTAAGCATGTTGGCAGAAACGTAAGAATCATCTGTTATCCTAGCCTAAACACCTTAGCTGTTTCTATCGAATGGACTTCGCGGGTCATCTTTTACCCTTCTGCAGGAATTCCTCTGGTCTGACGCCACAAAACGAAATCCCCTGAGTCCTACCATCCCAGATGGGTAGCAAAAGGCAGAGCCCCATGGGAGCACATTGAAATTCTGCAGCTTGACCTTCTCCGCAAGCCCTAGTGAGGTATCCACTGTAGAGAACTTCAACATCGCACCATTGCCAGGCCTGCCTCTGCCAGCAAACGGCAGGGTGACATTGGACAAGTTCCTTCATCTCTTTGGGGAGAATCAAACCTGACTCGCCTGATTGCCTCTTGTGGGAACACAAATATGATTGAGTTGCATTCTGATCTCTAAGGAAGCTATAATTTCCTCTTCACAGGGAATCACCTAATTTATGTAAATAAAGTTACAAGTGATGGATAATCATTACTATACATATCCTTCATGGTTTTCTTTTGAGGAGGAGAGAAATGCAGCCCCTGAAATTTAGGAACTGACTCGACACAGCTAGCCTTCAAAGTTATGACAAACGGATCTGACGCTGACTGCTCAGTCACGTTGCTTTCCCGTCGGACAGAAATGATCTCAGAGGCCATCTTCTCCCCAGGTCGTGTGCACCCCACAAAATAACCGGCCATCCCCTTCTGTTGCTTAGGTGACTGCTTCTTTACCAATTATAGCTTGTGGGTTGCTCGAGTCACCCCTTCCTACAGAAAAGGTATATTGAGGTAAGCGCAGTCACAGAATTTGATTGCTGCCAGTAGCCCATCCAGAATGAAGTGTGATGTCCCGAAACTATTCCTAAGAGCATCCAGCCAGAGTCTGTGTTCTGTAATAGATCTAATACCCTTTTCCTGTGACACCACTCTTTTTCCCAGGATTAATTATTCACCCTCTCCACAGCCCTACATAAAAAACTCAACTTCTTCAACTACAGCTGCATCTGATGATTTTTAACTAAAGGGCATTAACGCATCTCCACTCCAATTATATCAAATAGTAATTAGAACACCCTTAATTAAGTTTGCTCATGAAAAGATATCTTGTTATGTACATATATACACGCACATGCATATATGTCTGTGTGCATGGTTTTAAAAATCAGCAAGATGGCTCATATAAAGAGTATCTTCATGCCTGCTCTTCTCATCCCCACGTCCAATGGAAAACACAACAGGAGGTGTCAGAACATTGACCATCAGTTGTTTCATTTAGAAGAACTCCACTTCTTCTTTGGTTGTCCTTTCTTTGTTGTGTTCTCTAAGGTCTTTATCAATGCTGTGGCCTCCTGTCACTCTTTAGAGGAGTCGTGGTGGTGTAGTGGTCACACTCCTGTAGTCAGTTCACTGCAAGGTCAGCAGGACAGTCTCAGAAACTCCCGAGGCAGTTCTGCCCGGTCTTATCGGGTCGCGTCGAGTGGGCACGCACTGATGGCAGTGAATTGGCTGCTTTCGGATGTCCTCTCATGCAGACACAAATATTGTGTCATGGTATTTGATTAGTCATTGGATTTTGATGATAATTACAAGAGGTAACCCATACCTCACTACAAGTTTTTATATAAATCTAAAAAAGTACTTCTAAAATCACACTCAGGCAAACTCTGCCTGGAACAAATCAGACACAGCATACACAAAAATACAAATACTGGTTTGTATGATAAAAGTTTTTTTTAAATCTCATTAAAAGTACTTATAGATAACACTGTTCTAGGAACTCATATCTTAGAAAGAAAGACAACTAATGCTTAGAATACTCAAAATCCTAGTTCAGGGCTTTTTTTTTCCTTTCCCCTTTCCCTTGCTTCCATCCTAAATCTAAGCTCCTGAGCTGTACATACTCCCAATATCTTATTCTTTGCTTTCTTAACCTTTCCCTTGAAGGCAGCCAGACATCAATTTTAATTTAAGTCGAAGCTTCTAAAATGTTCACCTCTAGTTTTTCTTTAGGTGAAATAAAAGCTTTGTTTCTTTCCTGCTGTCTCTTACTGACAGCCTTTTACTTTCTGTTTCCATTTTCTGTTGCTTCTCCTGACTTACGGAAAAATAAAAAAAAGTCACCACTAGTCAACTCTATATCAGTCTGAATTTCTGCTTTCTGATTGTGATAGTAGGGATGGTGTATGCCCCTAACAGTGTTTTGTTGTTGATGTTTTATGTATGTTTGAACTGTGGGAAAAATATTTGCTAACTTCAGAATCTTTTGCTAACGCTTGTTTAATCATTACATTTTGATGCTATATATTGGGTGAATAAAGAGCCCTTGGTAATGTATTGATGCAAGTGGGCTGTGATCCACAAGGCCGGCCATTAGCAACCACCAGCGCCCTCTTGGGAGAAAGACCAGTTTTCTACTTCTGCAACAGTTACAGTCTTGAAAACTCACAGGGACAGTTCCACCAGCCCAATGAGGTCACTATAAGTCACTATTGACTCGATGACACTGAGGTTTTTTTGTTTGTAATTAGGTAAATATTCTTTATGGTACCAAGAACTACTTTCTGAACCTCTTTCAGCCAATGACTGAAATGGTGTTCCCCTGACGGATAATGGAACAGTTTGTTAACAAGTCCATTGCTTTCAGTACAGATCCTTTGGGGACTGAACAGCCAATGCCTTCTTTTCACAAATGCTTCTGTATTTCGTACTGAAGCATTGATTGTAATGATGTCCCATGTAATATCACCCTGAAGAATTCATACTGCCCGTCCCTTCAGGGTTTTCTCCACCAGTGATCAGCATTCTTTTAGCTAAGTCTCTATATTGGGGTCGGGGGGTGTGGGGGGTGGCGGAACCTACACAACTGCTCACCTTCAAGAGTGCTCTGGGGTTGTCCTCTTTGGAAACAACTTTTCCTTTCTAACCATCAAGCATGGTGAGGAATTTTGATACATCTGGCTTCTCTGATTTTATCTTCTGGCTATGAAACTGGCTTCTCTTAGCTGCTATGGCTGGCAGGATTAGCAAAGAAGGCACCATTTTAACACTCAGACGATTCTTCTTACTTAGATGGTTCTAAGTCATTTTTCTGCCTCTGAAATATCACCTCTGTGTATATTTTGTTCTTATTCCCTTTCATGTTATCTAAGTGATGCTTGGTTGCCTGTTCATCTTGATGAGGGTGGCTGAGGAAAGCTAGCCTCCATTTATTGGAATGGGACTCGGTAACTGGACATTATGCTTTAGGGAACATGAGGGAGGGAAGACGCCTTCCTGCGTTTGATCCCTGAAAGTCAGAATGCTAACGACTGTTCTTTAATTTGCTGGTGTGTGAGTCTGTTCTCATTGGGAGCAGTCACAAATGACTATGTGTGATACGATAGATGATCACTTGCTTCTAGATTAATGACAGTAGCGTTTCAATGACTGAAGACAGTGTAGCTTTAACTTTGATTGTATGGTCTCTTCTGTCGCGTACAGGAAAATTTTGGGGAATGCTGGGAAAGCTCAACTAAATGTATGAGTAAGTTGTTATTTACTGACCAATCCTGTTTGATGTCATTACTCTCATTGACCTCTTGGGCAGAACTGCTCAGAATGTGCCCAAATATATGGTGATCAGGAGTTCTTCCACAAAGATAAACTCTCCATTGAGTTTACATGCAGCCACAGTGTTCTAGCATTGTACGTGTTTTAACGCCTTTAATTATCACAAAATGCCTGGGCCAAATGACATATTTTCCAGATAGTTTTAAAAGTAGCATTAGTTTTCCTTTAAAAAATGAAATATTTCATGATACTAAAATGAAAACGACCACTTGTGAGAATTGTGAGTGTGAATATCAATATGCTATTTAATGTAATTTTAGTTGAACCAGAGTTGCACATATGCCCAACTGTTTTCACATATGAATTTGAACCTTGAGGTCATTGCATAGAAATTAAAATCCAGTGAAATATTTTTAAAATAGGCTAGTTATTTTTATCGCTATCTTTGTGTAGGACAGTACATTTATCTGCGTTTAAATTTACCCTCTTTTGTCATAAGTTATTCTATCAACTTTGTATTCATGAGTTTTGTCTTGGGAAACCAATGCTATGTAAGCATTTTACTCCCTAATATGTAAACTATAGGGAAAACATAAACAATATGGAAAGTTTATGTCACTAACATGACCTGTAGGCTGCACAGAGGAGAACTTGAAATGCCTACTGTCTGTTGACACAGTAGGAAATGTGGAATTTCAAATAAAATATAACTCTTCTAGGATCTGATAAACCATGTTTTGTAAAACATTACTTTTAATTGCCCTGGGACTATATTATTTACTTATGGTAATTGAAATTAAATACTTGGTAATTACAAGTTAGATTTTATTGCTTATGTAATAAGAAAATAAGAACGTTCTTTTAAAAAGAGCAGTAAAAATTCAATATTCATGTTCCAAGCTTAATGCTAATAGGCATTGATTTAACAGCAAAGAGTTTAGTTTGATGAAAGCTTATGCCAGCATAATGCTAATAAGTATATTTAGAAAAAGTCATCTTATTTATTGGTAATGATAGGATACAACATACCATCTTGCTTTCCAAGTTTTGATAAGACCCTTGATCTTGAGCCTTGATTATCTGAAGTGGAGTGTTGGGGACATTTGCAGATCTCATGGTGAGAAGCATGGTGACATTGCTCATGGGTAAACACTGTGCAACCTTTGACATGCTTTCACATGCCTATAGTTACCATTAGTCATTTATCATTCATTTAGCACCTCCTCCTCAAAACATGGGATACAGTATAAATTATAAACAGGAATGTGTTTAAATATCTGCATGCAGATGCTTGGAACTTAACTGTGTGATAATTAGGCTTTTGTTTGTGACTATAATATAAAAAAAATAGTGTTTGGACAACCCATCAAGGAGAGAGCTCCATAAGATCTAAGCAAATGGACATTGGGCTTCTGCTCAAGTACTCCCTCAATGCAAGAACACTTTGCTCACCTTCCCAACACGATCGCTGAAGACAAAGCGGGTGCATAAGCAAATGTGGTGAAGAAAGCTGATGGTGCCCAGCTATCAAACGATATAGCTTCTGGGGTCTTAAAGGCTTGAAGGTAAACAAGCGGCCATCTAGCAACAAAGCCCACGTGGAAGAAACACACCAGTCTGTGTGATCACAAGGTGTCGAAGGGATCAGGTATCAGGCATCAAAGAACAAAAAATCAAATCATTGTGAATGAGGGGTAGTGCAGATTGGGGACCCAAGACCCATCTGTAGGCAACTGGACATCCTCTTACAAAAGGGTTGCAGGGAGGAGATGAGCCAGTCAGGGTGTAGTGTAGCAAAGATGAAACATACAACTTTCCTCTAGTTCCTAAATGCTTCCCTCCCACCCCCACTATCATGATCCCAATTTTACCTTAGAAATGTGGCTAGACCAGATGATGTATACTGGTACAGATAGGAACTGGAAACACGGGGCATCCAGGACAGATGATCCCTTCAGTACCAGTGGTGAGAGTGGCGATACCGGGAGGGTGGGGTGGAAAGGGGGAATTGATTACAGGGATCTATATATAACCTTCTCCCTGGGGGACGGACCACAGAAAAGTGGGTGATGGAAGACGTCAGACAGTGTTAGATATGACAAAATAATAATTTATAAATTATCAAGGGTTCATGAGGGAGGGGGGAGCGGGGTGGGAGGGGAAAAATGAGGAGCTGATGCCAAAGGCTTTAGTGGAGAGTAAATGTTTTCAGAATGATGAGGGCAACGAATATACAAATGCCCTTCACACAATTGATGATGTTCATCATCATTGTTCATACACAGTGTATGAACGGATTGTGATACAGTTGTATGAGCCCCCAATAAAATGATTTTTTAAAAAAGAGGGCATTATACTTGCCTGTGAAGCAAATTACAGGCCTACAAGAGAGATTTGAAGCTATGAGGGGACTTCACAAAGCTTGTGGAAAAATGAAATTAAAAGGTAAGGGAATTTTCCCCTGATGCTTTTGACATTCCTTGCACATATATTCTTATTTTTGCCAGCAAGGCATTTTGAACATTTTGAATTCAGTGCTGTTTGATGGTCAAGTTGGCACAGTCCTCACCAATCCCTGTTCTCGTAGTTGACTCCTGTTGCTCCTTTGGGGTGACCTCTCTATCTGCCAGGGGAGCATGTGTCCCTGTCGCCCCTCTCGAGAAGACAGCAGCAGCTACATCCTGTGAATGTGGTTAAGTGGAGCACTACAGTGTAGGCTTTTCTGGAGGCACTGAAGGGGTTTTATTTATTTATTTATCTATCTATCTATCTATCTATCTATCTATCTATCTATCTATCTATCTATCTATCTATCTATCCATCCATCCATCCATCCATCCATCCATCCATCCATCCATCCATCCATCCATTCATTCATTTATTAATTTTAATTCCTGTTAAGGACTCTGGAGATCCCAGCTAGTTGAATGCAAGCTAGAAAAACCTCTAGGAGTGGCCTTGACTTCTAAGATGAACCTTGGAAAATGGACTTTATTCTGAGGGTTTTGCTCAGATAATCTAACTCCTAAGGAACGACTGAAAAACTGGGAAACGTATTTGTTTAACCTTTGAGTAAATTATGGTTTGAATTTATACCATTTAGTTACTGTTAGGGATTGAATTGTACCCCTCAAAATGTGGGGCACACTGGCCAGCTGTGATTTTCAGTATTCAGTAATTATCTTCCGTTTTATGATCTGATGCCAATACTCTGTGTTGCACACCCTAACCTCCATGATGTTCATGAGGCAGGGTTAGTGGGAGTTAGGGTACTGTGGCAGGATATTATCTCTTGGACTAGGTTGTATATTGAGTTAATCTCTTGATGTAAAAAAGGCTAAATAAGCAAGAAGAGATCAGAGGAACCTTTTACTACCGAGAGCCAGGAGCAGAGCACGTCCTTTGGATGCAGGACTCCTGTGCTGGAAAACTCCGGGGCCTGGATTGATGACAAGACCCTTCCCCTCATATAATCAGAACTGGTGTAGTGCTGTTGGATGAGTGCTGAACTTCTAACCACAGGTCCGCAGTTCAAACCCATCAGCAGTTTCCTGGGAGAAAGGTGAGGCTCTCTGCTCCCATAAGATCTCCAGACACGGAAACGCTGCATATGGTCACTGTGAATTGGAATTCACTTAATAGTGGTGGGTTTGGTCTTTCCCTCTAGTACTAGCACCCAGAAATCAAGTTCCTAGCTTCCTAAACTGGGGGAGAATACATTTCTGTTTGTTACTGCCATCCACTTTTTTGCTCTTATAGTGCCACTGTAACTGAGATGGTCACCAGTCCTACTTTCCCAGTCAAGGGCCTATCAATTATCCTAAACTTCATCTCTCAACTCTCCGGCCTCCAGCCATTTCTCAGTGTGTCCATTCTATTATTTCCCTTTCCTCACTCATTCTCAAATCCCCTCACTAATCTTCATTCCCAGGGCCCTGTTGTGGCTCCATTTGTAAACATTGTATTCTAAGTGGTTGATCCCTCTGACAATGGGTTGTCCCTGCATAAAAACCTCTCCAGTACCTTCAAAACCTTCATCATAAGGCAAAAAACACAGAATGAAATGATAAATCCAATATGAATTGGCCTTGCTAAATCATCTCTTTCTTCTCAAGCTGGTATTTCAGCCTTAAATCTCAGGGAATAGGTCAATTCCTTTAATCTGCTACAGGTGTGTTTAAGTGAAAGTCCAGTTTGTTTAGTGGGATTGGATCCTTCTGGTGTAACCACCGAAGAATGGTGTGCACCTTTACGGATAGAGGCTAAAGTCCCTGTCCCCGTTGTCTATAGCATGTAGCCTGGCTCACCAAGGGCCGGAGAGAAACTTGGTCAAAATTGGCAGACTAGGAACAGTACTGGCTGTATTCTCCCATTTAGGGTCTATATAAGTAATGTTAACTGTTTTCTTAATGTCAGGTTGCCCCATTTGGTTTACCCATGAACCCAAATGGAAGTCATCTTTTCTGAGGCATAGATGCCCTCCCCCTCAGCTTGAATTTCCATAAGCGTTCACTAAGGACCCTGCAGGAATGTCTGTTAATTGGGAGTGACTGACAAACAATGTTATGAGGCAGGAACTTACTGGCACACCACCTGGTTCTTTGGGAGACCTGATTAGTGGATCACACCACCTGAGAACAGATGTCTGCTTTTCTCCTGGTGTTTATCTCAGTAGTTGTGGTCTCATACAGTATTTGTCCATTTGTGATAGACTGACTTTGTGTAGCATAGTGGCTTCCAGGTCCTTCCATGTCATGAGGTATTTTGTAGTTTCATCACTGATTTTTAGGGATGCATAATATTCCATTTTGTGTATGTACCAGAGTTTCTTTCCCCATTCTTCTACTAACGGGCATTTGGGCTGTTTCTAGCTTCTTACTATTGTGAACTGGACTGGGATGAACATGGGAGAGCATGTGTCTGTTCGTATCGTGTCTGACCTCTTTGAGGTATGTACCCCGCTGAGTTATTACTGTGTACTGTTCCTGGTTGTTGTAGGTAGCACCATATCGCCTTCCACAATGGCTACTTATCTTTCCTATCCCACCAGGAGTGTATCAATGTTCCAATCTCTCTTCATCCTCTGCAGGATGTTTTTTCTTTTCTTTTTTTTTTGTTGGACTCTTATTGTGACTTTAAAGTGATATTTTTGTTTTTATTTGCATCTCCTGGATGGCTAATGATTGTGAGCATTTTAAAAATGTGTTTCGTAGCCATTTGAGTGTCATTTTTGATCATCTGTTCATGTCTTTTGGCAAGTTTTGAATTGGATTATTTGGGTTTTTTTTAATCAATTTATTGGGGCTCATACAATTCATCACAATACATAGATCAATTGTGTAAAGCACATCTATACATTTGTTGCCCTCATTATTCCTAAAATTCGCTTGCCTCTTGGGTTCCCGGAATCCGCTCATTTTCCTTTCCCCCCCCCTCCCCTTCCCTTCCTCCTCCCCTTTCCCCCATGCACCCTTAATAATTTATAACCTATTATTATATCTTATATTACACTGTCTGGCGTCTCCCTTCACCCACCCAGCTGCTGCCCGTCCCCCAGAGGGGAGGTTATATGTGGCTCCCTGTGATCCATTCCCCCTTACTACATCCCCTTTCCCTCCTGGTATCGCCACTGTCACCCCTGGTCCTGAGAGGTTCATCTGTCCTAGATTCCCTGCGTTTCCAATTCCCATCTGTACCGCTGTGCATCATCTGGTCTAACCAGGTCTGCAAGGCAGAATTGGGGTCCTGGTAGTTGGAGGGAGGAAGCGTTTAAGAACTAGAGGAAGGTTGTGGGTTTCATTATTGCTATACTGTACCCTAAGTGACTCATCTCCCCACTACTCCTCTGCAAGGTATGTCCAGTTGTCTAGAGATGGGCATTGGGTCTCCATCACGTGCCACCCTCATTGACGAGGATATGATCCCACCCCCACCCCCACCTTTGGTGTTTAAAGCCTGGTCCCTTGGCCCTTCATGATCACACATGTTGGTGTGCTGCTTCCATAAAGGCTTGAAAGTAAACAAGCGGCCATCTAGCCCAGAAGCAACAAAGCCCACATGGATTATTTGTTTTTATTCTGATTACAGTGTTACAGAATTTTTAGATTTTGGTCGCTAGTCCCTTGTCTGTTGCGTTATTACTAAAGATTTTTCTTTCGAGACTGTGGACTCTCCTTTCACTCGTTGCAAGACGGCTTTGGATGGGTGTCATTTTTAGCAGGCCCGAGTCATCTATTTTGTCTTCTGCTGTGAGTGCTTCCTTCATTATATTTGGTATTATGAGTATGCCCTCCAACAGAGCCCTTAAGTTTGTCCCATTTTCTCATTAACTTTGGGATTAACATTTAGATCGCTAGTCAATCTTGAGTTTATTTTTGTGCAAGGGGCAAACTATGGGTCTTGTTTCCTTCTTTTGCTGACAGAGATACAATTCTTCTAGCACCATTTGTTGAAGTGGCTGCCTCCTATCTTTATCTATCATCTATCTATCTAATCTATGCCCATTCTTGAAAATCAGTTACTTGTAGGCAGATACACTTATTTCTGCGGTTCCTATTCTGACTCACTGATGTCTGTATCTATCATTGTACGAGTTCCAGGATGCTGTGAGGACTTGGTGGTGTCTAGGTTTTGAGGTTATGAAGTATGAAGTATCATTGTACTAGTTATGAGGTTATGAAGTATGAAGTATCATTGTACTAGTTATGAGGTTATGAAGTATGAAGTATCATTGTACTAGTTCCAGGCTGCTGTGACGACTGTGGTGTCTAGGTTTTGAGGTTATGAAGTATGAGGCCCTTACTTGGTGATGCTTTCGAAGGAGTTCTTTGCTTTTCCCAGATCTCGTCCCTCTCCTTATGAAGTTGGTAGTTAGTGTTTCTATTCATTTTTTTCAAGAGTCAACTGTTGGGATTTGAATTGGAATTTGTTGTATTTGCAGATTGCTTTGACTATTTTAGGGAGTCCTGGTGGTGTAGTGGTTACGAGTTGGGTTGCTAAGCACAAGGTCAGAAGTTTGAAACCACCACCTTGCAAGGGAGAAAGACGGGACTCTAATCCCATAAAGAGTTGCAGTCTCAGAAACTCACAAGGGCAGTTCCACCCTGTCCTATAGAATTGCTGTGAGGTGATACTGACTCGAAGACAGTGAATTTGGATTTGTTTGGTTGGCTAGCATTGACATTTTCACAATATAAACTCTTATTCTCCACGAACCACAGGTTTTCCTTCTATTTTTCAGCTTTTAAAATCCAGGATTTCTTTCATTTCAGGTTTTTATGTATGCTTTATTTACTGTGAATTAGGTAGGATTTTATTTTTCCCATCACCACTGCTGCACTCAACCGCTCAAGCCACTTGTTCACTTCCCCTAGCAGTCTACCCTGCCCTTCTTCCCAGATTGCTCCTCTCGCCCTTGGGGTCCTGACGGCCTCCTTTTCTCCCGAGTGAACACTTGCCACCTGTCGAGTTCATTGCTTATCTTCCCGCACCCCCTTGGTGACTACCACAGACTGTTCTCTCTTGTATGCAAGCCTTTGTCTTTGTCTTTTTCCCCCCTTATAAAAGTTGTCTCATATACGATTTGCCATTGGCTAATTTCACTCAGAATGATATTTTTGATATCTTCCATGCTATGATGTGCCTTAATTTTTAGTCATGTGTAATATTCCTTGTGTGTGTCTGCCAAAATTCCTTTATGCATTCTTCTACTGATGGGCATTTGGGTTATTTCTGTCTTGCTGTGTGAACAATGCTGCAATGAACATAGGCTTGCCTATGCCTGTTCATGCTATGGTTCTTAATGAGTTCGGAGATATATCCCACCGGGGTATTGCTGGGTCATATGGAATTTCTGTTCCCAGCTATTTGAGTTAGCACCGTATCAATTGTTACAGTGGTTGTACATATTGATAGTCCCACTAGCAATGTAAGAACGTTCACTCTCTTCTTGTTCTCTCCAGAATTTGCTGGTTTTTGTTTGTTTGTGCTTACTTTGGCTGTTATTGTCATTGCTTTGATTTGCATCAGGTCTCTAATAATTGTGAGCATTTTTCATGTATTTGCTAGCTATTTGGGTCTCATCTTTGGTGAACTGGCTGTTAATATCCTTTGTCCACATTTTAATTGATTTATTCATCTCTTCCTTATTGAGGTGTTGCTTTCTATGGATTTTAGAGATAAGTCCCTTGTACATAGTGTCATTGCCAAAATGTTTCCCCAGTCTGTGGGTTCCCTTTTCCTCCTTCTGATCAAGTGCTTTGAAGTACATGCCTATCTTACTGTAATAGCTCCCACTCATCTACTTTGTCTTCTATTGTGTTTCCTTCATCATATTGGTTAGTATGTCTATGCTCTCTAATAGAGCCCTCGGGCTTGTTGCCACTTTTTCTCATTGATGGCTTTATAGCTCTAGGATTTACATTTAGGTCTTTGATCCATCTTGAGTTGATTTTTCTGCATGAGGTTATGTATGGGTCCTATTTTATTTATCTTCAGATGGAGATCCACTTTTTCTAGAACCATTTGTCAAAGACACTATCTCTTTCCTGTAATCTATTTTGGCCCTTTTTCAAAGATTAGTTGTCTACATGTGGATGAATTTATTTCTGGGCTCTGTGTTTTTGTTTTTTTCCCACCTGGTCGATGTACCTATCATTGTACCATTGTATCAGGCTGATTTGAATACTGTGCCTGAGTAATAGGTTTTCAGGTCAGGAGATCTTTCACTTACTTTATTTACAGTCCAAATCAAGTTTCAACGTCTCTTCTGACATTCATTTTGGCCTCTTTCTCCTTTCCTGTCTTTTAAATCACTCTTTATTTCTTCATGTATTATGTCCTTGGTGCTAGTCAACTACTTATATCATCTTTGGGCATGAATGTTCAATGTATCAAATCTATTCTTGAGATGGTCTTCAAATTCAGGTGAGGTATACTCAAGTTTGTATTTAGACTCTTCTGGGTTTTGATTTAATTTTCCTCTGTTTCAATTGGAACATGCATATGAGCAATTCATGATCTGTTATGCACTTAGTCATTGGTCCCAGTCTGATTGAAAATACTGATAATCTTCTTTCTCTCTTTATATATGTGGTCGAAGTAATTTCTTTGTATCCCATCTGGTGAAGTCCACATTTATAATTGCTGTCTACATTGTTGAGAAAAAGCATTTCTAACAACTAAGTCACTCATTTTGCAAGAGTCTGTCACACAACCCCCAATGTCTTTTCTATGAACAATGTCATGTTTTCCAACAACTCATTCTCTTTTTTTGTTCCAATTTTGGCATTGCCATAATTTTATGGGCTTCTTGATTTCATGTTTGATGAAATTCAATTGGCAGAGGTTGGTATTCAGTTTCTTCATCTTTGGCTTAAATTCTTAGTACATAAATTTGAATAATAGTTATCTTAACTGGTCTTCCTTTTAGGTTATGTATATTATCCTATCACCAACAGTCTTGTCCTTCAGGAAAGATCTTGAAATGCTCTTCCTAACAATAAATTTGATTCCTCCTCAATTTCTTATTCCCCCATAGAAACCATTTGGTAGTGTGATTCAAATTGGTCAATAAAACTTCATTTCAACTCACTAGTGCCTAGGATATTGATTTTCCTGTGTTCTGTTTCATTTTGATGACCTCTAATATTCCTACATTTATATTTCTTACATTTCCTATTCTGATTATTAATGAGTGTTTATAGCTGTTTCTTCTCCTTTTAAGTTGTGCCACACTACCTATTGAAGGTCTAACAGCTTTGCTCCATCCACATCATTAAGGTCTACTCTACCTCCCCAGTCACATTTTAAGTGTCTTCCAACTTGAGGGACTTGTCTTCTGGTCTTAGACCAGACAAGATTCTGCTGGTAATTAATTATATGGCTTTAAGTGCCCCCCTTTCTTTTTTTCCAGAAGTGAACTGTTAGGTCTTTCTTCCCCTTTCTAAATCTGAAATCTCCATTGATATCTGTTGCTAACCATACTACAATTTAGCATCTCTTCCAGAATCATAGCAACATTGAAGTGACCAGAGTATGGCAATCTGATAGAAAAGTAGTTCATCATTGTCTTCAGTCTTACTCTGTTTTGTTACATTGGTGACTTGAAGATTTCCCAAGCGAATATTAAACTTATATTTTGTCCCTTTTTATAAGGGCTTAGTCCTCTTTTTTACACTAGCCATTGCTGTACAACCAACTGCACACGTCTGTAAACTGGTAGCATCATACCTCAGTTGTACCTTCTTTTCTGCTTTCCTCTACTTCTGCGGTCCACCCACCTGCAAATCTGAGAGCAAACAGGAGTTAGTATCCCCAGAGAAACCCTACTCCAATGGGGAAATTGTTGCCAGTGTAAATAATCCTCAGTGTCTTACACAGATAATTTTGAACTATGTCTTTTAAGCCACTGTTTATGGTGTCCAGTGACATTTAACAACAGGGGGGCAGTAGTTAATGACTCCTTGGGTGGACTTTTTTCTCATTCTCTTCTTGTGTTAGTGTGGGGAGACCACAGAAACAAATTCATACAGACACTCATATCTAAGAAAGAGCTCTAGATCCAAGAGTAATTTTACATTAAGAAAACATTACAGCCCAGTTCCGATAAAGTCCAGTATTACCCCATATGCCCATACTAGTCCATAAATTCCTCTTTAGACTCACACAGCTGTGCAATGATGCCAAATGCAGGAAGATCACAGGCCAGTGGGTAGAAAGTCTTGTGGTTCCAGTAGTGGTGGTAGCTTCTCAGCACTGGCGTGGGTCTCCATGTGGCTCATCCAGTTCCCAGGATCTGGCTGCATCAGTTTAGCTCCATCAGGCTCATAGTCAGTAATATCTCACAGGGAGTGAGTCTGTGGCCTGCCTCCAGTGAGCTATATATCTCTTTAGTGCCTCCAAATGAGGTCATCAAGCTGTGAGCTGATTGACAGGCTAAACTCCACTCCTTCACTTATAGTAGTCTCAAATTGACAACAGATGATGTAACTACCACACTTCTCTTTGTCAAGACCTCTTTTCTAAGTAAACATGCAAGTCATCATCTCAGACTTGGGATTTTTGTGGCCCCAGGTTAAGGCAAAGGGTACAAGAGCATGTATAAAGATACAAAAACATGACCAAAAATGAAAAAAATTAGATTTATAGGTTCCAAATTGTTTTTGTTATTTCTTAAATTGACTTACTGACCCTGTATGTGAAAGAGTGATCTATAAGACTTTTAAGTATACAAATACATCATATATATGGAGGAATTAAAATGTAAATATAGTTTCATCAAGGAGAAAAAGGAATGATGTTAAATCTATAAAGCCTAAGAAATTATTTGTTTACTTTAAAAAAATGGATGAGAGTGGGTGAGGAAAAATAAGAGTTTTATTTTAAGATGTCAATATTCACATGTCAGATTGGATTTTGAAACTATTTGTTAACCTGTGGGGGTAAAAAAAAATGTTTGGATGCAGCTTTGCAAAGATTCATGGGAGTATATAATTTTAAGAACTGCTTTTTGGGGTTATTTCAGTGAAATATGAAGAACCTTGTCCTATACCAGGGCTTCTAACCTACACACAGCTCGTATTGGAACACCTGGGGAACTAAATGTAGCAATGATTCAGTCGCACTGAATGCTCCTGGGCTGGCGGTCAGTTGTGGAGCCCAGGAGTTCAATTGGACTTAGTTGAGAACTCCTCCACTGACTATAACGTAGAGCCAAGTGAGAACCACAGCCCCAGGCTGCTCTCAACCTGTTAGGAGGACAGTTCCCTCGCATGTACTGGAGCATACAAAAAGGTTGCTCTCTCAGATACTGTAGGGGTCAAGTAGGAACCATACTTGAATCAATTGGGTCAAGTGTAGGTGCAGGCTAACTTGTAGGACCTATGCCTGCTCCAATAACAGTAGTTTGGCCTTGGTGGCTGCTGATCTTTGGCGTGTTGTAACAGGGACTCAGTGATGGCAGTCGTACTGGCACATAAAGAAGTCACTACCATTGAGTCAGTTCTGGCTCATGGAGACCTTACAGGTAGAGCAAGGTAGAACTGCCCTGTTGGGTTTCTGAGGTGGTAACTCTTCATGGGAGCAGAAAACCTCTTCGTTCTCCCAGATACTTCAAGAGAAACCAGAAACTCAGCTTTCTGTTTCCTTTGAAAATTATTTTCAAGTATGTCTTGCAGTGCTCCATCATTGCTTTCTTTCATTCTTTTAAAATGTCACTGCAGGTCATGTAGAACTGTGAGTCACAAGGGACCGACAGACCCATAGCTTTGCAATTGTGGAAAACATTACAAGAGAACGTTCCCCTTTGACCTGTAGGTTCTCCACTGTAGGGACAAGATACCTTACCTAAGAGATTGCAGTATTGACTCTTAAGTCATGAAGGATGATCTGTGTACCTAGACAAATGATCCTTTTTCAGTTTTTGTAAGGGATTTTTGAAGAAAATGGGGTAATTGAGGCTGCTTGCCATCTTCCTTGATAGCTTGTTTATAGTAGTTTTCCTCTAAAATGGTACACATTTCTTGTGTAGACGATTTATTCCTTAATGGAACAAGCACAAGAGAAAATTACTTATTTTTTTGTCTAGGAAAAGTCAGAGGCTGACTGTTTATTAGAAATAAAACCATCTGAACTTTCCTTAGAACATTAAGCTTGGATGAACAGTGCAAAAGAAGAAACCTACTTTGTTTGGAAATTTAATTCAGACATAAAGTAATTGTGCATATTTCCAATTGCATCAATTAATACTTGGTGATCAAGATGAGCAAAGGAGATGAACAGTTTGAAAGAAGGATGAATGAAATTGAATGAAAACATACGCTATCAGAGCCCTGGTGGCACAGCGGGTTGAGCATTGGGCTCTGAGCCAAAAAGGGGAGGGTTTATATCCACTTCCTGCGCTGTGTGGCAGAGATGAGGTTCTCTGCATCTGTGAAAAGCCACAGCCTCAGGAAACCCGGCAGGGTTGCTGTGAGTCAGAATCGAACCCACGGCAGGGAGGGGCCCTCATTATTTAAGATGCTGTCAGTGTATTAGTGGCATTAATGGCCACCCAAAGGGATAAATGCTTTCCATGCATATTTATTGTTCTCAGTGGCATAATGTCAATACCCGTTGATTAGTAAAACTCATTCCTACCATATACTTTCTTTTTTTCCCCTCCAGTAGATTGCCCATATGCCCAATTTATCACTATTTAGCCTCTTATGTTTTCATGCCGAAGTAGGAGATTGAAGGCATTTATATAAGGTAAGAACAGTGATCAGGTGCATTTTCCTCCCTGCAATATGCTCAAAACTTCTCTTGAAGTTTTCCCTTTTTCCCCCCTCAAAGGTCTAATTATCTTACCATGTGTAAAAGAAGTCCACATAAACTCCGCATGGCAGCACAAGTGACTTCACCATTGTAGTTAGAGCGTGCGTGTAAATCACGGTTCCTATAAATTTGTCTTGTTTAACCCCGTATGTGTGAGATGGACATTAAAGGATAAACTTGGTTTGGCCTTTTGTTTCTGAATGTACATTACAATATCAGAGTTTTAGTGTGTGCTCACTGTACATGGTCTGCACCTCTCTTTTATTCAGTACCTCATAGGAGAACTAAGGAAGACTCTCAGAAATATTTCGGAGGCTCCTCCATTTTCTGTGAGCCCCTCAGAGTCCAGATAGACACTGGAACTCTTTTGGGTCTGTGTTTGCGTAGGTGGGGGATGGACAATTGTGCTAGAATATTTACACAAGAAGATTAACCTAAGTAAATACTGTGTGTCATAAGCCCCCCTCTCCAAAATGCTTGCATGATTAACTATGCTATCAATTTCTTTTTATCTGAGCCAAAAAGAACTCACTGCTCTGCGCATTGGTTTCAGAAATAAACAGCAGAGTGGAGAGCCAAAGTCCATTTATAGGCCACTGGACACCCCTTATAGAAGGGTTTCGGAGAGGAGACGAGCCAGTCAGGGTGCAATATAGCAACAATGAAACAGAATTTTCCTCTAGTCCCTAAATGGCTCCTCCTCCTTCACTATCATGATCCCAATTCTACCTTACAAATCTGGCTGGACCAGAGGATGTACACTGGTACAGATAGGAACTGGAAACACAGGGAATCCAGGGCGGATGATCCCTTCAGGACCAGTGGTGTGAGTGGCGATACTGGGAGGATGGGTTGGAAAGGGGGAACTGATTGCAAGGTTCTACATGTGACCTCCACCCTGGGGGACGGACAAACAGAAAAGGGGGTGAAGGGAGACGTCAGACAGGGCAAGATATGACAAAATAATGATTTGTAAATTATTAAGGGTTCATGCGCCTGTGGGGAGCAGGGAGGGAGGGGAAAAATAAGGAGCTAATGCATGGGGCTTAAGTGGAGAGCAAATGTTTTGAGAATGATGAGGGCAATGAAGGTACAAATGCGCTTTACACAATTGATGTATGTATGGATTGCAATAAGAGTTGTATGAGCCCCTAATAAAAATGATTAAAAAGAGAGAGAGAGAAAACAATAAATAAACAAAAATTAAAATTGTTTGTATACTTCATGCATAGATTAGAGGTTTAGAAAAATGTTGAATAGAAGCTCTCTTGAATAGGGTTTTCCAAGCAATTGGTTTTTCCTGGACTGAAAGGCAGAAATCCCACCTTCTCCTTATTTCTACATTTGGTTTTCTGCGGTTTAATCTAATCTATCTGAAAGCTGGTTGGCTGCTGTCTGTCTAAGGCTGATCACCCTGAGGCCAAGAGATTCTTGATTCTGAGAGTGCATGGCAGAATTATGTGACATGTTTAAAAAAATCATTTATTATTTATATCCCATCCACTTTCCAATAAAAAATACAATGGCAATGCATGTCACTGGACATCTATTTAATAGAAGTAGTAAGAGAAATGTTGAACAACACAATACTCAACATCTTACATATGGCAAATGTTGTCATCGTAGGGCTCTTTATTAAATCGATTCTAACCGAATGCTCCAGGTTCCCTATTAAAATGCAATTCTTTAAAGGCATGTTAAAGCTAGAGGAATTGTGTGAGAGCCAGAACTCTCTGCTGCTTTGATTTAATACAGAACTTAGACAATCTAAGAAAGTGCTTCTAAGTGTGGTCTATGGACAACCTGCAAAACCATAATTTAAAGTGCTCATAAAAGGCAGGTTGCTGGGCATTGGTCCAGATCTATTGAATGAGAATCTCAGGAGTGGAGCTTAAGTGTCTGTATTTTAACCTGCCTAGATAAACCTGACACTAAAATGTGAAGCTGATCATCCTTTTCTAAGAGAAGTCCAAAATGATAGGTCCAAGAGTGCCGTGTTTTGGAAACCAGCATATGTTTGTTTCTTTGCCTCCAGCCCTGTAGCCATACGTGCACACTGCTCTGGACCGCCTAGTAGCTTCAGTGTACAATACAATTCTGCCTCTGTTGCACAATCAGGCAGGCACCTATACTTACCCAGGTGGTTCAGTGGTTAATCACACTTCTGCTAGCTGAAAGATTGAGGCTTCAAACTCTCCGGCGGCTTCCCGGGACAAAGACATGGCAGTCTGCTTCTGTAGAGCATGTGGCTTATGGACACCCTCTCAGACAGTCTACTGTATTTCGTTCTGAAGGGTCCCTGTGAGTTGGGATGGACTCCAGGACAAGGAGTGGAGTTTAAAACAATTACCGTATATACTTGAGTATAAGCCGACCTGAATATCAGCTGAGGCACATAATGCACAAAAACTGCATTAAAAAGGTATTGAAAAACTCGGTTGACACTCCAGTATAGATGGTATTATTATTTTTATGGGTTCCACTCCCTGCCCTCTTCCATGGCTCCTACATTTTGATGATTATACTTACCATCTATTTTACACTTGAGGCTTCATGGTACAACAGTTAACCACTCAACTTCTAAGCAAAAGGTTAGTGGTTCTAACCCACCCAATGGCTCGGTGGAAGATGAACCAGGTGGTCTGCTATCATAAAGATAATGGGCAAGAAAGCCTTATTGAGTGACTCGACTCCACCACATGAGTTCAGTGTGAGTCAGAATCTACTCAATGGCACTTAATAACAATTCCACACTTATCATTTGCAAGTGCATACAGATGATTCTATTGTGCAATCTGTTTACACCAACCCCAGAAGTAGGCATTATTTTCCTGCTCATTTTGCAGATAGGTTATGGGAACATGACTGTGTTAGGTTGATTTCTCTGGAAAAAACAAAATCAGTGCCACTTGTGTGTATTGGATACGGAAATAAACTTATGTCAAGAAATGGCTCACACCATTACAGGAGTAGGTAAGTGCCTTCTGGTTCAAGCTGGCCTTCTCCTGATGCGTGCAAGCTGATGAACAGGATGCAGCAGGAGGTGGAGGAAGCAGACCAGGATGATGCAGCAGACACAGCAGGGGTATAAGCTTGCAGCTGCAGAGGTCTGAAGTCGGCTGCATCAATCCACCATCGTAGTCCGCTGAGGGCTTGTGGATCGGCAGGCAACATGACAGGAGGCTGAGGAACCAGACACAATATCTAGCTAAGGCAGAAGGCAAAGGGCCAAAGAGGATTCAGCTCTCTCTGGACTCTGTCTCTTATGCAAAAGGCCTATGACATTGATCAGGCTGCAACTTGATGGACAGGTTTAACTCCACCCATAGCCAGGAGTGTCCAGTTGACATACGTAATCCTTAACCATAACAGTGGCTAAACAGTTAGGGAAGGGGCACAAAAGAGGCTCAAACCTAATTCTTTGTATACTCGTTCTGCTTTCTGCACTCCGGCTGCTTTTTCAACATTTGTTACCTGGGTGGGTTTTCTTTCAGTGGTGCCCGAGTGGACACAGACCATAGGATATCCGCAGGCTGAGAAGGAAGAAAACACATGGAAAAGATCGCAAGGAAAGCTGCTATTATTTTTTGGTGAATGTGTGTGTTATTTCACTTTCCTAATTCTAGGATAATTCAAAAGTTATTTTCAGTCGGGTTACTGCACAAGTGTAGGGAGAGCTTGGATTGCAAAAACCGAAGCACCACTGATAGAAAACAGCACAGCCTTATTCTTTGACTTACCTTTGCCCTGCTTTTAGACATGATGCTCACCTCGAAAGGAGGACATTACATGGCATGTGTGGGGTGATGAACACTACAACACAGTCTAGGAAATCCTACTGCCTGAAAAGATAGATATGGATTATATCTATACATGTATATTGCAAGAAAAGGGGAAAAAAATCACTAATAAGGTGCTAATGAGGAAATAGCATATTGTTAGATAATTGCTTGCAACATTATTGTTTTAAAATGAATGTATTCTTACATAGTGATAGTTTTATCTCCTTTAACTCTGTACTCCTTCATTTAGATTCTAATTTAAATGAATTCACCAGAAAACAAAAGTCAAGAAAATCAACATTTAAAAACGTTTTAACCATCTACAGCCTGAATTTAGTCTTTGACTGTTCCTCAATGATCTGCGCGTGTCATACTGCGGTGACTTGTGTGCTGATGTGCTGCTGAGGTTACCCGACTGGCTGTTCAATATCAGAAGGACGCCCAGCATGAACAGGGGTCAGCAGAGCTTCCAGGCTGACAACAGACTACATGGCAGGAATAGGTTGTTCAGGGGATTTAGCCACTGACAGCCCTATGAAAGTGTCGAAACATTGTCGGTTGCTGAAAACCGAATGAAGAGAAGTGTAACATTGTCAAAGATAGTACCGAAAGATAAACTCCTCTGATTAGAAGGCATTCAAACTAGAACTGAGAAAGAGACGCCTCCTCAAAGCAGAGGCTCCTCTAATGTCAAAGGTGGAGTCAAGCCTGGGGTGAAGCCTTTGGGAGCTGCATTTGCTGCTGGGCCACCGCTCAAAAGAAGAGTAAACAGTTGCACACATCAACTAATCCTTGTCACCTGGAAGGTATGAATCTAGGACAATTGGAAGTTGTTAAAAATAAAATGGAATGTATGAAGATCTAGATTCTATGCTCTTTGTAGTAGTAGAATGTCTATTCACCTAGAAGAAACTCCAATCAGCACCACTATTATTCAAATTTAGGCAACAACCACCAAACCTAGTGATGCAGAAATTGAAGAATTGTACCAACAGTATCAGTCTGAAGTTGATCAAACATGCAGCTAAGATGCATCAGTAATTATTGGTGAATAGAATGCAAACATTGGAAACAGTGGGCTCAAATATAGGAACAGTAGTGAGGATGGCCCAGGAGCAAGCTGCACTGCGTTCTTCTCTGCCTCAGGAAGCTGTGCATCAGAATGGACTTGACTGCACATCACAAGAACAAGTAATCCTGAGAGCAGCGTTGGCATAGTGGTTACCTTTTGGGCTGCGAATCACAAGGTCAACAGTTAGAAACTCCTTGAGCTCTGAGGGAAATAGATGAAGCTTTCTACTTCCTTAATGAATGAAAGTCTCAGAAAACCCATCTAGGCAGTGCTACCCTGCCTTAAAAGGTAACTATCAGTCTGAATCTACTCCATGGCAGTGAGTTGAGAATCAAACCTTTTAGCCATCATTACTCTCTCTTTGCTTTCATATTTAGAGGTTTAACAATGATTTGTATTTCTAAAAAATTGAACAAGAAGGGACTGAAGGTTTAAGTTGCTATAGAGAATTACACATGGATACACTTAAATTACAAAAATCTACGTGCATATTCTAACAGAGATTTGCAACCTCAACTGGTGGCAACCTGTATGATGATCCTGGCGGTAGCACCAATGAACTCTAATGTTGTCCATTTTCTCATGTTCAAAACTAAAGAAGGATTCAGGTTATCTATAACTAGTGTGTCCTTGTACTTGCAAAGGCTTTTGATTCTTGGAATAGTGCCGTAGTTATCGAGCTGTCCCTGCAGCAGACTGTATGCAAAGCCCTCCATGTATCTTTAAACTGTACTGAGAATGTGGAAAGTTTAGAGCACATGTTTGGATAGTAATGGAGATAATAATGATGCTGTTGATCTGTTGAAGTTTCTCATCTGTCATATACTGAATCAAATGTGACTCGATGCAAGCTTGACTTCCTGTAGAACGATTTCTAAAACATCTCTCTGCACGCACGCACACACACACACGTATATTTTTAGAAAGTTCATGGAGTTACATTGTTGTTTCACTCCAATTTTCCATGAATTTTTGAAGCCCCTTTCATACTTTACTATTTCACAGAAATAGTGTTTACTATTTCACAGAAATAGTAAAGAGAGAACAGGTTGATATTCTATATAAGCAAAGGAAGGTTTGTTTCAGAGGATAAATACCCAGGTCAGCTCTGTCTACCTGCTCTGACTTCACATGAGTCAGATTTGAAACATTTCTCCATGTGTTGCATTTCTTTTATCTTTAAGGTTTAGTATTTAACATTTGCAAGCACAAGTTCAAGAAAAATGTGATGTGTACATCTCCCAGAATATTAGTTTGGGTTAAAATACACTTAAATACATAAAAATGTTATAGATGGATTTTCCTTCAAGTGAACATGAACTTAAAAATTGTGAGGGCAGAATTCATACACTATGCATAAAAAGTTGCAGTTTATTTTTCACATAAACACGTAATCAAAACATATGTCCCATGCTGTAAATACATGGCAGTATATACACCAACACCTAATTGAAATAACATTTTGAGTGTGCTTCTTAGTATCTGCATTTTTAAATACCCCATATCTGACTGATTCCCAGTGCAGGTGGAAAATGACTGGAATGTGAACATATTCTAACAGCTTTATGAGCAGTTGGAGGGC
>NW_022103968.1:41935098-41939146 GCF_000313985.2 Echinops telfairi
GACACCAATCTGTTCTTGAAGGAGCCAACGCTTTGCAATGCAGACGAGTTCTGAATCCTTTGTTCCCATAAGAAATAACTGAAAATGGATTAATCTGTTCTCGACCACAAATTTTTTACCCTAACCTTGCCTTTTTATACAAAACATTACACAGAAGCGTCAAAGGAAATAAGTTCAGAGTTAAATAATATAATTTAAATAAGAAACACAACATTAAAAAAGTTTTTAACAGCTACAGTATGGCCCCTCCCTTGAGATCGGTGAGGATCTCCATTGGTGTGGACACGGCGGTGGGGAGGAGGGACGGAGAGGCAATCAACTGGGAGCCGTTTCAAGAGCCTTTTCCCTCCTTTGCCTTTTTTTCACTAGGACCCAGCTGGTTTTCTCTAAAAACAAAAAAAAGTGTCTACTGTGGTCTGCTGCTGGCCTTGCCTTAACTGTTTACTAAAAGGGTTTACTAAATTATCATCAATAATATCAAGAACATGGTCAGCCAGTTCCTTATCATGATGATTCTTTTCAAACAACTCTTTCTTAGGACCCATGTTTTTTTGTCTAAAACCAGTACAGAAATCTACAAAAACTACGAAAATTATAGAAAACACTTGGATCACAGCTGCAAAAGTTTTAAATTCTGTCTACTAACAATGCCAAGTGGCACCAAGTGACTGAAACATGAACTGCTTTTCTTTACAAAACGCATGTGTGTCAGGTTGGATTCCGATGTTTTGTTCGAGCTCCGATGCAAAATTTTCTCAACGTTTCATGTCGAAATCCGATTATGTCAGGTGCTGATGAGGTCAAGTACTAGGGTTCTACTGTATCACTCCCCTGGTGGGTGCTGCTGGGTGCACGTCACGGGCACAGTGAGGCCACGTGCCCCTCAGGTGGGTGAGAGGGGTCTGACTGGCGGCAGAGGTGGGGCAATGTGCAGCTGCACGCATGCATCCCTGCTGCCCAGTTTCCCCTGATCCCTTGGGCCTGGGGGTAGTCCTATGCCTGTCTCTGGCATGTTGTAGCTCTACTGGGCTGTAGATCAATTACAGAGTGCCACTGTTCTCAGGCCAGTCCACAAAATGCCCCAGAGCTAACGCAGTTTCAGATGCTTCTTTTTCTGATTAAGGGGTACTGTCAAACTCAAGCTATGATTTCTTGGCCATGCCTTATACCATCATTATACAGACACGATAAAAAGTAACATTTTGGGATTGTTGAACTGGGATCGATAAGATCAAAATTCACTTATGGAAATATTGTTAGAATTATGTGAGATGTAAACATTCATGTACTATGTTAGAACTTTTAACATAATTTTATCAAGTCTGCTTGTTACATGCCTCTGCATGTTATTTACTTGGGTACACTATCTCAAAAAAAAAATTATAGTACTCTGGAAGTTTACCTGGAGCCCTGGTGGCGTAGTGGTTACAAGTTTGGTTACAATCCCAAAAGTCAGCAGTTCAAAACTACCAGCCTCCACATGGGACAAAGACAGGGCTACAGTCTCAGAAACTCCTGGGGACAGTTCTACCCAGTCCTATGGGGTCGCTATGAGTTGGCATTGACTTGATGGCAGTGAGTTTTGTTGTTGTTTAATGGAAGTTGACACAATGCCAGTGAGTTGTTTTCTTTTACTGGAGTTGAGGACTTGGTTCTGACTCAGTGAGCCCATGCACAGCAGGAGGGACACAGCGCCTGGCCCCCTGACAGCCCACACTTGTTCTTATGTCTGGACCCATTGTTGCAGCCACTTGCCAGTCCAGCTTGTTGAGGGCTCTCCTCTTCGTCGCTGCCCCTCCACTTTCCCAAGCAGGATGCTTCGCTAGGGACTGGGCTCTCTTGACAACATGTCCAAAGTCTAGCCATCCTTGCCTCTAAGGCACATTCCGAATCTACTTCTTCCAAGACAGATGTGTTCCTTTGGCAGTCCCTGGTACTTTCAGCAGTCTTCAACAGAACATAATTTGAACGCATTGAGTCTTCTTCACTCTTCCTTATTCACATAAGGAACAAAAAATGATATGACAATAACCCAGGGTCAAAAGTAAGCCCAGATATTCATTTTATTAACTGTGAAGGAAAGCTATGCTTTACTGACATTTATAACTCCCAGATACTATATTTGGAACAGAAATTTTAATGATCCGTATGGTGCCGTCATTTCTTGAATGGTCTCATTTACAATACAATTCAAAGCTTAGGAAATAAGTGGTGGGGAGGGTAATGAGGCTTACTTATATGATGTCAAATGAGTCAACGTATGATTAATATTGAGTCATTTTCATTTCTCTCTCGCTTACTTTCCTACTTAACGGTTTCTATTTTTTTTAACCTGCACTAACTTGATATGAGAATTAAATATGTTAAAGAGCTTTTTTGCATGGATGACCCTGTCAGCCTGCTAACAAATATACTTCCGAAACACTGAGGAATCCTTTTTGCTGCTAAGATGAAAGTCTAATTTTGGCTTAGCTTCCCATGCTACGCTGGTAAAAAGAAGAATTTAGGCTGTTTGGGACTTTGTTGGACTAATGTTACCTTCTCACCTGGTAACCTTACCGAAGTTAACTTGACCAACTGTTTTCTATCGTGACTTGATTTGTGGTGTGTATATGTATAGATTTTTTTTTTGTGTGTGTAGCCAGGGTGACAGTAAGTCTTACTGACATTTTAAAAAGTAATCCTGTTTCAAAGTAAATTTCAGTAATGATGATGCCCTTGTGTTTAAAGTAATCTGATAAAAAAAAAATAAAGTAATCTGATAAATAAAGCCATAGTAAATGTACTTAAGCCTTACTTTAAAAAGGATACAGTGGAAAATAATGATTATTGTTATGACACTGAAGCAACCATATTCATTTATAATGAAGACCATTTATGTCATGGCTGGAAATTTCAATGATTTAAAACTAATTACATTGGAAAATATGTCCAGCTGGGAATTCTTCCTTGAAATGCTTCAGTATTTTTCAATATGCTCTATGAACTTCTCTTTCTCTACCCTACTTCTGGCTTTCACTTGTCCCCAGGATCTGTGGCTTTTATATGTCTAAGTCATTTCAACAGACAGCTCCAATATAATTCAAGCCAGGACTATCTTCTAATGCCCTTATGAAATCCGTAAGGAAATTCTATAGCTTCTGTTTGCAAAATAAGTTTTCAGTTTATTCACACTCCCTTCTGTATTTACTGTTGCCATCCTAATCTGTTGTTAATCACCATCACGTGGGCTCTGAGTCATGGTGTCCTTATGTAGAATAGAAGGAAACATTGTCAGATGGTGATGGATAACCATCCTCTTGATGGTTGGTATATACCAGTGATTAACTAGTGAGTCCATTGGTAAAGCCAAAGTCCACCTCATTGAGGATTTTACTTGACTCATTGACTGTAGTTATAACAGTAATCTACTGTAGGCTATCATTAGGGTGTCTTTGAATAGTGGAATAGCATCTCATTTGGACTTTCCCCTCTCCTTTACCTCAACTTCTCGAACCCATTAACTGAAATCTCAGTGATATTTTTAAGACATAAATCCCATCATGTTGCTCATCACCCTTGTTAACTAAAAAACTCCAAGCTCACTCTTGTTGAGTTAATTCAGCCTCACTGCGAGCCTCTAAGACAGAGTAGAACGGCTCCTGGGTGCTTTCAAGGCTTTAAATCTCTATGGAAGCAGAAAGCCTTACAGTTCTCTGGTGGAGTGGCTGGTGGTTTGAACTGCTGACCTGTGGTTTACAGCTCAAATTATAACCTACGACATCACCAGGGCTGTAAGACCCCTTTAGTAGGCTTCAGTTTCACTAAGAATTCATCTGTTTCCCATAACTGCAATGCCATGTCCAAAGCAGCCATGGGTATGTCCCCAAATAAATGCACTGCAATTCCTTCTCTTGATCAGAAGGTTCTAGCTCACAGTCTTCCTTTATTAATCCGGACCTGAAAATATTTGGTTCCTCTGCTTAGAGTATTCTTCATTAAGACCATCTCTTCCATGGTTGTTCTTATTTGTAAATCTCAGCCTAAAAGTTCCTTGTTTGGAGAGGCT
>NW_022103968.1:41940307-41950677 GCF_000313985.2 Echinops telfairi
TCATCTGTCCTAGATTCCCTGTGTTTCCAGTTCCCATCTGTACCGCTGTGCATCCTCTGGTCTAACCAGGTTTGCAAGGCAGAATTGGGATCATGGTAGTTGGGGGGAGGACAACTGGACAAAAATGCTTTTAAAAGTTAATTTTTTTTCATTGTATAAGCAAAATGGGAATTTCCTTTTTATGTGGAATTCAAATGAAGGTACCCCTACAAATTGATAGATCAGAAAGGGAATCTCTCTGAGTGAGCATTATGGAAATTTGTCGAATCACGGCATGAATGTAAAATGACTGGTTCTGTTCCCTGCTAGTGCGATTGTAGTGGATTCGTTGACCCTTTATCCCTGTTAGTTTGACCTTGATTGGCTATAGGTCTGAGAGAAGTAGAGACGCAGCTAGAGGAGAATGAGAGGGGAGGGATACCTAGAGTCGCAGGCCAGCAAGAGGGTGAATGAATGAATGAATGAGTGAAAGTATGTGTTTGTGTAGTAAAAGAAATTTGAAAAGTGTTTTTATTTCAGGTTGGTAGCCAGTAGGGTCTGATTTCTGCCTGGTGTCTAACCCGCATGGGCCTTTGTTTTTTCATAGCTCAGGAAAGAAGGAGAGAATATGAACATCTGTTCTCCCTACTTTATCAGGAAAGAAGGAGAGAATATGAACATCTGTTCTCCCTACTTTATAGGTCTGTGGCAAGAATGAAGGGAAAGGTGAAATGTGTAATTATTTTGAAAGCATGAATTGCTCTATGCAGATTAAAGGTCATATTATTTAAATATAACATTCTCACTATTGTAGAATTAGAGATAAGTGAGAAGAATGTTTGCTTTTGAATTTTATAATTGGGATAAATTATTCAAATTGTCAATACAGTGTAGTGGTGTGGGCTCAGAAGTCAGCCCATTTAGGAGAGGGTGTGCTTAGAGGTCAAATAAATTTATTTTAAAATCCTGACCCGACTGTCACAAATTACAACATTGGGCTGGTATGTAACCACTCTGAGCCTCAGTCCCACCTTGGCCACGTTAGGGGATCACTGTGAGAGTTAAATGACATAAAGTTCTCTTATATTGATGAACAAGGAATAACCATATAAAAATATCATTGGAAAGAGTAGGTCACTATGAGTCCTCATTGTCTCCTTGGCAACAAACCTTTCCCCCCTGAGTACAACTTTATGATACTGACTCCATGTTGTGGTTGTTTTTGAGTTAATTTTTGGTTAAGCAGCCTAGAAATCACAGAGCCTTTACAATTAACAGAATGATCTTTTTGGCAAAAAAAAAAAAAGGTATTTGCAAAAAAAAAAAAAAAAGTACTGTTACTAGAGTCCCAGTTCATACATGCATTAATTGCAAAAGAAAGGCGGTTAGATGTGTCTCTGCTTTCAGTGGATGGCTGCAACCAAGTCCTTTCAATAATTCACCTTAGTCTCAGAAGGCTGCCTTAAAAAAAACTTTTAAAGGTGCTATCAAAACAGCTTTCAAGGAGGGTGTAGATGGAGGTGGCATGTTAAGCCAATTAAATTCAAGGTAGAGAAGACAGCTCAGGTTTTGGGAATTACTTTGGGGAATTTCCAAGGGTTAATCTAGAAAGCTTTTCTGAAAGGGCACAGGACAATCATGGGGACTGTGTTAGTCCAGGTTGACTTGAGAAACAAATCTAGGGACACTCATATATGTGTAAGAGAGAGTATATATATCAAAGAGTACTTAAGTATTAATAAAACATCCCAGTTCAGTCCAGATCAAGTCCATAAATCTGCTATTAGCCCATAAGTTCAATACTAGCTCATAAATCCTTCTTCTGACTCCCACAGTTACATGGAATGATGTAAAATGCAGGAAGATGACAGGCCGGTGGGTGCAAAGTCTTTTGGATTCCCCTGGTGGTGGAAACATCTCAGTGCTGGCACATGTCTCCACTTGGGTCCTCCATCTCTCCAAGTGTGGCTTTTCGACAGGAAGTCGAAGGCAGAGAGAGAGAGCTCCTGCAGCTCTCAGCAAGTCTCCACATGAGCAGCTTGTCAACAGGAAGACAAAGGCAGAGAGAGAGGAAGTTCCCAGAATCCTCCTGAGAAGGCCATGCCCACAAGGAAGCATCACAGGCTGCAATCTGATTGACAGGCTAGATTCCACCCCTGCACTCTTAATGCCCTCAAGTTGACAGGAGATTATGTAACTACCACAGGGACTTATTAGCAAGAAACTTAAGAAAAATGGAAGCTACATCCATGAGAAAAAGGCCAGAACACTTGTTCAGAGACATTTTTCTCCATCATGCAAATGGACTTACTCATTCCTTGAGAATGACCCGTGATAATTTGGGTATGAAGGACTGACCTATGATAATTGAATGGAGAACTCATAAACTACCCGCTCTACATCTGGATGTTGCCCTCTTAGACTTCTTTGTTCCCCAAACTCAAAGAACATTGAAAGGAATCCTGATGTGAGTTTCTTGACATTACTGAAATTGTGGGGGTGATGTGCTATAAGTCAAAGAGCACAGAATTCTTCAGGAAAGGATCAGAGAAAAGAAAACCCTGCCTTCACATGTTCATAGGCCTAGATGGAGACTGTGTTGAGAATAGTCTTGTTATTATTTATTTAATAAAGCTTTCTCTGAGTTTTTTAGCAATACTTTTTTATCTACCCTTGTACCCATCACCTCCCTTTAGCCAAACTCACTCTAATATATCAGTCTGTTAATGCAAAGTCACATATTCAGACAAGTATGTACCTATGTTCATCAAACCAAATGATCTGTCTCTCATTTTTTTTAGAGTTTTACTTTTATTTTATATATTTTTAATCATTATATTGGGGATCTGTCTCTTGAGTCATTGTAATGTGGCTGCATTTGAATTTACTGTTCTGGAAGTATCACCAGAGTGGGAATAGTAAATTACCCAAGTCACCATTTTTGGCCAAGAGGAAGTATACTCGTTTGAGAGGAAAAGTCAGGGTGTGTTGGCAGAGAAACGTGTTACTTTCCTTCTGCTTGATTAATCTAAAATTTGAATGCAAGATAATTTATCCCAGCGCTTAAATTTGAAAAGTGTCTGAACAATAGGAGGACTAAAATGATTTCTTATACATCAATTTTAAATTAAACCATTGTAATAATTACAGTGAGAATGCATAACACATAACAGTGCAATCCATTGGGTTTCAAAGGTGTAGATGACAATGGCATGGCATGCAGTCTCTGCCTTATAGTCATGGTTGTCCAGAATGCTGAAAAACCTAAATGGATATTCATACTGTGATCATGGTGGGCTTGTTGGAAATGTGTGAGTTCTGAAAGATACCACTCTTTTAATGTTGTATAGAAGGAAAAGCATTGTTTTGAAGCATTGAATCTCAACTGTAATTAAATATAAGCTAAATCATCTCCCTTCTGACCATTGTTCTACTCGGAAGTTTTAGTGTCTACACGAGCGAAGCAGAGTGGATTCTACTAGATCAGGCTGTGTGCTTCTTCTGTTCTGTAATGTAATGTCATGGTCTTAGCTAATGTAAGGCAAGGAGCTTATAGTACTCACAGGAAACCTAGCAGTTCTGCTTCCATGACATTTGTAGGACAAGAGTTTTATTTGGATTTTTGGATTGCCACATTTCAAATGAGGCTTAGTAGTGTGAATTATCTGCAAGATGCATCTCTGGAGAAGTGCATGTTTTAATTATTGAATGAGATAGTTTTACTATTTGACTTTTTGTAAGTTTATGAACACTTTCAAAGAACAATAACATTTTTCTCTTACTTGGTACGTGTCTAATCCTTTTGTTAGAATCTAGCCCTCGGTCACAAGAGGTACTTAGAATGGTTTCTAGTCAGTAATAATAATGTGAGAGTCTTTGTAAAGAGGAGAACGAGTAAATAATTATCTGAGGGACGTTCAGACAAATAAATATTTTATGTGCTAACCACCTTCCCCTTATCCTAGTCATTGGCTTCTTTTAAACTTAGAATTTTTAAATTTCATGTAATCATCCTTTTCAGTATTAAAGGTGAAAAATAAGAAGATATTGGCACCTGATATATCTCTGCAATTAAGTAAAAGACAAAGAATTAAGATAATTGGTCATCCAGGAATTATGTTGCCATCATATCTTTTGGCCCAGTAATTCCCAAGTTTTGTACCAAATACTGATGTTGGTTGTAAATCCCAAAATAGTTTTGATTTCTTCATGGCTGTTTTTGATATGGGTTGAAATATGTTTTTGATATATGTTTTGTTATGAGGATCAACCCTGAATATATATATATATATAATATTACATATATATAATTTTTTCCAGAAATGAGATTCACCTACCCCAGCAGTTCTCAACTGTGGAGCATGACCCCCTTGGGGGTCGAACAACCCTTTCACACGGGTTACCTGATTTATAACAGTAGCAAAATTAGAGTTATGAAGTAGCAATGAAAATAATTTTATGGTTGGGGGGTCCACACAACCTCAGGAACTGGATTGAAGGGTCGCGGTAGTAGGAAGTTGAGAACCACTGACCCACACAGTATTTAACAGTCATGACAGCAAGGGAACTACTCCATTGGCTTTTTTCACTGGTAGACCATAATCAAATATTTCACAATAGAAAGATGGGGTTATCCTGCTGCAGTGATTACTGGGACTAGGAACAGAAAAGAGGCCCTGAAAAGACTATTCTGGAGTGATAGAATTATGGACTGTCCATGGGGAGTGTACAGCAAGGAACAATGTGACTTTGAAACAACACCCATCGATTCTCCTGGCATTTGCGCCCCAATGTTGTTGAGTTTCAATGCGATCTACTGAAAGCTTTAAAATTCTATGTAAATAACAACAAGAAAAAAACAAAAACAAAATAACAACAACAACAAAAAGAAAGCCACTGACAAAAATGGAAAAGCCTATAAATAGTTCAGGGTCCGCTTATTGGCCCTTACGAGTTTTTTCCAGATGAGTCTGAAGTGGTGCCACACTCTGTCTCCAAAGTCTATTTTTGGTTTTCCCCCGGGGAGTTCATCACTTTGCTCCCTTGCTGCTCTGTTGCATGCCCTTAGTGTTTCACCCCAGTGTGATGAGGTCAGATTGGGCACAATTCCCACACTGTGTCTCAAGTGTTGTCTCCCGTAGCGCTGTAATTCAGTGAGGGACATGGTGTCTCGTGGTGGGGCTGGTCCTATGGTCCTCTCTGTGCATTGTCTGCTCTGAGCAGGAATATCGTCCTCGGGGCTTGGTGGGCCAGGATGTTTCCCCCTCCCTCTCCCTCCCTCTTCATTGGTTTAGACTTCCTTTGTTGTTTTGTTTGGCTTTGCCTGGTTTTTGCGCTTATTAATGCCTCTGTATGTCTATCTAGAGCAGATAGGCCGGATAAACAATTTGGAGATGATAAGAATGGGACTGATGGTTCTAGGGGGACACGGAAGAAGGGGAGGTGGAAGAAATGAAGTGAGGGGGAATGAACCCAGGGACAAGGGAACTACAAGTGAACTAAAATCAATGGAGAGAAGGGTGTAGGATGCCTAGTAGGGCTTAATCAAGGGCAATGTAGCAGTGAGGAATTACTAAACCTGAATGAAGGCTGAACATGATGGTGGGACAAGAGCAGAGTAAAAGATAATAGGGGAAAGAACCAGGAGGCAAAGGACATTTATAGAGGTCTAAAGACAGGCATGTACATATGTAAATATATTTATATATAATGAGAAGGGAATAGATCTATGTACTTACATCTATATGTTAAGAATTAAGGTTTCAGATGGACCTTGGGTCTCAACTCAAGTATGCCGTCAATGCAAGAAGACTTTGTTCTAATAATCTGGCATTCTGTGATGCTCACCTTCCCGACACGATCGCCCGCAGACAAAATGGGTGCATAAGCAAATGTGGTGAAGAAAGCTGATGGTGCCTGGCTATCAAAAGATATAGCGTCTGGGGTCTTAAAGGCTTGAAGATACACAAGTGGCCATCTAGTTGAAAAGCAACAAATCCCACATGGAAGAAGCACACCAGCCTGTGTGATCATGAGGTGTCGATGGGATCAGGTATCAGGCATCTCAGACCTAGAACAAAATCATACCAATGTGAATTGTGTGTGTGTGTGTGTGTATTGGAGACCGAAAGCCCATCTGTAGACAATTGGACATCCTCTCACAGAATGGTCACAAGGAAGAGATAAGCCAGTCAGGGTGCAGTATAGCAATAATGAAACATACTACTTCCTTCTAGTTCTTTAATGCTTCCTTCCCCCCACTATCATGACCTCAATTCTACCTTACAAATCGGATTAGACCAGAACATGCACACTGCTACAGATAAGAGCCCGCAACACAGGGAGTCCAGGATAGATAAACCCCTTAAGGTCAATGATGAGGATAGAGATACCAGGAGGATAAAGGAAGTTGGAGGAGAAAGGGAGAATTGATCACAAGGATCAATATATAACCCCCTCCCAGGGGAATGAAAACAGAAAAGTGGGTGAAGGGCGATAGAGGAAGATATGAGATATGAAAATCATAATCTATAACCTATCAAGGGTTCATGAGGGAGGGCGGGTAGGGGAGGGAGGGGGAAAATGAGAAGCTGATATCAAGGACTCAAGTACAAAGAAAATGCTTTGAAAATGATGATGACAGCACATGTACAAATGTGCTTGACACAATTGATGGATGTGTGGATTGTGATGGGAGATGTGAGAGCCCCCAATAAAAGTATTTAATAATGGTACAAAATTCTATATGTAATACAAACTCACTGCCATTGAATCATTTCCAACTCATAGTGACCCTACAGGTCAGAGTAGAGCTGCCCTTTTGGGTTTCCAAGGCTGGAAATCTTCATGGGCGGAGACAACCTCATCTTTCTCCCAAAGAGTGGCTGGTCAGTTTTCACTGCCCTCTTGAGGTTAGCAGCCAAACATCTCATCCCCTATGCCAACAGGGCTCCCTAATTCTCTACACATATTTTAGTCAAAAAGTTGATCATAGAAGTGTCTCTACTACATTGTGCTTTGGTTGATGTCTATTTTTCATAACATCAATAGCCTTTTTTTTTTTGAGTTTCTGAAAACTCAAAACTGTCAAACTGAGGGATCAGAGGTTAATTCTTACTTTTCTGGGCAAAGTTGTTTTTGGCATATTTACTGTTGCCTGGTATGTGATCAAGTGGGAAACTAATCAAAAGTTAAGGTGCAAATAGGGTGGATGAACTTTTGGGCATCTTGTGATAGCTCTTACAATTGGAGATAAGGACTAATTTTTTCCTAATGTAACAGTTACCCGAGAGTCAGTAATTGGAATCCAAATGAATGAAACATTTATGGGATATTGGTTGCCAAGAGCTTCATTTATAAAAATGCCTTAATGACATGACAATAATAATTCTGCTACACTAAATGATGAAATGCAATTGTTCTTTTTTTGTGTGATATTGTCTTTAAATCATACCTTTTCTTATAATCCTTCCTGGCTTCCTGTAGCTTATATAATAAAATTAATTTCTTTAGTATAGTATGAAAGGTCCCCAACTTCCTGTGGCTAAAATCTGGCCCCTGTTTCTCTGATATCTTTCTATTGGTCTCCATCTTTTTTCAGCCACACACAGGCTTTCTTTCTGATCCTTGAAACTTCGTTTCCATCTCTGGACCTTTGTGCTTGCCCTTTCCTCTTCTTAGAATTCTTCCTCCATCATCTCTGTATGGATGAACCCTACTGGTGTGCAGCCTTCAGCTGAGTAGCATTTCTACACCACCTCGTTGGAATCAGCCTTCTTCATTCCTTGAAATAGCGCTCCTGCTGTTTAGATTTTGTTAACCTATTATATGCTATGGCCTTATATTTAGAAAATAATAATATTTCTAATATTAATAAAAGATTATTAATAATAATATTTATCTTGGCTCCATTATTAAAGGAATAGGTTTGTGCTTCCTCAGACTCACCCTAGAATTGCTTCCCCTCCCCCCTCCCCGTCCCCTAAGATTAAGTAGGCAGGTAATTTCTATTGAGTACACTGCAGTTCAGGGGCAGTTTCTGTAATATATGTGAATGAGGAAGTAGACTTTCAAACTCTTTTCCCCAAATTTGAGGGTTTGTAAGATGTATGGCTAATCTGAGCATCAAGTCATCTGGGAACAGTATGTCATTGAATGAACATATAATGAAAGGCAGATTATCATGTTGGTTCCAGAATTTATAAATTAAACAGACCCAAACACACCGAAAAAACCCTAAAATTCTTAGCGTGGTTAAAACATAATCTATCTCAGTAGTGTGTTAGAATTAACTTGTACCCATCAATGTACTCTAATTTTTATTAGATTTTCAGGAATTTTGCAAGCAGGTTGACTTCACATTGGTAGCTTGAAACTGTCCATGGTGGTTTTAGGTACAACACAAAAATTAGCAAACTCTGCAGACCAAGATTTTCTATTTTTTTTCCTGGAGAGAGGGTTTACCACCACAGATCTTTTTATGGCCAAAATTTCAGATGTTGACAATTTAATGATGACAAATCATTAGGGCTATCAATTTACTTTTCTGAGTGTTTGGATTTAAAAAGAGCCAGAATTTTGGGGCATAGAACATAAAAAGTTATTTTTAAAAATCACAATTTCTACACAGAAGCAGGTAGAAAGGGTAATAACATCAGGATCATTGTATTTGCTTCTTATACCTCCCAGAACTGGCCGCCAAATGCTTGTCAAAGGCTCAAAAATATGCTCTTAGTTAGAGCAGATAGCCACTTTATGGAACTTGTGATTTCAGCATCCCCCCCAGTTCCTTAACTGATAAGACCATTGATCTCACATGCAGAATCGTATCTTAGGTACAGTGAGTGTCTTAGACCATTTCTTTGTGGGGAAAAATAGATTTGGAGATGAGTTGTCTGGAAGCCTTGATTGATTATATCTAAATTATGTTGGTGTAAGTGGAGACTAATGATAACTGATCTAAGGTTTAGAACCCTCAATAGGGAAGGACTTTAAGGGAAATTAGATAATGAGGCAGAGTTTCAAGTACAACTAACTGCCAAGAACAGCTTTTGGTTGTATTACACAGATGGTGCAAGAAGTCCCAGAGACAAATATGTTCCTGCACAATACTTGTATGAAGGCCATGAGTGTTTTGACATATACTGATCAGTTTGGTTTGAAGTCACAAAGGGCATAAACAAAAGCCTCTGGTTCGCTACTTCACAAACCAGGGATTAAATGTCCTTCAACTAAAATGAAATTTGAGAAGAACACTGCATAGTTCCCCAGGGGTACTCTTTGAAAAACACTGAGAAATTTTCAGTAATTCTAAGGGAGTATGTTATACTTCATGGTTTCACTTTATAAAACAGGTCAATAGTGCTGTTTATGAATGAGAAACAGTGGTTATCTTCATGCATCTTTGACTGAGCTAATAATATTCTTGAAAGACAATTTTATTTCCAATCTTAATGCATTCCTAGAACTTAGATCTTTAAATGGAAAGCTATTACTGTATCCCAAAGGATAAGAAACATCTGCAGCTAAATGAGTTTGGGTTTCTGAGGTTGACAACATCCAACCCTTATTATGATAGAAATTATGAACTCATTGTATGGCCTGAGTTGCCGAGATAAAAAAATTCATAAAGAGAATTTGATGAAATTTCCTGATGATCTAATCAGCATTGACACTTAGAAAAATTATTCTTAAACAACAGATTATCTCAGGAGTCAATGTTAAGGTGCTATTGCAGTTTTGATGTCAGGATGGTAAAGATAATTAAGAAAGGCAATCTTATGAAGACCATGGATGGACACAATCTTATCACCTTGAATCAAAGACTCAAGACTCTATGTCTCAGGAATATTAAAATTCTGGGAAATAAGGATTATCACTCTTCTTGTCCTTATACATATGTACACCAACAGGTAGCTAAGCAGCCCTGTCATGTATCAGTCTCACAAAAATCATTTTTTAAATAGACTCAATAATAGTTTGTGTTAGTCTGCGTTGACTAGAGAAACAAATTCAGAGACACTCATGTGTATAAGAAAGAGTTTTATGACCCCAGACGCTATATCCATTGATAGCCAGGCACCATCAGCTTACTTCACCACTTTTGCTTATTCACCCGCTTTGTCTTCAGCGGTTGTGTCGGGAAGGTGAGCATCATAGAATGCCAATTTAATAGAACAAAGTATTCTTGCATTGAGGTGAGGGTGCTTGAAGGTAAATAAGCGGCCATCTAGCTTAAAAGCAACAAAGCCCATATGGAAGAACACATCAGCCTGTGTGATCACGAGGTGTCGAAGTGATCAGGTATAAGGCATCATCAGAACAAAAAATCTTACCATAGTGAATGATGGGGGAGTGCGGAGTGGAGACCCAAAGCCCATTAGTAGGTCACT
>NW_022103968.1:41951093-41962687 GCF_000313985.2 Echinops telfairi
TTTTAAATTATCAAGGGCTCATGAGGGAGCGGGGAGCAAGGAGGGAAAGGAAAAAAAATGAGGACCTGATGCTGGGGACTAAAGTGGAGAGCATATGTTTTGAGAATGACGAGGGCAATGAATGTATAAATGTGCTTTACACAATTGATGTATGTATGGATTGTGATAAGAGTTGTATGAGCCCCTAATAAAATGATTTAAAAAAGAGTTTTATATAAAAGAACAATTTTATATTGAGAAAACATCCCAGCCCAGTCAAGATAAAGTCCATAAATCTGATATTAGCCCATATGTCCATGACCAATCTATACATTCCTCTTCAGACTCACACAACACATGCAATGATGCTGAATGCAGGAAGATCGCAGGCCAGTGGGTGGAAAGTCTTGTGGATCCAGTGGCAGTGGAAACATCTTAACGCTCACAGGGGTCTCAACATGGCTCTTCCAGCTTCAGGGCTCTAGCGTACCTCCATCTGTCTTGTCATCAGGAATGTCTTGCAGGGAGTGAGTGTACCTGGCCTCCAGTGAGCTATTTATCTCGTGGTACCTCCAAATGAGGTCATTATGTAACTGCCACATCGTTCTTAGTCACTGATCCTTAGTCACTGATTGAATGGTTATTCATCAATTCTTTCAGTAAGAGTGACTGCTATTTAGATCTTAAAACAAACGATGTAAAAATGCTCCAAACAGATTAATATTGCATGAACCAATTATAGCCAACCAGTAATAAATATCTAGTCATTGATTTACTGAACAGCTGATTGTATTTGCATGTTGTTTTTTTCTTAGTTTATTTCCTTATGATACTGTTTCAGTCTTTACTGTAGGCTCAGGTACCACCCGAACCCATACTCAGGTACTACTGCTACAATGAGATATTTGCACCCTTATCATCTACCATTTATAACATATATTTTGTTGCTCCCCCCCCCCCACACACACACACACATACCCTCTCATCTGTATACCACTAGGAAGTCATTTTAAAAGGCGTGCTGGTGGTGTAGTGGTTACATGTTGGGCTGCTGACTGCAAGGTCAACAGTTAGAGACCACCAGCCAGCTGCTCCACGGGACAAAGACAGGGCTATCTAACCCCTGGAAGAGTTATCATGTTGGAAATTCACAGGAGCAGTTCTACTCTATCCTATAGGGTTGCCATGAGTCAGCATCGACTCAATGGGAGTGTGTGTGTGTGTGTGTGTGTGTGTGTTACTTTTTTAGATAGTCATTTGGAACTTGTTAGCCCAGCAAATCAACTTATCACTATCGTTTAATCATATTTTTAGAACACTGTCTTGTTAACTACTGAACCTCAATGACTGCGTTTGTCACTATCGTCCCTATTGACAATGTGCATTTAAATCCCATTAATAAATCATACTACATTTAAAACATCTTGTTTTATAGAGTTTTATTTATTTGGATACCTCAATTTGAGCTACTAAATGGGCTATTCTCTTATGAGTCATAAGGTGTGGAAAAGAACTATTACACTTATATCAGTTGTTTCAAACAAATTAGGAATCCAATTCTTAAAATTATTTTTGTAGAGATTTTTCCCTGAATACCCCCTTATGTTTGGCATTGTGATGATAAAGACTGGGCATACTACAGTACAGAGGAAATTAAATCAAAATGGTTCTTGTCTTCTTGGAGTCTAAATTTGAGTGGAAGAGACACACAAGGAATAAGTAAAGAAATTCTGTTTTACTAACACTGTATGTGGTACAATAGATACCTGATGTTCCTCTATAAGAGTGCTTCCCACAGTGGGAGGTAATACTGCCTTGGGGATTCTGGGATGATCCAGGGGGCTGAACAAGCAGGTACCTATACTTTATGTTCGATTATGGGTCATAGTACAAAAGTTTTTAATTGCCAGGGGGGCTCTCATTATCTTTTTTTTTTTTCTGCCAAGTAAGCGGAAAGTCAAGCAGTCAGTCATTTGATGGCCTCTAAGATATAAGCATAGGAAATATGATACCTGATAACAACATGTTATGTAGAATTTGGATTCCTTTACTTCTTATTTATCCTTTAATTAAATAGCACATTCCAATTTTAAATGTTTTTATGATGGCTTTTTTACAACCGTTGTGGTTGGAAAAACCCTCTAAAAATTAAATTCTATGATTTGAAGTGTGTTACTCATATATTAATTAAATTATACTTTATTTAAAGGAAAATGTTTTCTGACCAAAATGCCAAATGTTTCCATGCTTCTCTGTGTTTATTTCATTCTGAGGGCTTTCCTAAAGTCATTGGACTCCTAATCAGAAAATGCAAGTGCCGTGTGCTAGAGCACTGTACTGCTCTGACAAACTTCACAGACTATTGAAACGCTTGCCAGACCTGCCAGTACATCTTCCCTCTCTTGTTACAGGTCTAAGGATCTCATAAAGGAGGCCATCCTTGACAATGATTTTATGAAAAACTTGGAACTGTCACAGATCCAGGAGATTGTGGACTGTATGTACCCGGTGGAGTACGGCAAAGACAGTTGCATCATCAAGGAAGGCGATGTGGGATCCCTGGTATATGTCATGGAAGGTATGGTTTATAACCTCAATCATTTAACATTCAAATTTTCTCTGTTCATCTTATCAGTCTGCACATAGATGGCAGTGGATTACATGGGACAATTCCATTGTTCTTTCTTTTGTCCAGAAACAGTTTGAAAAGTGGTGAGACACTGTTAGATACGGTGGTTGACTAATTGTACGAAGTGTTTGTGCTTAGAATATGAATAGGAGAATTCATCTCATTTCCCAGTATTTTTCACACATTGGAAAAGGACAGTAATGTGCAAGGGAAAAAAATCTTTTAATTAAAAGAATAAAGCTGCACACAATCAAATTATTGAACAAGCTTACCAAGTGCCAAAACCATTAGAAGTATCTTTGGTCAGACAATCGAAGTGTCTTCAGTGCTGTCTTTAACTTGCAATAAGTGAAGAGCTCTCCTGATAGGATTCTTCTACAAAAGAAAAGAGAATGTTTTCAGTGTGTTGTATGTACAATAGTGTCAGACCGATTGCATATGAACTAATTAATAAGAGTCATAGCTTATTTCATGAACCTTGAACACTAAGATAGAAACAGCCTTGAAAAATATTGAGACATACCCCATGTAAATATGTCCCAAGCCTGGGTGAATTTTCAGAGTGCTTATTTTTGGCCTGGAATTATAAGGCCATATCTTCAATTGGGCAGGAAGAATAACGACCAAATCAGTCGAGAAGAAAGGGAGTTCAGAGATGTCTCTGATAGTTGTCATATAAGGATCACATTTGGTTTACATGGTAATTAACGATTTGCTCAAGACAATTGTGGTATAGTCCCATAAATATCAAGTTTATACCATTGAATCAATATTTTGGAAAAGTCACATAATTTCTCTTGGGTTTCAACTATAACATTTGCTATAATAATATACTCGTTCTGTTTGCCACTCTTTCTTGAAGCTAGGGATGACTTTGTGTCCCAGAGAATATTGGCCAGTGTTTGGAAAGATTTCTGATGGTCACAATTTGGGGCGGGGAAGATGCTGCTGGCATCCAGTGGGTGAGGGCTGGAGTTGCTGGTCAGCATTTGCTCACAACAAAGAATACGTTGCCTTAAAATGTCCTTACTGCTGAGGTTGAAAATGCCTACTTTCTGCCTTCCTTCCAGCATTGTTGGGATATTAGAGCAAAGCAGTTTGAATGAATGTCTAGTATAAACTATAAAGCATGATCCAATAATATTGTTTTTTTCTATATAATGTATGGCTGTACAAATAATTTTAGTATTTTTATTCAGTGTATTTTTTTCTTTCTAATCATTTTTGTCATACATAGGTATTCAATTTTTAACTTTTTTAAAATCTATACTTGTTCCTACAGTTTAAACCATTTATATCCATCTTATAAAAGTCTCCTGCAGGCCCAAGGGGTATAACTCCTACAGATTTTCTTCTAGTAGTCAGCAATATAAAATAAGCAAAGATGTCAACAATATACACATGGCGCATGGCTGCAAGGAAAGGGGATGGAATTTGATGGCACTGGAATTTGTGCGCGGGGGTAGAAAGGATGATAGCACACTAGATGGAAGAACTGGGAATGGAAGCGCTGCCTAGGTACTGAGTGTGACACATTGGAGGAATGTTAAAAACTACTAATAATTAGAAATAAGGTTTAGAGCACTTTGAAATTATATCAATGACATCCTAGAATTTCCTTTTTAAAGATGTTTTTACTGGCAAGCGTCTTTAGATTTCAAGAACATAGCTATTGTATAAAAGAACACATATGTTAGCTATTTCTAAATGCTCATCACATGAGTTATTTGAGAATCACCAACTTTTATTTTCTTAATCTTAAATATATCTTTAAAGGCATATTTCCAAACTATCTTGTAAATTTTTTTCTAAAACAAAACTTTCTATTTATCCATGTCATGCCTGCTTTCTAGGACTTTTGATAACTACAAGTTTATTAACTCTATTAAAAGAAGCTTCTAAACAATGCCTAATATTTATTCAGTGTTTAGCACAATGCCCAACAAATACAGCATATTTTCTTAAGCTTCCCATATATAATATGTATTTAATCCTTAACATTCTATAAGATTGTGGCTAGTATGTATTATCCCCATTTTATAGATGGAGAGAATGATACTTGATGAAGTTAAATAATTTGCCTCTCTCCTCACTCATTGATCATCAGCGTCTGAATTTAGGCAATTTGGATTTTGAGCTCTAGCTCCTAGCTGTAAGGCTTATTGCTTCCTAACGAGGTGAAGATCAATATACTAAAATTACTCACATCATTGAAAGCTAATTTGAATAAAACTTTATTTATCTTCTCTTTCGGCTAAATTGACTAAATTGTAAGTATCTTGATTGTATTTTAAAAAATAAGGTTCTAAATAATATATCAGTATTCAGTCAGAGCTTTCTCAGATGCTGTTGTCTGCGTTCGGTTAAGCTAAGTAAAATGACTGGTCACATAAATTGATGCCAAGACCCTCAAGCACTGACTCAAACCATATTGATGTAACTTTGGATGATTGTGGGTTAATATTCTTAGGTCAAAATAATTAAAAATAAAACAACCTGCCATTTAAACTTTTCTAAGATTTAATTGGAGAAATGTTTCATTAGATTTGTAATAGCACATTCAATGTTCTGAAAATTTAGCTGGTAATGTTCTTGATGTAGCTAGATTATTTTCCATCTGCCAATACTCATATTTATAAAGAACACATAGTATGGTTATAGTGGAACAACGATTTGTAAACAATCTTTCAAAAGTTTGCTTATTCACAAAACATTCAGTAAAACACACTGAGTTCACATAGAGGTTCAACATACTCCACCCCCTCTCTCTCCAGGTACATAACGTGTTCTTATTGTGTGGGGCACGTGCCTGAATAATTATATTTTTAGGCTAGGCAGTGTCCCCAGTGTCATGACATTACATACTCTAATGCCAAGGTTTTTCTTTGTTTTAACCAAAGAGAATGATCATGTGGTTAGATTTCACTAGTTTGGATGACGGGCGAAGTGTATGTCACATATTCTTAATCAAAATGAGTTGTGTCACTTTCAGTTACATATAATTGCTGGTTAGGTGTTTCAATCATAGGTTTTGATAAGGATAGTTTAAAATAGCTTAGCACAGTAGTGTAAATAGATTAATTTGTTCTGTTCACATTACAATTATGTTTTCAAATACATAAATTACTCTTACAGAATACTTGAGAACAATTTATGTTCTTAAACAGACATCAGACTTAATTATGTTTTAACATTTGCTAATTTTATGCTCCTGCCCCCCTTTTATCAGAAAGTTCAATTTATCACTGCTCACATTAAAACAGATTCTAATGTAGTGAATTAGAATTGGTGATTTTAAAATTTTATTTTGAGGATTCTGGTCTAACATATTAATATTGAATGGCTAATTAATAGATATTAAAGTAACCCCTGTTCTTAGATGCAAGAATTTGCATATGTATTGAGATATTTTTATTCATTTCTTTTTAAAATCATTTTATTGGGGGCTCATACAACTCTTATCACAATCCATACATCCATCCATTGTGTCAGGCACATTTGTTCATTTGTTGTCATCATCATTCTCAGAACATTTGCTTTCTACTTGAGCCCTTGGTATCAGCTCCTCCTTTGATATTTTATTATTTAAGTAGGTAGATTACGTTTTATTTATGTAGAAAAGCAGATGTCTATTTAGTAGTCTTTGATAATTGACTAAGCCTTTCAAGGGAATCATCACTATTTCTGTCATGAGGTGCTTGGAGGTGGACATATGTGACTCTGGCTTCCCTACACCAGGAGGCAGGGCTCAGACCGGCTTCCGGGGCCCCGCCTTCTCTACCCACTCTGACTCCACTCCTTCCTCCCCTGCCACTTTACGCCGATGCTGGATTCGATAGTTCATTGCAGTTGCCACACAGAACTCACGGAAGACACTCACAATTAAGGGAGTTTATTAAAGAAGTTGAGCAAGGAATCAGAGAACCTGGATTATGAAGAAGAAGTCTACATCAGGCCTTTTAACACCTTGCAATAAGCAGGTCACATAACATGGCTTGCTGCAAGTGAGGATTGGAAGCACTCTCTGATGAAGAGCAAGGATTGCCGCCTTCCGTGTGGATGACAACTCCGTGTACAGAAAACCAAAATCCTCACAACTGGACCAATCGGTAACATCATGGTCAATGGGAAAAGATGGAAACTGGCGAGGGTGTCCTCTTGCTTGGATCCGCAATCAATGTTACTTTGAAGACTGAGGTGCTCCACCCCAAACCGTGGAACTGGCCATTGCCACACGTGCGTATGAAAGTTGGACACGGAGTAAGGAAGACTGAAGAAAAATCAGTGCATTTCAGCTGTGATGGTGAAAAATAAGACATTTCCATGGCCTGCCAAAAGAACAGACAAGTCTGTCTTGGAAGAAGTACAGACAGAATGCTTCTGAGAGGCCAAGGTGGTGAGACTTTGTCTCATGCACTTTGTACATGTTAACTGCAGAGACCAGTCCCTGAAGAAGGACATCATGCTCCCAAACGCAGAGGGGCGCCGAAGGAAAACCTTAAGGATTGACACATTGCGACAATGGGCTCAAGTGTAGGAACGACGGTGAGAAGGCCCAGGACTGAGCAGCGCACCGGTTTATAGTGTAGCCAGACGAGGAGAAAGCCCCAAACACCAAACTCACGCATCACGTCAATAAAAACAGAGTTCTCCCTAGTCACGGCGCTGCTGTTTGGCATCTCTGTGCCATCGTGTGTCGCATCTGGTCTTGGGCAGCCTCCGCGGCGTCAAGCACAGATCTTTCCCTCGCTCTTCAAAGGCCTCTGGGTCTCGCTTATTAAAGATGGCAACACACCGTTATATCCCGGGGAGTGGAAATACAAACTGATCAATCCCCTCGCTCAGAGTTTTGATTGTCCTATTTGCATAGTCTCACCCAGTCACTAGATGGGCGTTACAGAGGTTTGGATAGAAACGTCATATTTATTAAGAAAGTTGATGCCCCCACAGTATTATTAAGGATAGTACTTTTATTAAGTACTTAACAGCCAAGCAACTTTATAGGTACTGAATTTTATATTCTTACACTTACCTTAGTAGATGAGAAAACAATGCTTGAAGAGGTTAAATAATTAGGCCAAGATCCTGACACCAACGTGTTTAGATGCAAATCTTGAAACGAGGGCACTGGAGTCCACAAACCTTATGAGTGTTTCCTCAGTGGGATGTCGAGGAGCTGTGGGGGCGTGGACCACATCGTTGATGCTCGTGGGGGATGACACTAAAAGGATGTCTTTACAATCTTTGTGCCATGTTTCAGCAAAAAAATTTATTGTGTTTTATAAAAAACATCCCTGTAGTCCGTTATAGCAAACTATAAACCCTGCTGAGCTGGAGCACCTGGCGGGAACTGGTGCGCTGGTGGCTTAGTGGTTATATGTTAGGCTGCAGTGTGCAAGGTCAGCAGATCAAAGCCAACAGCCACACCTTTCTGCTCCCATGAGCAGTTCGTATCTGAAACTCACAAGGCAGTTTGACCCAGTGCTGTTTACAGGGTCATTCTGCGTCAGTATCGACTTCGTGGCAGGGAGTTTCGTTTTTGATATAAACCCAGCTGGCATGTATCCATATATGTACAAGGCAAAAAGACTGTGCTAATTTAATGTTTGAACCTTTTCCAGCATTCTGTTCATAACTTATTTTTAGCCAATTACAATGGCCCGCTTAATCACGTGGTTTCGTCCGTACAGACTTTCCAAGCATACGCTGTTCTCTTTGGGCTGGTGTTTTTATAGTCAGTAATTTTGTCCAGTGTCCTGTGCTTTTGCTACAGTATTGTGGCAATTAGTATTTGCAAATCAATACCAATGTTTCCTTTGAGCATCAAGTCATAATTAAAGGAAAAGGAGGAGAAAAGCCCCAAAAGGCTTCCACTCAGTCACTAATAATGTCGTAACTCATAATTTTGTAATTCAATACAGAAAGATTTTACAACAGGATTTTGTTCTTGATATTAATGTAATCTCAGAGTTAATACCAAACGCCAACTAACTGCCAGACTCAATTCTGACTCTTAGCAACACTATAGGAAAGGCTAGAACTACCCCTGGGAGCCTCCAAGATTTTAACTCTTGACAGGAGCATATAACCTCCTCTTTCTTCCACGGAGCTGGCTAGTGGTATCGAATTTCTGACCTTGCGGTTAACAGCCTAATGCGTAACAACTACACCACTACTTTTCATATAACCCTCTATGATGAAAAGTGATAAGCATTTATAAAGATTTTGTAGGAGGAGTGTGATACCATTGAATAACCCCACCCTAATGATAGCACTGTATACAGTGCTACCTTTCACAATACAAATTAGAAACACTGTAATTAAACATATGTATTATATAGATTCTCCTTTGGGGACCCCATAAAAGATTCACAGCATAACATTATAGAATAAAAAATATATAATTTTATTACTTTCAAGAAAAATTAGAGTTAGAATGTAAATAGATAAAAAGAAGAACAATAATTGATGATTTGTATAAATGTCTGTTAGACCTCTCTGTGTCCTTAGAATATTTAATTTACTGACCTCTCACTTGCTGACTTCTCGATGGGGAGAAAGACCAGGCTTTCTACTCCTTTAAAGGGCTACATACTCACTGTCACTGATTTGAATCCAACTCATTGTGACCCTAAAGGACTCTTCCTGTGCGTTTCCAGGACAATAACTTTCTGAGAGCAGAATATCTTGTCTTTTCCCTTCACAGTGGCTTGTGGATTTGAACTGCAGACCTTGCAGTTAAAAGTTGGGTTAACTCAGTTGGTTGAACATGGCACTCTTAATCCCAGAATCATGGGTTTGAGCTGCAGGTTGGGCAGTTCTATCTTTAAGGAGCCTTGGTGGCATAATGGTTACAAGTGGGGCTGGTAACCACAAGGTCAATAGCTTGAAACCCCTAGCCACTCTACAATAGTAAAATGAGGCCTTCCATTCCTGTAAAGAGTTCCAGTCTTAGAAACCTTCAGGGACAATATTAACATGTCTTGTAGGGTCCTTATGAATGGTAATCGACTTGGCAGCAGTGAGTTTGAGTTTTTTGACCTGTTGATCCTCTAAAGCAGCGGTTCTCAACCTTTGGGTCACGACCCCTTTGGGGGTCTAACGACTTTTTCACAGGGGTCGACTGATTCATAACAATATCAAAATTACAGTTATGAATAGCAAAGAAATAATTTTATGGTTGGGGGTCACCACAGCATGAGGAACTGTTTGAAAGGGTCACGGGACTAGGATGGTTGAGAACCACTGCTCTAGAACATCTATTTCTCTCCTCTATTTAGTTTCTTTTTCTTACTAAATGAATGGCTACAATTTGGCTCCCCTTGTGGTCTACCCCTGTGACCCTGTTTATTAGGATTAAATTCGACCATGTACCTTGAAGGCCCTCTTTTTATGTCCATAATCAACAGCATTGCTTTTTTTTTTCTCACCTCCCACTGGTTTTTCTTTTTAAGGACGAACAGTGAATTCAACAACTTAAACAATCATTCAATGGGCTTTTTGCCTATCCACGCTAAGTAAGCCATAATATTAGTAATATCAGCTCTCCATGACTTTCCTCCCGCTTATTGTTGACATTGAGGTCTTATGCTTGCCTCTTGGTCATCTATTACCTTTTCTAGTGAGCTCATACCACATCTGCCTGTTGTGCTAATGTTTGACACATTTATTACACAGGGATATGAATTGGCCTAGCCACCATTGATAATAAACTTTTACAACTCCATACTGCAAGTTCTATTTCCCCTTGAAACATTTTTACTATCTTTATATAATTAAATGATGTAGTGAAAGCTGACATTCAAAGAAGAATTTTGTATAAATTTGAACATTAATGATGAGTCTCACCATGTCAGGCATTCAAAACATTACCTGAGAGTATAAGGGAATTGAATGCATTTTTATATGAATCAGTTCTCAGTAAGAGAGCCAGACATGAGAACCAGACCAGATGTTGCCTTTTGGCCTTCTGATTTTTCATGTTAATATGAAAGCTAACTTTAGAACAGCTGAAATAGGAATGCACTTAAAGTTCTTGTTTGTGGTTCTTTTACAAGATTACTTTTACACTAGTCATGTTAAAGATCAAGCTCGTGCATGACTTATTTACAAACGAATGACAAACCAACAGAAACCCCACACTTCCTTATGGGATTACCATAAGAGGCAATGCCTTCAGTCAAGAGAAGCTGGAATGTGAATATCTGAATACATTGACAGCAATGGCAGAGGCAGTAAACCTAGATACTTAAATGATATGCTCCAAATAAGGATGTTATTTGGAACTGCCAAACTTGGAAAACGGAGTTTGGCAAAAGGAGTTGAGCAAGTTTAGCACATGACATATATTTAAAAGATTGAATCACACATTAGATTAAGTATATAGGTAAATTTTAAGGGGAAAGGATAACTTCTCAAATACCGAAGACACTGCTACATGAAAGGGATTATTATTCTGCATGACCCCGGCAGCAACTAAGAAATGCCAGCTGTAGGGAAGTTTACTTTGGACTCCTTTGAGGTTCCATATTTTGTTCACGGAAATGTTCAAACAGTGAAATAAGCAGCCTGGCACGATGATGGAAACACCATCTCAGGAGACTTGCCAGCAATGGCCACACAGCATCTTCAGGTAAAGGATGAGTCTCCTGTGACTGAACCATAACATTGCCTGTCTCTTCCACAAATTCTAATATTCTGTGAATCTATTGGTATGTGAATGAGTGTGCTGCGAGTTGGGAAAATCAAACACAAACTACAAACACATCGACATGGAGTTGATTTCCAGTTCATAGGGAATCAGGGATAGTTGACTACCCCAGGATTCCCAAGGATGTAAATACATATGGAAGCAGACATCTTTCTGTCATTGAGCATTTATATCACAGACTGTCCAGGTATCAGCAGAACATGTGTAATTACTGTACCTGCCACATGTGCCCATCCCTAAAAGGATTTCATTTGGAAAACCCACTGGCCTCCCGGA
>NW_022103968.1:41962791-41965105 GCF_000313985.2 Echinops telfairi
GTTTCTGTGGGAAAGAGACCTGCTCATCTGCTTCCATGAAGATCGCCACCAAGAAAATCCTATGGTGGCGGAATGCACCGCCAAACAGGCCCACTATATGTTGAAATCAACTTTATAGTACCGAAGATATTATCTAGAAGGTATAAATAATTTTTATCTTCTCTGCTAACCAAAAGGTTAGTGTCCTGATTCTACCCAGAGACACTTGAGAAGAGAGGTCTAGTTTTCTACTTTTGAAAAAGAGCCACTGAAAATCCTGTGGAGCTTATTTCTACTCTGATATGCACAGGATTGTCAAGGGTCAGAGCTGACTGTAGAGTAACTACTTTGGTTTATGAAATGGTAGAATCTTTATCCTAGCACGTAAGATTTATATGTGATATTTTGTAAAGAATTCACTTTCATTCACTATCTCTTATAAATAATATGTATGCTTAAATTAGCATATTTTATACTAGATGTAGATTAAATAATGCAGGTATTCTTTGGCCCATTAATTATTTTGTTCAATATTATTATTTGTTTGTTAGTCCGGGTTGACTAGAGAAACAAATCAAGAGGCACTCATATGTATGTATGAGATAGCTTTATATCAAAGAGCAATTGTATATTGAGAAAACATCCCAGTCAAGTCCAGATCAAGTCCATAAGTCTGATATTAGCCCATACATCTGATGATAGTCTGTAAATTCCTCTTTAGACTCATACAGCATATGCAATGATGCTGAATGCAGGAAGATCACAGGTCAATGGGTGGAAAATCTTGGGGATCCAGTGGCGGTAAAAGCATCTCGGCACTGGTGTGGGTCTCCAAGTGGCTCCTCCAGCTCCAGAGTTCTGGCTGCCATCAGCATGGCTTGTCAACAGGCATGTAAAGCAGAGAGAGTCTGCGGTGCTCTGCATGATCCTCCTGGAGGGAGAAAGAGTGGAAGTTCCCAGCATACTCATGAAAAGGTAGCCCAAAAGGAGTTATCAGTCATCATCAGGCTGTGGCCTGATTGACAGGCTAGACTCCACCCCTTCACTCTTAATATCCTCAACTTGACACAAGATTATGTAGCTACCATAATTTGCATAACCCATTTTTGGGGTCCTGTTACTGATTTCATATTGGTTGCTGACTACTACTTTGTTCCTTAAAATGTTGTTGATGTAGACCCTGTTTTAGTATGTCTTTTGGTAAATTTTTACTGTAATTTTTCTAGTGTAGATACCAGAGTGGAATCGCAGGGTTATATAATATGTGAGTATTTACATTTACTAGAAAATACCAAATTACCTTCCCAAATGGATTTACTCAATTCTCTAATCATTGTCTGATCTAAGTTCTTGGAGTGCACCACATATTTGCATCATATATATTGACAAGCATTTAAGTTTGATCTGGATAGATATGAAATGATATTTCATTGTGATTTCAATTGGCATTTCTCTGATTTCTAATGAGGGTGAGCATCTTTTCCTGTTTATTGGTCATGTATGTTTCTTCTGTGATGTTTCCGATTTAGTCTTCTGTTCATTTGTCTGTTTCAGGGTTGAATTTATATACCTGGGGCTTCTTTTTCAGACATGCATTGCAGGCATCTGCTCACATCTATGATCTGTGTTTTTATCCTCTATAATATTTTCTGAGTACTACTAGTGACCCCGTAGGACAGGAGCACTGCTCCACAGGGTTACCTAGTCTGTAAATCTTTCCAGAAGGAAACAGCCTCATTTTTCTCCCAAAGTGTGTCGGGTGTGTTTGAACAGCCAGCTTTTTGGCTATCCACTGAAAACTTTAACCACTGCCCCACCAGAGCTTATAGTTTGATAAACAGTTTTCCTGTAGCCAAATATGCTCATGGTTTCCTCAATTTTATAGTATCTTTAAATAAATTCTGAGAGGGATTTTTTTTCTGCTTATGAACATAGATGTGTATGCCCCTGAAGATATGTTTAAAGATGTTTGGTTCTTCATAAAGTAGATGGCTAGGCAGGTTATGCAGTTTGGCTTCCATGTCTTTTTATATGTCTTTTTACTTGTGACATATTTTAGGTCTTTCTTGTAAGTTTTTATGGCCAATAAAGCATCTCTACTTGATGATGACAATATCTTTTTTATGTAAGTGTGACTAATATTTTGATATATTCCCAGGTTATTTGGTGCTAGTTTTGACGGATGGGTTAGCTGACTAAGCTAAGTAATCCGGGTTCGTGTACATTTTGTGGAGGGATAGAGATGAAGAATATCTTCAGCTAGATGGATTGACACAGTGGCTGCAACGATGAGCCCAAACCTGGGGACCACTGTGAGGATGACGCAGGCGCAGGC
>NW_022103968.1:41965296-41966625 GCF_000313985.2 Echinops telfairi
TCATAGAAATAGTTCTTTCGAGATGTTAACAAGGTTTCCAGTGATGTGTGTGTGTTTGGCATAGACTAATGCTGTTCACATCCATCTCTCTAATGAGAACTCCTTGAATGGTTAAAAATCATTTGGGCTCACTCTCAAAGGGCAGGATAGATCGGAGCTCCTCCCAAGCACAGTGAGGCTGCGTGGTCATGACTACCATGGCAACAGCCCACCCCACCTCCCAGCCAGAGAATATCAGAATTGGTCTTGAAGCCTTTACTTGAATTCTCCCAGGACTCCACCATTGAGAACCACAGTCTGTAACTGCACATGCTTTATCTGAGTCCCAGTGGTGCAGTGCTTTCTTCCTTGGCTGATAACCAGAAGATTAGCGGTTCTAATCCATGTGGGAGAAAGATGTATTTCTGTTAAGATCACAACCGGGGAAATGGTAAGGGGCATTTATGCTCCAGTTTATGGGTTCCGCTGAGGCAGAATTGACTTGATGACAAGGGGTTTTATCTAGCATAGTTTTGCATGATCTCAGTCTGACCTTTATTTCCTTCTCTAAATGCTTTTCTGATGGAAATGAAAGCATTTCTGGTACTAAGGCCCTTAAACTTAAGTAGCACAGAGATTTATAATTTTGGTACGTGGCTTAAAATGATATTGCTGTCAAGTCTTGAGAATTCACACTTCATGCACTTTAAAATATCAAGGAATTGCCACTGAACATACATATGCTAATGATTGATTCACTCCCACATTTTTTCCCCTAATCTGCGAAAAAGAGGAAGGCGCTTGACAAGATGGATTGACACAGTGGCTGCAACGATGAGCCCAAACCTGGGGACCACTGTGAGGATGACGCAGGCGCAGGCGGTGTTTTTCATTCTGTTGTCCAGACGGTCGCTATACATGTTGCTATACATCGGAACAGACTCCCTAGCATCTCACAGCAACAACAGCAGCATGTCTGACTGTGTGGGCACTATTAAGTAATGGCATTTACTTTATAATTTTAGAGAAAGCGACTACATCTGTCAAGAATGTCATTGTTGGTAAACTGACATATTTTGAAGTTTTCTATACTCATTTGGCTACTTCAGTTCCAGTGTGATTTTGCAAAATCATTTAGTCTTGCTACTACTGTATAGTTCCCCATTTCTTCCTCAATCATTACTGGTCGAAGTAAAGTTCTTACATTAGGAAGGGTGAATACTGTAGCTTTTCTTGTACTTGAAGACTTCTGAAAGTAAGAAATATAGAAGTTTGCCTTGCCTTTTTTTGAGATGATACTTGGAAAGCCAATGAATCAAAAAAGATTATTCTGAAATTGGTAAGGCAGAC
>NW_022103968.1:41966725-41968693 GCF_000313985.2 Echinops telfairi
GAACATACATATGCTAATGATTGATTCACTCCCACATTTTTTCCCCTAATCTGCGAAAAAGAGGAAGGCGCTTGACAAGATGGATTGACACAGTGACTGCAGCAATGGGCTCAGACCTAAGGACCCGTGGGAGGACAGGGCAGGCTGAGCGGTGGTTTGGACTATTATCCGTAACGTTGCTACGAGTTGGAACCCACTTGATGGCACTGACAACAAGCCCAGCTTTACTGAAGCAGATTATTCTCCAGGTGTTACCAAACCACCCCATATGGGAGCCACTGTCTAAAACTACTTGTTTTAAAATGAGACTGAATAAATAGATTTTTTATTTACTAAGTTTAAGCAGCCTGCACGGGTTACGTGTTGGGCTGCTGACTACTCAGCAATACCAAAGCTAATATCGTGACTCCATTAAGTTTTCAAAAGCAAAGTCATGTTACAAAACGAGTGTGGGTGGCCAAGCTCTATGGAAGGTTGTTTTCAGTCTCACAATCGGGCTTTGTTGTACTTTACAGAGGAAATCTAAAGCCATCAACACCACCATCACTGGTGGTCAGTGTGTTTAAATTTCTCCTTGAACAACTGACCCTACTTCTTTAAAAAGTTATCTTCACAAGTAAAAAAGGGGTGAGTATTCATTTCCTGTAGAATTTAATTAATAGCTGACCACAGTAGCTTTCATTGAAAACCATTCATATAGCCCTCAAATTTTTTTTTCATTTTTATGGCTATAAGAGCATATTTCAGTATTTCATCTTATATTTGGCTCATGTTTACAGAGCATAATTTTATGTGTCTCTTCTATTACATTGCATTTTATATTATCTTGGAATATTTAGTACCTTCAACACCATTCTTAGCATAAGTTTATGCTAACCCAGATGTTCCCTCAATGATGGGACGTTCTCTCAAAGTGAAGTCCTTTATTAATGATGTTTAATATTTTGCTCTAAACGTTCCAAAGGGAAGAGTTCTGTTGAAGCACCCCGTTAGAGACACATATGCACATGTGTTCATACTCTGTGCACATGCATACATACAGAAATGTAAATGAATTGGCGCTTCCTAGAGGTTCAGATTCTATTTCAGGAGCTTGGGACTGAATAAATACATATTTCTAAATTTCCATTTTACAATCCATAGAGTAAATATTGATAGATATAACCCACATAAATGAAAACGTTTAGGGTTCTTCAATACCCTTGAAGCACCGTAAAGAGGTTCTGACACTGAACGTTTAAGAATCACTCCTTTAAATGACTTTTGCTGAACTCTAATCTGACAAAAAATGTGGGATTGGTTTTGGGCCAGTATCAGATATCCGTCTACCCTGTCCAAGCTCCACCTCAACCCTTGAAGAAAACACATAATATTACATTTTCTTTTGAAGATATTCTGGTATGTTAGTATATTAAGAAGATAAGAATTTCCATGAAACCTAGGACTCAAAGCCAGGTGAACTAGCCAGTACAGATCAGGATGGACAAGGAACTTCCCTTGAAATGCTTATTATGCTGTTAGTTCCATTCCATTCACTATTTGAAAGATATTTTGGGGGGTTGGGGAAAAAAAAAGAAAGATATCTTTGATGACTGTGGGTTCTGTTCGCACACTTTCTAATATTCCAAATTTGGGAATTGAATTGAGTTTGTTTATATTACCATGAATTAGAATAGATGGTTCTAAAGTGCTTTTTTGGTAATTCAAATTTAATTAAAGTTATAAAGGAATATAAATTAAGAAACAGCAAACAAACAAACTCCCTGCTGTCGAGCTAATGACAACCTGCCAACTTGACTCATAGGGACCCTGTGGAATAGCGGTTCTCAACCTGTGGGTTGCGACTCCTTTGAGGGTCGAAAGATCCTTTCACAGGGGTCGCCCAAGACCATCGGAAAACACATATTTCCAAAGGTCTTAGGAACCGAGATATGGCTCCTCTATCCGTCTCCAAGCGGGTCCGCCCAC
>NW_022103968.1:41968793-41995112 GCF_000313985.2 Echinops telfairi
TGAAGACCCATGCTACACCGTGCTTCCCGACAAAATTTCATTGATTTGTCATTAGAAATATATATTTCACAAGATATAATGACATATTGTTTTGTGATTAATCACTATGCGTTAATTATGTACAATTTGTAACAATGAAAATACATCCTGCTTATCTGATATTTACATGACGATTTATAACAGTAGCAACATTGCAGTTATGAAGTAGCAGCGAAAATAATTTTATGGTTGGGGGTCACCACCACATGAAGGACCTGCATGAAGGGGTTGCGGCATTAGGAAGATTGAGAGAACCTATAGGACCAGGTAGAACAGCCCCTGTGAGGTTCTGAGACTGTGTGTCTTTGTGGGAGTAGAAAGTCCTGTGGGGGTTTCGAATTGCTGACCTCGTGGTTAGCAGCCCAGTACATAACCGCTATGCCATCAGGCTGCAGCTAAAGGAATATAGGAGTCAAATATTCTTTGAATTCAACCTTTTTATCCATGTACAGCAACTTATGCACTACCACAAATACTTCCAAATTAAAGTAGAGGATACATTATTTTACAAATAGTCTCAGACTGGTTACTGTCAGTGAATTTATGAATCTACATTGTCAGCTACCGGTTTGATGCAGGTTTCTTAATTCTTATGACAAATTAAAAGTTTGAATTCTGTAAATATTTCTTCAGTGATGCAATTTTTAAAGTACTTTGTCATTTACTAGTGCATTTGCTTACTTTCAATATTTTATCACCATGCTATTAAGCTTTCTTTTAAGATAATTTTAAAAAAATTAAAAGGGGAAACTTGTTCTTTTCATTCATTGTTCTTCGAAAGACAAATTTCTTTTTTCTTCTTCCAAAGTCAGCTCTTATGAGATGAGTGGCATTGAAAGATAAAAGACTTACTCCAACCGTGTCTTAGCAAAATAAATTAATTTTAGGGCTTATTTTCTACGCAAGTGATAGAAACTTTCAGCCACAGTACAGTTTGTATCCTGTTTCCCCAGAGACATTTCCTGACTGGACTAGACTGTTCAACGCGGCTTCTGCCTCTTGTCTGGCGACGACGCTTTGTGTTACATGCGTTAGCACTTAGGTCTGCCTTTCCTGTAGAGACATGGTCACTAGATTAAGATGTGTAATCCTTGGAAATTTCATCTGGATCCATCCAATACGGAATTCTAAGACTAGATTGAAATGATCACAATAATCCTCTCTGGACTTTCTACTCTTTTTCCCTAACTTCGTGTACCACACTTCCCTTTCTCCCCAGCAGTTGCCCAGAATAGACACCCTGGAGTGAATTGGTCCCCAAATCCTATTTGGCCTGTCAGCCCATCACTATCATCTATCTGCTCCTGCTTTTGTTTGGGGATTGAATTGTCAGCTCTTTCCTGATTTTTCCATGGACTCCTTGGGTCTTTCTGTTTCCAGACTTAACTCCTTTTTCATAGCTGCCCTGAGTGAAATGTTCCTAAACAGCACATATTTCCCTGTACTTCCTGTGGTACAAATGTGGCCTCCTTTGGCTAGATAGCACTGTGGTGAAGTTAAGAGCACTAGGTTTTGGAAATTGACAGTTATGAGCCTGAGTCCTGATTCTACTTTGTAACTAGCTACGGGACTGTGGACAATTCTCTTAAAATGTGTAGTCCTGATTTGTCCATTTGTCAAATGACATGTGGCATGCATTACCCCCTGTGTCTGGCACTTGGGGTGGCAAGCATCAGCGATCTACACAGTGCACCCACTTCCCCTCCCGATACCCCACTAACCCTTCCATGACTCCCGCTACATTGCTACTGTGACTCTAGACATCCTTCCTTCTGCCTGGACTATACACGCTCAATCTTTGCTGCTCCTCATAAACTTGACTTAGGACTTAGCTCTGCCGAGAAGCCTCTAACTCCACCCCATTGGTCTGGACTCTCTTCTTTGACTTTCTGTAACATTATTTGTGTGCTCTGTATAGCTACATTTCCTTTTGATTGTTTTGGTCATTAAATTAATTTACCTGGGGAATACTGATTTTTCATACAATGTGTCAGACTTTGTTCTAGGTGATTAGAGAATAAAGAACAGAATCAAAAACTGACTTTCAGCCACAGTACAATTTGTATCCTGTTTTCACAGAGACTTTTCCTGACAAGACTAGCCTGTCAAACTAGGTTTCTGTTTCTTGTCTTGAGGCATTTTGTTTTATGTGCTTTAGCTCTTAAGTCTTCCTTTCTTGCAGAAAAAATAACCACTGGTTGAAGGTTTGTAAGCCGTTATAAATATTTACAGCCTTCGAATTGATTCTAACTCATCGTGACACTGAAAGACAGAGTAGAATTTTCCCACAGGTTTCCAAGGCTGTAAATATTTACAGATTCAGACTGCCACATCTTTCTTTCCTGGAGAGGCCAGTGGATTTGAACCATCAACCTTTGGGTTAACAACTAAGCAGGAAATGACTACATCACCAGGGCTCCTGTTTAAAGAATGAAAAGAAAACAAAAACACCCCATTGCTATCACAAATCAATTCCCATTCATAGTGACCCTACCGGGCAAAGCAGATCTGCCCAATCGAGTTCTTAAGGCTAAATCTTTTGGGAAGCAGACTTCCACATTGTCCTTCCATCAAGTCATTGGTGGCTTTGAACCCCAAACCTCTCAGCTTGCATCTGAGCACTTACCCACTGCACTATCAGGGCTCCTACAATTAGAGACCCAAACCCAGTATCTGAACCTATGTGCTGATTCCAACTCATAGAATCCTCATATAGAACAGTGTAGAACTACTCCTTAAAATTTCTGAGACTGTAAATCTTCATGGGGGAAGGCTGCCTCATCTTTTCCTGGTGGAGCAGCTGGTGGATTTGAAGGGAGACTTTGCAGTTATCAGCCCAAAGTCCCACCAGGGCTCTGAGTAGAGACAAAAAAAAAGGCACACAATTTTCTGCCAAGATGCTTATATCTAATGACAATAAGCAGGGTTTTATGATGCATGTGTAGACTCACATACATAATATGTTCTCTCTATGTTGTTGTTAACTGCCTTTCAGTTGGTTTGATTCAGAGTGGCCTTATGTAAAACACTAAAGTAGTCCTGTGCCATCCTCACAATTGTTATGTTTATATCTATTGTTTTAGCCACTGTATTAATCCATCTCATTGCAAATATTTCTCGACTACATGTATATACTTTATATATTATTTATATTTCAAAAATATCTATAGAAATATATATATATATGTTTACCAGGTGGTGATAAATTATATGAAAATCAAAGACTGTAAGAAGATAGAGATGGACATTGGGATATAGTAAAGGGCTGATGTTCTGTCTGGAGTAATTAAGGAAGACCTCTATAAATTGAACAAAGAGCAGAGATCAGGATGGTATGACAATGGGCTATGTCTATATCTAGAAGAAGGACTTTATAACTTGAGAAAAGGTATAAAAGTGTGCAAACCCATGAGAAGGGGCTGTGGTGGACATGATCAAAGAACAGACTGGAAGCAGTGTGGCTAGAGTGGAGTGAACTGTTGAAAGGCTAGGTAGAGAGGACTCAGATGGCAGTGTCTCAGACGACAAAGGTTCCGTGTTAAGGACCTTTAACTTTTTAATTAAAAAATAAAATGTTAATCTTTATGAGGATTTTGAGGAGTTGTGTAAGGGGATGTCTTGCAGCTGTGGAAGATATTCTGTGGTGATAAGGAGAAAAATCATTTAGTACAATTATAGAAATAATTAAGAAAGAATATAATGATGGCTTGGAATTAGGTTATAGAAATGCAAGTGGTAACAAATGATCAAGTTTGTGATATATTTTGAAACTTTAGCCAACAATATCTGTGATGGTTTGGATTGGAAATAGTGTGGGAGATACAAAAAAGTGAGAGATATTTCCTAGTTTGGGACTTGAACAACTAGAATCATGGAGTTGCTGTTTATAGAGATGGGGAGGCCTAATTGAGGACTGCCTGGGGACAGCTTGTGTACAATACTCATTTGCTGATTTATTGTGGTAAGTGATGAGCTGCATTATAGTAATAATGAGCCCCCATCACACAGTGGTTTAAGTAAGTTTGCGTTTATTTATCTTTTATAGTATGTCCTAAGGGTGTGGAGGGTTTTGGTGGAGGAGTTCTACGCCATGTGGTTATACAAGAAGCCAGGTTCCTTCCATCTTGTTTCTCAAATACCGCTCAGGTGTCCTCATTGTATTAATGATTGAGTTGGGTCATTGCCAAGTTCATGTTCTATCCTGTGGGAAGGAGGAGAAAGAGAAGTGACAGGGCAAGTCGCTTCACACTCACAGGTACACCCTTTGCCTGTTCACAGCCTCTTGTCCATGTCCAGTTTTTGCTCCAAGAATGGCTTGAAAACAAAATCCATCTAGCAAGGCAGGCCTGTTGCCAGTAAAAAAATTGGTGAGTAGGTCCACTTACCACAAGGAAGTAGGTGCTAATGGATTTCAGGGAGCTCTGCCACATCTGTCTCTCCCCCATAAGCACATTTAAGTGAGTACTTTTATTTTCCACAAGCTGAATATTTAACATAATCCCTGAACAAGCAAATATTCAATACACATTGATTTAATTAATAAATAAGTGAATTAAATAGGGCAAGAATTATTTCGTACTTGATATTATCTTTTCTCTGATGAACTATTAAGATAATTTTCATTTTTCACAAGTCATAATTTTTCATATTTCAGATGATAGTTTATATATCCATATCATTAATAGAGAAAAACTATAGCAAAAACATTATTTTTAAATAGCTGTCTTACATATATTTAGTATCCAGGATGAACAAGTTATGATAAGCTATCATTTATGTGTTTTTAAAGAGTAATTTACCTCACACACTTGCTCCCAAAGGACAATTTTGGAATCCATACTCAATGGCGAAAGAGTTTGAGTCACAACCGTGTGATAAAATTGCAACATGTATTCCAACCTTTCTAAGTCCCCACACTTGACCTCATTCTCTATGTATGCCTAACGATGCTTTCTTCTTAGTGCTACTGAGGTTAAATTTAGGGAAGATACATTGCAGTTCACAGAATATCAAAAGGGTCATAAACAAGCTAACATTTTAAAATTACGATTTAAAATAAAGGCTCTAAACTGAAGATGAGATATCTTAGGAAAACCAATTGTGAAGATAAGAAACTATTTTATAATTGGTAGCTGGGAGAAGACGGAGTTTGCATATTGCATCTCATTTGGACATCTTGATGTTGGACTTCCTATGGTTAAGCTCTCTGCAAGAAACTGCTTATTATTCTCCAGATGCCTCCGCTGAGAAGGCTTGATTCCTCTGCATGCATTTAACATCTTCACGTTCAAAGGGTGGCAAGGTGGGTCAAGCGCTGGGGTGCTAACTGAACGGTCCTTGATTCGCTCACCAGCTGCCCCACGGGCAAAAGAGGCGACAGTCTGCTTCCCTGGGAAACCCAGTGGAGCAGCGCTGCGAGCTGAAAGTGATGTCATGATAGTGGGGTTGGCTCTTTGTTTGGATTGAAGCCTAAACCTTAGTATCGATGCTGCATTGTTACTCAACTAGTGCAATTTTAACTCAAAAGATTACATGAAGACATGCATATTGAGGAACATCTTTAGTCTACCAGACTCCTTGTTAGCAGGTCGGCACATAGGGTTTCATCCTTTCCCAAACACGAGTACTAATTCATTGAATTTCCTTGAATTCTAAATGTACGCCTCCGGACAAAAACTTAAACTTTCTTCTACAGAATCCATATACTCTCCTATACACATGCAAACACACACACACACACACACATATATAAACCTATATTAAGCTCTCTTTAGATCTAGAATAATCTTATTTCTAATGGAAACTGATAACTATGAGAGTTTCCAAAAACCTTAAAGTAGATAGTTATTAAGCATCTAGCTAATTCGGAAAATGACTTACTGTTTGCTCTCAATATATGAAAATTTTATATAAATTTTATAAAAATTTAAAACTTTTTCACATTTAGTCTCTTAAGGATTTTTCAATCCCTTGTTGAAGTTTAATAAGTCAAAGTTTTATGTAATCTTATTATCCCAATTGTTTAAATTTTGAGGAAAAAAATTAGAAGTAAGCAGTGTGTGTAATAGTTTTCATCTTTTAAAAAATGAAAATTTAAATAATAATTGTCAGCAGCCGTGGGTCGCTTGGTGCACATAAGATTTCCAGGAAGAGAAATTCAGAAAACTTTATATAAACCTTCCATTAATGTGGAAACATAACTGCAGTAGCACAAGAGCTAATCTGTTCAGTTAAAAGTAGCCCTAAGGAGATACGAATAAATCTTAAGTTTTTGCTAAAAATGTTTAACTTTCCATATTTTATAATCCATTGTCTATAACAAAAATAAGACTGAGTTTAAAAATCTTCCCTCAAGCATGACAAATATGTTTTTCAATTTATAATACCAAATATATTATTCTCTAGGGCTACCTAGTCATATGACAGAATCGTAAGATTAGAAATTACTTCAAAAATCATAAAATCTTTCTTGAGACTCACTTAAATAATAAATAAATAAAATGAAGGCTGCTGATCCTCAAACTATTCACAGAAATGAATTTCACGAAATCTTGTACTATCAAAGAGTATTTTTCTTTCAACTTAAACTAATCCAACAAAATTTCCTTTTAGAATAAATTATTTTTCACTTGTTCAAAATGGTTTATTAGGTGTCCAGGACATTCATGTCTGGTTTCTAAGGCTAATGGAGAAAGAAGTAGCCTTCAATTATGCGTTTGACTTATGAAGACTTTAAAGTCATAATTTAAATCTCTGCTCTAAAATATCAGAAACAAAAATCCATAATAGTTGACACATGTATCCATCAAATTTAATTTTATATATCCCCTTCAATTTATTTTTAATCATATTGTAGCTTTGGGCTATGTCGTTAACCTTTGGAACTTGTATTATGAACATTGAATTAATAATATCTTTTAAAAGTGATTCTTGTTAGGCTGAACTAATATCACAAATGTGTAATATATAGTTCTCAAGTATATTATGTATATTTTTGAAAAACGTACACTCATTTTTTTAGGAACAGAAATTTAACTGTTTAACTTCTTTCCCATTTGTAAACACGCAAACACACACACACACACACACACACACACACACCATTTCATTACAGTAATAAAAATAGGAGCTCTAACAAAATGATTAATATTTTAATATTGTCTCTCAAGATAGAAAATAATGCCCTGATTTGTTAGGACAAATGTCCTTAGTGTAAATACTAAGGCCAATTTCTAACTATTAATATGATAAACCTAGTGTAGTTTGAGCTACCTGAGGAAAACGGTGTACGCTCATGAAGAACTACTAATGTATAATTACAGAAATGGTACATGAATTTGATGCATTATAATTTTCTGAAGAGCATATGGATTTTACTGTTTATCACTATCATGTATGGATTATACTTGCAAGGCCAATCCCTTTTAGTTCTCAGCCTTCAGATGATCCTTTAAGTTACGGTTTGGCTATAATCGACTCCGAACCTCCGTTTCCGCACACGGGAGCAGCAAGTCGGGGCCATTGTCTCAGCTTGTCTTCAGAGTAGCGTGCTGTGCTGCACCTGTGCAAGGTTTTATTGTAGAATAGATGACGGTTTGTTTTTGGTTTTTCCTGTCAGGGTTTGTGAATTTCAACTCAGTTTAACCCAGCAGTTCTCCACCAGCTACCAGTGATATTGTAAAAAACAAACAAACAACAAAACGTATTTTTTCTAGAACAATTTCTAGATTTCAAGAAGCACCATCAATGTAACAGCAAGGTCAGAGTTAGTATGTATTCATTATACATACTCTAGAGGCAGTGTGATGCCATAATGTACATTTTCTCCTTTAACGCTTTTCATTCATGCTCAAGATCATTGAGTGGGCGTGGCTGCCAAGCAAAGGTTTCTTGGAGACGTCACAGCCGAGGGGAGAGATACGGCAGTGTGTTTCCCTGAAGAGGTCTGGTCCTGGAAACAGGCACAGGGCCATTTTTCTTCTGTCCTGCAGGATGGCCGGGCTCAGCCTCAACTTGGCCGCAGTGAGGTCTTTTAACGAAAGGATGGTTTTTGGTCATTCATGCACATTGCAGTTGAAGATTTAAACGTTCTTTCATTGGTATTCTTCACTTGGCTATATACTAGTTTCCACTAGGAAAACTGTTATGGGTTCTTTCAATGGAAGTTGACACTTATTGCCATCAACCTGGATTTTGTATTTTCTCTTCTCTTTCTTGTCAGGCATGGTACTATTGAAATATTTGCTCTTGCATTCATTCAGATATCTTCACTTTTACCCAGAAAGCGAGAAAACATGAGACTTCATTCCAATCCTTTCCCAGCTCTTAAGGTCCCGGGCTCACCGTCTCTCCTCCTGCAGATTTCTGGGACCTTTAAGAGCACCAAGGACTTTCTCAACATCATCCTGCATTCTGTGGAAAACAACAGCACGCACTAAAAGTCTGCCACCACTACGTTGATTCTGGCTCATAGAGACCGTAGAGCACAGACTCTACCCTCCCCTTTAGGTTTTCCAGGCTGTAAATCTGTTTGGGAGCAGAAGGCCTCATTTTTCTCCCACAGAGAAACTTGTGGACTTGAACTGCTGCCTTTGCAACCTTTGTGCAGCCTACTACGGCACTACCACTCTTGTTCAATGATTCTGAAAGTGTGATCTGCATACTGGCATCTTTGTTATTAGTACCCTCTGAGACCTTATTAGAAATGAAAATCCTTAGAAACTTTAACAGTGACACCCAATAATCTTATGTGCTAACAAGTATGCTGTGCTGGGTGATTCTGATTCTGAGTGATGGATTGTGATATTTAATTTTCTAGCTAGTTTGTGCTATGAGGAACAGAATTTAGGAGTAATTCTATATTTCCAATAGTAAGTACTAAAATTATTTGTTGACTAAACTAAAAAACAGTAAATATAAGATGTTATTTTTAAATGACTATGAGCTAAAATTAGGTTAAATGGATACAAGCTATGACTGCTTATTAGGGTTAGACCATATTTCTTACATTGTCTAATTAAATCATAGCAACAGTTATAAGAAGTAGATGGTAAACTCAGTCCACTAATGAAGCAATTAGACAGACAAGATATAAAACTCACTATCATTGAGTCGTTGTGGTCTCACAGGGACCCTACAGGACAGGGTAGAACTGCCCCTATAGGTTTCCAAGACAGTAATTGTTTACAGGGGTACAGTAAACAATTACTGTACAGGGGTATAGTAAACAATGACTGTAAAAATTGTCAACGCCAGGGAGCAGTTGGTGGATTTGAAACTTGAAAATTGTAGACCAATTTATAACCACTACGCCACCAGGGCTCCATGTATAGATGACTTTATATATCAGAAACATTTACTCAGGAAGGTTTTAGGTCTAGTTCTTTGACACAGCGGAGCCCTGCTGGGCAGTGGTTAAGGGTTTAGTTGTTATCAGAAAGGTAGGCTGTTGTGAACCCATTAGCCACCCTTCTCAAGGAAACTATATCAGCCTGCTTCTGTAACAGTTACAGCCTTGGGAACCCTGGGCGACTTTCTACTCGCACCTAGAGGGTCACGGTGGATCAGAAGGTGTTAGAAGGCAACAGGTTTTATGTCTTAATCACTTTCCCCAACATGTCCAGACATTAAAATTTCAATTCTTGGTGATGGCTGGTCCAATCATAGTATTCAACAAGCAGGCATTATATGTATATATGAGTCATGCATTGTGCTGGGGGTTTTACACTTAGCAACATTAACACTTTTTTAAATGCCAGTAATAAAAACACCTATTTTGTGTTTCTATTGTGAAGAACAAGTCTGACAGACATACAAGTAATAAACAAGACATAATCACAAACTGAACAGTGCAAAGATGTAAAGTTGTAATAGAAATCATGGATTTAATCATAGAAATACATGAGAAGTTGTCATAGCAATAGTGGATTTCGAATGAGTATTAGGGAGCATTTATCGGAAGCAGTGAGATGGATACTGATCCGGGATGACAAATGTCATGGGCTCAGGGAGCAGAAGGGGAGCACTCGTCAGGCATAGAACCTTCATGCAGCATGCCCTGAGGTGTAAGAAATGTGCCCGTGTTGTGAAAGGGAGTGAGATTTCTGACACAGGAAATTTCCAGGTGTGTGACCCCGAGATGACATCCGGAATGTGAGGGAGCAGGCACATCAGCAGAACAGCACCGCCATGCTGCATGTCCTTTCCATTTCGATTTGCTCCTGTTGATACCCCGAGAGACGGTAAAATAGCTGATGAGATAATAAATCAAGGTACATCTGAGTATCATGTTGGGAATCAAAATTTTGTCATAAGCATGACATCAAATAAGCCTATTTTTAAAAAGGAAGGATTAAAAAATAGTAACAGCCCAAGAATTTAGAGTTTGGGCGAGCCATATTTGAGCAGCCCTGTCATTATCCGTACAATAGCATTTACTTCTCCCCTGGCTAGCTTTGCACGAACACCTGAGGTTGTCAAATGGCTTGGTAGCACTTTTGTTCATGATGAATGTATTGAACTATTCCCTAACTAGATTACAGTGGCTCTTTTTTTCTTAGCAAAGCTTGTATTAGATTCCAACACAATCAGACTTATCCTTTGATGTATAGTCCACTGTGTAGATACCGTTGAAACAGTCTGGTTTGAGTCAGTAAGTGAAATGAATGAGTTTACAAGGAGATTAAATTCTGGCAAAAATCTTGCTTTATCCTAAGTAGCTCTTTGGAAGAACACTTTAGTAAGTAAATATGTACATGGTTTAATTGACTTTAAAACCAGAAATCATTTTTTCCTGTTTACAAGCCTTCGTTATTTGTTACTAACACACAACCTAATGATACTAATTGCTGCTAATATTTACAGAATACATAATTGAAGATTAACATAAATATAATATTAACACAAATAAAAGATTAACATGTACAGCCACTTTATTGGAATAGGAGTAGAATGAACGCTAAGACAGTGCTTTCTTGCTGTATTTTTTGATAGGTATGTAGCCTATGCATTCCCTATCAGTTTGCTGTGTGAAAGAGAAGTAACAACTTCTAATAAGCTAATATATTCATGATAAGAATATCACTTAATAAAACTAATTACGGTAATATGATACGAAAATATTTCTTCATGACTTTCACAAAGCAGTTTGAAGACATTTCTGTTTGCGGCATCATTGAGACAGTTTAGCTCAGCTTCACATCCAATATGAAAACAAGTTACCATGATAAAGTGACTCTCACATGTCTTTGTCACACCTTCCTAACTGACATAGGTAAGAAATGGAAATGCTTTTGTGTAGATATAATTTTGGTTGCCTACTTAAAAAATAGATTTACATTTTTTAAATTGCCTCTTAACGCTAGTGGGTGACCACAGAAATCATGCGAATTTTGCCATTGGGATCTCCAACTATCAGTGATCCTATGCACACCAGAGTAAAACTTACTTCACACAGGTTCCCACTGGCTGAATTTTTTTTCAAGGTACCCCTGGAGGGACTCAAACCTGAAGTCCTCGTTTGGCAACAAGGCACAACCAGGGCTCCCACTACAAAATTTTAGGGAAATACTTTTAAATCAAGGATGAGCAATACAACTGGCAAATTATAACTCCATAATATCCATCATATGCTGCATATATTTAACACATAACCATCTTGGGAATAAATGTAACTGCTAAAGCCTTACTTCTGATGTTTCTAATATGACTGTGTTGTGCAAAGGCTTATGGTTTTAGACACATCCGGTGTGCCAGTGTTATTTGTGAAAGACAAATCTGCTACAATAAAAGAACCAATCAAAGGACCCAATTGAAAGCATAACATGTGCAGGGCATTTTACTAGTCAGTAGACAATTTTTAATGCAATTCTTATGGATGTACTTATAAAAATGAACTGCATCCACCTCTTCCAAACATAATGAACAACCAGCTTAAAACTTGCAAACACTTAGTGTACTAGACTGAGAGAGCTTAATGCAGTCAAATGAAGACCACCGATGTTCTACTTCATATTATTGTACTGAAATGTATTTTTACTATGCATGAGTAAATATATTTTGACATTTCCATAAAACACTCAGAGACGCTTTCACTGCAGTTTGCTGAACTGACAATGACTTATATTTAATAGTGTTAAATTTCAATCAAGCAGGGATTTGAATATATAAACTGGTGCTCAGAACTTTGTCTTAAATTCACAATGAGGATACTACAGTGTCACTTGCAAAATCCAGAACTTGTTTAACGTTCAAAAAAGAAAAATCAGTTATTTCCCACTAAACAAGGGAGAGAAAATAACACATTGCCAGAGGTGGAAAAATGGTAAGACTGCACACTGCCAGAGGTGGAAAACTTCCTAGAACAGCCCTGTTGACTTCCAGATTTTGTGGGTTTCACTGAATTATCTGGAAATATGTGGGGGGAAAAACCAAAATGTTGCCTTATGGAGCTTATACTAGTTTTATTCAGTGTCTGTTGCAGGACTAATCTACAAGGCACCTGCTTCCGAATTTTTGCTTTTTAAAAACAAATACCTTACATGGAAAATATACTGTAATAACCATAGGCAAAAAAATTAAGTGACTACCTCACCACCAAGGATCCTGTGTGGAAAGTGCATTTGAGAGTGTTGAGGATGGAAAGGGAAAGGATGGGTGCCTTGTGAAAAAATTCATATCTTTTAAAAAATAAAACAACACCTGCCACATTGAACGACTTCCTGAAAACATTCATGTTTTCTGTTATTATTTTGACTCATCCCTTAAGAACTCTGTGAGCTGAGCACGTACCTGTTCTTTTTGTTTAATTCAAAGTGAAACCATAATAATTGACAAGGTCTGAAGGTGTTATAATCTTCCATCGCCCCGTGGTATTTGAATGTGGATCTTCCATGACTTGTGACATAAAAGCAAATACTGCTGGAATTGACAGTATTGCTCTTGGGCTCTGTCTAAGGGGGGCACTGTTGAAGGGATGGAATCTACCAGCATTCCTCAGATCAGCCTGTGGATACTTATTCTCTGTACATATAAGGGCAGCTTCGCTTATTAGATCGCAGTGCCTGTCTTCTGATTCCTCTTTCCTTTTAACCTCCAGGCTGCCTGGAGGCGTAAGTAGTTAAGTAAACTTCATTTATCTGTGCCATCTGCACCCGACTTCTTTAACACACCTTTGCCATATACCAGTATCTCAAGAACCCCATCTTTGAATTCAAGAAGGCTCGTGCTGAAGCCAGATGTCATATCTGGCAGACAAAGAAACCCAGTTAACATGCATGAAAATTTGAGTACGGTAATTTGTCATATAATTTCCACTTAACGAAACCTAATGATTGGATGTGCTTCTTTTGTAAACAGCGTGCCAAGGAAAATGTGCAGATTTCCTCCTGTTTGCTGATGAAGCTAAGACGTCTACTAAAATGAGTTAGCGTGATTTCAGAATAAATAGGTCTGCACCCAGACACTGATGGGTTGGGGACACCGGGCTCTTTTCTCCGCCAGGAGCAGAGCCCTCCTAGACCAGCTTCTCTTCCACGTGTGCTGGAAGAATTCCGGGCTCTAGTCACGAGGCAGGGAGAGGCATGGAGGAGGTTGCAATGTACTTCTCTATCTTGGAATTTCAGGGAAGTTGGTTTATGCGTGCTTCCCTGGTGGTGTTGACCTTGTATTGCTGTTGTTGTTTGGTCTTGGGCTGGTCTCTTTGGTTGGGTTCTCCAGAGAAGCGGGGGTCCGTGAAGCGACATGCAAAACAACATAAACAATGCCAAAACCTTCTTCCGTTTGCTGAGGAGAGGTTTTGCAAAGATAGTTGACTCTGGTTACAAGTACAGAATATATCTTTTAAATTTATGTATTACTAGTTTGCATTTGAATTTTTCAATTTTAGATGAGGGACTGAAACTGTGTCTTTGAGCACCAAACATACTGGGGGCTACACTAAATAATATTTACTGTGCACCAGCAAGTGTTCGTAGTATATCACATGTAGCATCTCATTTGTCCCTCACAGGGGCTCTGAAAGAGTTCTTTTATACCTATTTCACAGGTAAGAAAACTGAGGTGTGGGTTATTTGGCCCACCATTGCATCTCTTAAAGGGGCAGACAGAGGACTAGAAAACAGGTGTGTGTGACCCTGGGGTCAGTTAATCTCCATGGGAAACTGCCGGAATAAAGGTTGGTTTCAACAATTCTGGCTACCAACCAAAGAACTTGTATATTGAGTTAAAAACCTCTTTAGATGTGGCAAAATCCATACTTTAAATAATACTTTCAGTAAAATGTTTTGTAATTTCAACTTAGTTTTTTCCTGAGGCTCTTAAGGGAAAAAAAAACATTTTCCATCCTATGGGCACCAACAAAATAGAGTACGTTTCTTGTGTAGTACACAAATCCTTCAAGCTACCTAAAAAACAACAAAACACCTCGCTGTTTTGGGGACTGCTAGTGCTCTGGGTCATGCTTTTTGGTGTGGGAGACTCTGAGATACAGAGCGAGAATTTTGCTATGAAAATGCTCCTTCCTGAAACCAGAGTTGGGTCTTGATGCTTTGTACTTAGTTGTATCTGTGTCAAGACAACCAGAGAAGGTCCAGGAATAAGTCTAGTTGATCGTGAACTAGACTTCGTGTCCACGGTTCCGAACGTTGTTTCTCTGCTCCAGACAGCTGTGGCAGTCGGGGGTGGGGTGGGGGGGTGGGTGGGGGGCACGGAGAACGCATCCCTTTAGTATAGGGTGTTTACACCATACTTGGGTCACATCTGTTTGTGGACCATAAAATGGACTCGTCTTCTCACTACCATCTGGGGTTTACTTCTGCCAATATTTATAGCTGATCGCGTGTTTAGGGATCAGAAGTGCACTGGGATTTGGCCGATGGACTAGATCTAGGAAGGCAGTCCATCTTCACGAGCATTTCAACCGTCAGGAAGGGAGCAAGGGGTCTAGTGTCTCTGGGGTAATGTGTGGTCATTAAAGCCCTTGATTTCCAGACAGCCACAAGAAGAGTGGTGTTCATCCTTAGCTAGAACCTCTTACACTTTTTAAATTAATGTAAATACTTTAAAAGAGAACTAGGCTCAAAGCAAATATCATTTGCTAATTTACCAAAACTTTTGTTTGAATTAATAAAATTTAAGAGCATAGTTCCAGTGGAAAGTATAAGGATTATCTCAGAGCAGTAGACTAAGAGAAGGTTCCTCCAATATCGATTGCTCGCTTAAATCTGATTTTCATAATACTTTGAAATCCTGCTCTCTACCCGTTTTTTGATCAGGGTCCATCTATTGAGATCCCAATGAAAGTGTTCTGATATCCTGGCAAAGGAGGCAGTGACTCATGGCAAAAGACGCCATTTAACCTGCAGTAGAATTCCTTCTTCTGTTTCTAAATTTCCTTCTTCTTAGGATGCTCCAGGAGAATAGGGATCAAGTGTTGTATCTTGGATGACTGCTTGCCAGCTTGTAAGACCCCAGACATGATTTTTTGATTTAGTGGTAAAACAGAAACTTTAAAAAACCAATATTAAGCAGTTGACTGGATTGTACCATGAAACTAAGACTTAGACCTAGGTTCAGCAAACTGGCTGAAGAGCCATGTGTGCTCTTGCAGTACATCCATATGGCTATGAAGTAAAATTGGGGGGGAAAACAAAGTATACCATTTGGAAAATAGTTATTTCATTTTGCGTAAGATTATATGGCTTTCAAATCATTTTTATTTGTGTGTGTGTGTGTGTATGTGAGGGACAAGATCGGCTCTTTGGTCTCAAAAGTTCGCCAACTCCTTGTCCTAGACCAGTGAAATAAATCCTATCTGGTGTTCGGTTGTACCTGAGTATAATCAATTAGGTCTTTCTAAATTTTGTATAAACAGGTCTTTCTAAATTTTCTTTTTGATTTTGTTGTCACTGTTGCATATTATATGTAACCTAACCTGTACCAGTTTACCTTTTTTCTGATATACAGAGTAGCAAATCATTATTAAAGTTCTGTGTAATCCTTACACCTAATGAGTGCCAATTCAGTAACACTCTTGACTTCACTTGATCCCTCCTCCAGTGAATGGGCAGCTCTTGGAAGAGAGGCTTGAACATAGGCCAAATTCTTGTAGGAGGACAGGCAAATTGCAATCATTTTATTAGTTTTGTATTGATCACAAAGAAGGGAATAAGTGAGCTGCTTTTATAGAACATAATCTGAGAAAGATGAAAGACTAATAACATTTTCTCTAGTTTTCTTCCTTAATTTATTACTAGATGGATCATGAACTCTGTTGACATTTTGTTAGAGATAACGCCAACCAACAACTAATAACAACAGCAATAATCACTGCTTCATAAGTAATGAATCCATACGATCCTGCAAAATCTAATGTAGTGGGTTGTGAAAAAACATAGACAAACGCTACATAAAATGATTCATTACTGAGTGAAATGAATCACTTTGCTTTTCCCTGACATAAGCTGTTCTATATTAAACTTTGCCGTTTCAAGCCTTGCTAGTTAGCTAATATTCTGAATCCCGCCCCTTGGAGCTTATCTTCTGCATTTTTCTTGCTATTACTACGGTTACCATTTTCTATCATGTAATAGCTTCCATTTATTGCTTATTACCACATTTGATCCTATGAGATCCCACTGGATTAAGTCATATTATGATCTGTATTTCAAAAACGAGAAAGCATCAACCAAGAGAGACAAAACAACGCGTCCATGCTCAGGAAGTTCTGGCATGGCAAGACATGGACGAAGCTTTGCCTTTTATTTTTGTCTGTTTGCTTAGGTTTATATCAATCTGGACACTGTGCCCTGGTCAGCCATGTGAATAGACACACACGTGTGTTAGTGATACTGAGTTGCTTGCAGAGCAGAACAAAATGTTGCCTGCCCTCCCGCCCTCTTCATAATGGTTGCTATCTTTAAGTCTCCTGTTGTGTTTTGGGGTCAATCCATTTCGACAATGGTTTTCCTCATTCCTCTACTCTATTGAACAGGATGTCCTTTCCTGTGATTTGTCCAAAGTAACAAACGGAAGTCTCACCATATTTGCTTCTAAGGAGCTTTCCTGTTGTAGTTCTTCAAAGTCTGACTAATGCGTTCTTCAGTATTCTTCTTCGTCACCACAGCTCAAACGCGGCAAGTCTGCTTCTGCTTCCCGTTTTCATTGCCCGACTTTGACATGTCTATGCGGTGACTGGAAAAACCTGCGTTGGCTCAGGCACACTGAAGTGATCAAAGTGATTTTTTGCTTTTTAAAACACTAAGGAGGCCTTTTAACAAATCTACTTTTATGGTCTGGATACCAATTCTAGGCTTGCCCATGCTTGCCTAATTTTCCAGTTCGGGGCTAGCAAATTTGTAGTGTGACTTGCCATTACTTGTTGAGCCCCTGCCCTTGCTGGACAGAGTCCACCATAGAAATCCTTTTCAAGGAGCCAGATTACAACTCCGATTTCTTTAGCCCTTCACTCTAGGCAGGCAATACTCATGTATGGACATTGTCTTCCCAGTTAAAGTCTCTTTGCTATTTCTGTAATAACATTTGAAAATTTTTGGACTCAGACGTTCCTTCTGACAAAAAAAATGCACTGCGTGTTTTTTTTGTATCTCCTCTCCAGCATCAAACTTTTAGGACGTCTTTACCTTTTCAAAGATCTTGACTTTTCAACAGTAACTCTAAGCAAGCATTCTTCATGAAGTTGTGGATTCTTTAACTATAAGTCCCTCCCCACCCTTTGTTTTGGATTATGGTGGTAAAATTACATACACCAAAACGTTTTCTAACTCAGGCGCCACGTTTACAGTTCAGGGACACTGACTGCATTATCCGTGTTGGGTCAGCACGGTCCCTGTCATTTCCCCAAACATTTCACCTCATTAGCATCAACTCTCAAACATCACCTCTCCTTTGCCCCCTTCTTCCTACCCTAGGTCACCATTAATGATCCGTACTTTCTGTATGTTTAGTTGCTTCATGCAGTATGTGCCCTTTGTTGAATGTCTTGTCTTGCTAAGCATATTTTCAAAGTCAATCCATGCTGTGGCATGTGAGAAGTTTATATCTTTATGGCTATTGAGGTAGTTAGTTTGTTGTGCCAACCTGGCCGATAAACACAGATGGGGTAAATTAAAGGGCGGAGGGATAAAAGGCTCAGTGAGCCTCGCCTTTCTAGTTCTCGGGTCTCTTGTTTTCTGATGGTCGGACCAGGGTGCAGCTGCCTTAGCCAATTCCCTGCTTTAGCTGGCAAGGCTGACTTCCTGCAAGAAGTCCCTGAGGAGAAGTCACATGGACCTACCCTGATGCAACCCTGGGTTCTGGAGCACCCGTGTGGAGACCCCTGCCAGTGATGAGATATTTACACATTCACTGACTCTGCTTTCCTCCTGCAGTTGGCATCATTGCGTCTGTTTTGTGAGATGGAGGAGGACTTTGTGGATTGGTGTCAGACATATGGGTTAATGGGTTAATGTTGGACTTGTGGGCTTGGGCAGCACTGGGTTGGGATGTTTTCTTGATGCATACTTAACCTTATATAAAACTCTTATACATGAGCTTCTGTGGATTTGTGTCTCTAAAGTACTCAGACTAACACAGCTATGTAATACTGGATCATATATGTAAACCACATTTGGTTTATCCTTTCTTCTGTTAATGAGCATTGGGTTGTTTCCACCTTTTGGCTATGGTGAGAAATACTTCAGTGAACAGTAGTGTTCAGGTATCTGTTAATGCCCCGCATCACTTCTAGGTATAGCCTAGGGTTAGGGTTAGGGTTAGGGTTAGGATTACTAGTTTCAATTAGGTTTGGGATTACTAGGTTACATTTATTTTTCTTAATTCTTATTTATTCATAGCATAAAAATTGATTCATATTTAGACTTTTTCTTAATTAACTGCTCCGATTGAAAAAATTTTCCTCTCACCATATTTGATTAAACTATCAGAATATGTTGGCTTTTTTAGGATAAAATTAAAATATTTAGTAAATTTATATACCAGTAAGAATTATAGAAGCTATATAGCATTCTCCTACTGTAGCCATGGTGATTTAAAGGTGATGAGCAGGTGGGATGATAACCTACACAACTCACAGGTGCCTCACAGGTCACCTAGCAGTGCCTGGGATGAAGCTAATGAGGAATTTTCTGTTTTAATTTTAAGACAAATAGCTACAATATATGCTTGAATATAAGCCGAGGAAAAATTTCATTAAAAATGTGCTGAAAAACTTGGCTTATACAGGAGAATATACAATAGATTAAAAAAAATTTCATCATCAAATCATGCTTTTAATTTTGTATGTTGACTCTTAATTTCAGACTAATGAAACAATCTCTCTTAGGTAATACCATAGGTTTTAATTTCATTTTTTTATTAAAAATTAATAGTTGTATTCACAGAAATCACATATTATACAATTCAATAGTTTATACATATTAAAAAGGATTGTTCAGTAATCACAGTCAATTTTGGAACACTTTAGTCTTTCTTGTACTTGTTATTAGCTCCTCATGTCCCCCCAACCTCCCCTGCTGTAACGCCAATAAACTATTAATCTGGCTACTATCTCTATAGATTTACCTATTCATGGATTACATATAACGAAAAATGATACAAGGCATTCTTCATATTAATTTGTACAACTCTTTGCCAGGTCTTTTCTGAAAGTTCATAGTAAAGAAAACACTGCTTGCTGCTAACCTCCACCAGGTCAAGGGATTGATGTTATTAGGTTTGCCACTTTTTCACACAGAAATGCCACTCGAGCAGTTCCATCCCGTGGGACAAACCACCTGCTGGGAGGTCTATAAGAGAGAGAGAGAGAGAGGCAGGCCAATTGATCCCTCACTGCCCAGAGATTTCCAGTCCCTTTGTTTCTGCATTCAGATAACTGACTTTACATGGCAGCTTCAACACTCAAAAATTGATTTTCAGAATGACAAGACTTCACATTATCAAGTGGGGATTTGACAACTGATCAGCATCTTTCATGACAAGCAAGTGTCACAGAAAGTTAAGCCTGCAGACCTGTGTTGTGTTGGATCCTGGCTCTGCCATTTTGCAAATAATATGTCCTATTTTACCTTTTTAGGTTTAAGTGGTGGCGTAGTGTGTTAAGCGTCAAACTGCTAACCACAAGGTCAGCAGTTCAAAATCTCCAGCTGCTTCACGAGAGCAAGATGAGACGCTCCACTCCCCTAAAGAGTTACCGTATCGAATCTTATAAGGGCAGTTTTACCCTGTCCTGTAGGGTCACTGTAAGTTGCAATCGACTCGATGGCAGTGAGTTCAAGTTTTAGGGTATGACGAAACTACTTCAACCAGCTGTCAATCAAAAAGTCCTTAATTAGGAACACAGCCTTCAAAAGTATGTAGATCTATATGGAAGATATATTGAGAAATAACAACTTCGTTTTTGATAAGTTTCCCTTATTTTGTAGGAATGCTTTTTGATTGAGCTTCATATTTCATCTTTGAATATAAATTAGCATGATATAAAAATTTAAAGTCTTTTTACATTCCATTACCTATGAAACCCACTTATTTATATACTGGTCTATAGTCTTTGAATATTTTCTCATGTGTGCTTAAGTATAAACATGTCTTTAAAAACGACTTTATAATATGCTAATTTTTAATTTAATATTTAATTTTAACTGCAATTTATTCATCTTTCTAAATCTTCAAATAATGTTTTATAAAGTAAATTTTATGCTGACATTATATGCCATGTTATCAATACTATGCAATTTATTTAATTAATCTGATAGCGTTGGATAGTTGGCATTTAATTCATTTATTTTATCTTTCTTGTTTAATAGACAATATTACACATTACTCTTCAATGAGTACTTTTTATACTCACAGAATTGTGTACATCTTGAGTCATATACAGGTATTTTGGATGAATACCTCTCTATATATGCTTTTTTGATCAAGGAACGTAAGCATTTTAATGCATTAATTAAAATGAATGTATTTAGGAAATATATTGATGGAATTCCAAAATGAAAATTCCAAAAGAACAAAAGGCAAAATGCCTTCCTCTATAAACAAGTGTCTTTTCCCTACTCTGTCATCATCAACCTGGATCCACTCAGCTAGCCCATTGCTCCCACTGCTTTCCCTCCAGTAGTTCTGCTGCAATCTCCCAAAGACTTGGTTAGGCGTCGTATTCATCTCACAGAAATGAAGACATGTAAAACACATGTCCTGCTATGTTCTTTCAAAAGTACATATTAGAGATGTAGAGTGGGTTCACATTCTCAGTCACAGCCGCATACTTTAAGGTAGTTTCTTCTTTTATTATGGTCAAACAATGGTGTAATAAATAACTCTGTTCACATACATTCTTTTCACTTTTCGAGTGCATCTGTTTACATCCATTTATGGAAGTGGAATTAACCATCGATAATTAAAGAGTATATGGTTTTAGCAATTTGAGAAATAATAATAATTGCTAGCCTTAGAGATTTTACCAATTTGACTTTACAGCAGCACTGATTGGGTACCCTTTCTCCCTTCGATCCTTGACCCAATGTATACTATCAGATTTTTAATTCTGTAGGCGATATGAAAACCTGATAGATTTAATTTGTATTTCTCTTGTTATAAGTGAGGTTAAGAACCTTATTTTTGGGACCATCAGCACTGAGTTGGAACTGACTGGAAGGCACCTGATATTGGCACTTACAGTTTTGTTTGATAATATTGCCATTGCTTTTGCCATGAAGACTAATCAAACACTTTGTATTTTTAATAGTTGAATTTATCAATCTTTTAATTTATGAATTTTGCATTTGGGGTTATTGTTACAAAGGCCCTTCTCACTCTGAGATCACCTTTCCCCTGTTCATTTTACCCTTTTTTATGATGATCATAATGCCTTACTCCTTTTTCTTTTCATTACACTTTGTTCCATTTGGATATTGTACTGGTGTGAGGCACAAGCGTCTATCTCATGTTACATTGATTTGTCTCAGTTCCATAGCTGTGATAGCGTCATTGCCTCTACTGGTCTGAAATCCTACTCCATCATAGGCCCAATTCAAATGTATATTTGGATCTATGTCTGCAACTTTTTTTCCCTGTTCCATTTTTCTATGTGTCTGAGCCACATTTCATTTATTACTAATGACTTAATACATATTAATATTGGGTAGAGTCCCTGCTTCTTTTCAATTCTAGAATGTGACTAGAGATTTCTCTCTCATTTTTGCTCCTTATAAATTATTAATTGGGTTGTGTAATCGCCATGTTAGGTTTTTGGTTTTGTTCCAACCCTGTTAGAACTGTTACTATGCGTAAGATGGACCTTATGGAGGGGCGTCCACTATGGTGACGTGAGCCCAGTAGACCCTGTGAGAGTGGACCTTTTGGGTTCTTCCTTTGCTGATGGACATGGCTCAAATTAAAGAGAACCAGCTGCAGAAAGGTTCTAATGATTGAAACTTGGGAAGTACGAAGTATGGATTTGGGAAAACTAGAAGTGGTCAAAAGGAAATGGCCCACACAGGGATCAATCTTCTTGGCATTACTGAGCTGAAATGGACTGGTATTGGCCATTTTCAATCAGAAAATCTTATGATTTCCTATGCTGAAATAGCACAATCAAGAGGACTGGCCTGGCATTCATTGTCAGAAAGGATCTTGCTAAATCCGTCCTGAAGGACAACACTATCTGTGATCAGATCATATCTATCTCTTTTGAAGGAAATCCAATCAATGCAACTATTATTCAAATTTATGCACCAACAACAAAAGTTAGTGATGAAGAAATTGAAGAATTCTACCAACAATTCAGTTGGAAATTGTTCAAACAAGCCATTGATAATTCTTGGTGATTGGAATGCAAAGGTTGGAAACAGGAAGGAATAGTAGTTGGGAAGTAAGGCCTGGGTGAGAGAAGTGGAGCTGGAGAGCTCATGACAGTAGTTTGCAAAACCAACTTGTTTGTAGCAAAGACCTTAAGCCACGATGGAGCAGCTCAATAGCAGTAGCTAAAACCTGATCAGGAGCTGCCCCGATGGCTCATATGTAAATTCAGGAAAAAGCTGAAGAAAATGAAAACAAGTTCACAAAAATCAAAATAGGACCTTGAGTCTATCCCACCTGAATTAGGAGAACAACTCAAGAACAGATTTTATGACAAGACACCTGATGAGCTGTGGGAGGACATCCAGACTACCATTGATGAAGAAAACAAGAGGTCCCGCAAAAGACAGGAAAGAAAGAAAAGATCAAAGTGGATCTCGGAAGAGACTCTGAAACGCGCTGTTAATCCCAGAGTAGCTAAATAAAAATGAAAAGTCAAGATGATAAAAAGAAGATTTCAAAGGGTGGCTCGAGAAGACAAAGCCAAATATTATAATGAAATGTGAAAGGACCTAGAATTAGATAAACAAGAAGGGGAACACATTCAGCATATCTGAAACTGAAAAAAAAATTCAAGATTCAAATTGCAATTTTGAAAGATTGTATAGGAAAGATATTGAATGGTGCAGGAATAATCAAGAGAAGATGAAAAGAATATACAGAGTCATTGTATTAGAAAGAACTATAGTCCCCCATTTCAGAAGTATAGCATCAGAGCCAGAACCAGTGGTGCTGAAGAAAGAAACTCAGGCTGCACTGAATGCATTAGCCAAAAACAAGGCTCCAGGAATTGATGGATTACCTGCTGAAATGTTCTGGAACCTGAAGAAGCACTGGAAGCACTCCCTCATTTATGCCAGGAATTTTGGAAAATAGTTACCTGGCCAACTGACTGGAAGAGATCCATATTTGTGCCCATTCCAAAGAAAAGTAACCCAACAGAATGCTCAGACTATGGAACGACATCACTGACAGTAAACTTTGAATTAAGATCACCCCACAATGGTCACAGCAGCACCTTGACAGGGAACTGCCAGCAGTTCAGGCCAGATTCAGAAGAGGATGTGACACAGGGATATCATTGCTGGTGTCACATGGGATTTGGGCCCAAAGCAGAGAATACCTGATGTTTAAAAAAAGATGTTTACTTGTATTTTGTTGACTATGCAAAGGCATTCAACTGTGTGGACCATGAAAACTGTGGATAACCTTGAGAAGATTGGGGATACCAGAACAATTCATTGTTCATTCAGAACTTGTACATGGATCAAGGGAATACAGCATGGTTTAAAATCAGGAAAGATGTGCATCAGGGTTGTATCCTCTCACCATATTTGTTCAGTCTATCAGCTGAGCAAATCATCAGAGCAGCTGGGTTATATGAAGATGACGGAATCAGGTTTGGAGACAGGTCTATTATCAACCGATGGTAGGCAGGTGACACAATCTTGCTTGATTAAAGTGAAGAGAAATTAAGATACTTGTTAATCATGACAGATTGTAACCTTCAGTATTGATTGAAGTCATTATAAGGAAGACCAAAAATCTCACAAGTAGGCAAACAGGTAACATCATGATAAATGGAGAAAATGTTGGGGTTGTCAAGGATTTTGTCTTGCTTGGATCCACAATCAATGCTCTTGGAAGCAGCATTCAAGAGATCAAAAGACGAAATGCATGAGGGAGATCAGCTGCATATGACCTCTTTAGAGTATTGAAGAGCAGGGATGTTAATTTGAGGACTAAGGTGCGCCTGACCCAAGCCATGGCATTTTCAATTGCGTCGTATCCATGTGGAAGTTGTTCATTGTATAAGGCAGACCATAGAAGAAGCAATGGGTTTGAATTGTGCAGGAAAAGAATGTTGAAAGTACCATGGACTGCTTAAAGAACAAGCAGCTCTGTCTTGAAAGAAGTAAGGGCACTGTGCTCCTTAGAGGCAAGGATGGCAAGGGTTAGTTATACATACTTTGGACATGCCATTAGGAAAGACCAGTCCCTGGAGAAGGACATCATGTTTGGTAAAGTGGAAGGTCTGCAAAAAAAGAGGAAGGCCCTGGATGAGATGGATTGACACAATGGTTGCATCAATGGGCTCAGGCAAAGGAACAATTGCGAGGATGGCACTGGACTGCAGGGTTTCAGTCTATGGGGCAGAGCCGACTCGAAGGCACCTAACAACAATAGAATTCGTACTGTCATCACCTTAACTTCTATAAATTATTAGGAGAATTGATACGTAGGGCCATCCTGTTCCAGAACATGGCTTCTTTCCTTAGGACTAAGCCCTCTGTCGCACTTTTCATAGTGCTCTCTTTGATAGCTCTTAAACAACACGTGCCATATTTATTGCTATGCTTAAATGTTTCCTGTTGGTTTTGTAAATGATTTTTTCAGTATATTTTAGTTCTTTGGTTTGCAAAAATATTTGTGGAACCTATTGATATTTATATATTCACATTGTTCTCCTGTTTATTACAGGATCCTGCAATTGTTTGTAGTGATTATTCCATTGCTTTTCCTGGTTTTCCCTGCTACCACTCATATTGTTTAAAATTATGTATAGTTTTGCCTCTTCCTCGCCTATCTTTAAAACTCCCATTTTGATCTCTTGCATAAATATGGTGTTCTACAGGTCTCATCCTTCATGGTGCTGACTCCAGTACTTCTTTATTAAATACAAAGAAAAAATTCAGTTTATTCATTTTTTAATTGAGAGCTTTTTTATTTTTAATAAAGAAAGATTGCTGAATCTATCAAAGGTCTTTTTGGAGCTATGGGGATGATAGTATGATTTTTATCCTGTGATTCAGATACTGTATAAGCTTTGTTATGTTTTAATGCTGCTGAACTGTTTCCTAATACTTCACTTAGAATTTCTGTATATGTTTTCTTAAGTGAAATCAGTTCGTGTGGGCAAGTGAGCCTGAACATGCAGATATGCAGCTAAGACTTAGCCAGTTTGGGATACAGTATTTTGGCCACATTGAAAGCTACCTTCTTTTTTCTGTGCTTTGAAACACTCAACAGCTTCCAAAACATTATTGAAGAATTTACTAGAAATCTCTGTAAACATTTTGGCTTGCTCCCCCCACCCCATGGTGGTAAGTTTTCAGTAACGTTGCACCTTTAATGTAACTTAATCTGCTTCTTACATTTCTTTTAATCACTTTTGTTAAATTGTATATATTTTTTTGCTTAGTTACCCAAATAATTTTTTCTGGGTCTTTAAACTGGCATATATAACACACTTTTTTTTCCCCTCAGTGAGGACTATTTTTATATGTAATACAAGATATATCTTATTTCTAATTTTCCCTTGAATTATATCCTTATGTATCTTCTTTTCTTCTGTATTTTTCATTTTCTTCCAGGAAATTAGATATATGAGATCATCTTTCTAACCTA
>NW_022103968.1:41997369-41999417 GCF_000313985.2 Echinops telfairi
ACAGTTTAATCTTTCTCCTGTGGAGCAGAGAAGCTGGTGGTTTTGAACTGTTGACTTGGTGGTTAGCAGCCCAGTGTGTAACCCACATCATCACTCCTGAAGGGACTGAACCTTGACCCAAATAAATGATCCATCTTGTGGAGAAGACTTTTTAAAATGTGCAGTTATTGTAATATTACACTAGCCGAGTGGTTCTCAACCTTCCTAATGCCATGACCCTTTAATACAGTTCCTCGGGTTGTAGTGACCCCCAACCATAAAATTATTTTTGTTACTACTTCATAACTGTAATTTTGCTGCTGTTATGAATTGGGAGACCCCTGTGAAAGGGTCGTTTGACCCCCAAAGGGGTCGCAACCTACCGGTTGAGAACCATTGGGTCTAACCCTAACACTAAATACCTTTACTCCAGACAATCGTTGCTTTCAAGATCATAAAGCTACAGTGTTTGAAAATCATAGTTGAGTGTGATATATATATTAAATAATAGATGTAGTATAATAAATTATGATATGATAAAATACATATATATATAATTTGCTCCTGTGTAGCACAAATGGTTAAGCACTTTCCTATCAGCTGGGAGGTTTGGAGTTCACACCCAACCAGAAGCACCATGGCCTACAGGCCAGGTAACGAACTGCCTGCAGGTCACAGCCTTGCAGGTCTGTGGAGCAGGGAATCTGAATCGCCCGACACAGTTTGAATCCACTGGACATCAGCTAACAGAGGGCATTTCGGATCCATAATGTGAATATTTTTCTTCCTTCTTTTGGAAATTCTTTTTTCCCCAGTATTTGAGAATCACTTGAGTGGTTAGAACTGCTTCAAGTTTGTTAGCTCTTGCTTTGATTGCATGAATACATTTGACCTATGAAACAAAGTTATTCCACTGATAAAAAAGGAAATTATATAATTAAGCTTTCATTTGTTTGACAGCCCTCTCGGTGCAGTGTTCTTCATGTTTCTGCCATCTTGTTACTCCCAAGTTTAGTACAATGTGAATAGAAAATTAGGACTATAGAATTTTCCTACTTACTCAGTTTGGCGCTCTAAACACTTAATGACATTTTTCTCTTTGTTTTTCACTATGTGATAAACATGGAAGAGGAAATGAAAGGCTAGCTGAACCAGCTGTGTTTATTCAAACTCATCTTCATAAACGGTCTTTTAATGATGACTGACCCCTTCCAGCCATGGGCTATTTTTTGATGACACAGATTCTAAGAGCATGAGTAGCTGTAGAAGATGCTAAGTTTTAAAATGTTCTTTCTCGTCTTGACAAACAACTCTCTACCCTGATTATGGAAATGTTTCCTTTTAAAGTCACTTTACATTAATGAAGCTAGCCCCAAATAATTCTACCTATTTTACATAATTGTTTAGATCAAGTATGATATATTGTCGAATGTATTTTCTGTTATGCCTAATCTTTGTGTTTTCAAACACAATTGGACTAGATCATTGAATAAATCAATTTGGAGATGATCCTCCAGAAAACAATTGAAAATATAATCATCTTTTTAAATGAAAAGTTTTTTGTTTTTTCAACATCTGGAACTTGTGGGAGACTGGGTGGAACCGTAGGTCAGAACAGGGATCAAATCCAGAGGGTGAAATGTGCTAAAGTGCCTAGCCCAAGAATTGAAGAAAATTATCTAACTCAATTCATAAGTAATAATAATAATAACAACAATAAGGAGAGTATATTTTAGTTGTTACATTTGAAGGCTACAATTAGGCAAATCCAAAGCTCAGAATTCCCAGCAGAACTGCTGGAAGAGAGAAAGGTCCGGGTGAGAGGGAAGAATTTTCGATCTCGCGTTAAGGAAGCAGGCATGTCTACAATCCTGGTGCTTGGCCACTTTTTGCGTGAGAGGTTGGGCTGCCTTACCATATCACTTCGTGTTACTCCGGTGGGCTCTTGAGGGTCTTGATAGAGTGTAATTACACAAGACTAAGCTGCAGTTGCTCCTCAGGAACCTGGAAAATATTAGGGTGAAATGAAGAAGCCCTGGAGAAAAGGGACATTTTAAGTTCTTGTCTGA
>NW_022103968.1:42000176-42007420 GCF_000313985.2 Echinops telfairi
TCGCCGTCTTTTTCCTCTGAAGGAGCGGGTATAGGCAGTGGGTGCTGTTATGCAAAAACCGTGATAGAATGAAGCCGCGGAAGTCAAAGCGCGAAGTGGCAAGGGTTCACTGTGTATATATGTACATAGTTATACATAGTTGGCTATTGATACTGGGGTTTCAGTTCATACATGTCTAGGTTTATGCATTTAAATGTGACCCTGTGATTAGCTATATTCATAGACATGTGAGGTCAGGAGGAGTTTTCTCCGCCTCCTGATGGCGCCTTCAGAAGCAGTCTCCATCAAACTGATTGTCTAGGCAGTCATCCTGGCCACGGCTGTTCAAGGCAGAGAAGTCAGCTCAGATGGTTATAGCAGCGTTTTGGTTTTTTTTAAAATTCCATGTGTTCTAAGAGCAGTTAAGTTTCTAGCAGGGCTTGGCCCTGTAATTTTTCACCATCCGGGTTAGAGTGCACCCACATTTTAAAATTCCACTCCTTTCCAGTCTCTCTCTGTTGTTCAGAACAGAACGGGACTGAGCTAGCGTGAAGCCCCATTCAGATTAAATAGCTCCATGGTTCGGGTGTGCACACGTACCAAAAACCAGTTCCATATATGCTTGTCCATTCAGGAAACCTGTGGTTTTTACTCCAGGGTTTAGAAATGGATAGAAATGCAGTTGAGAAACTGTATTAACAACCAAACCAAAGAACTCAAGTCATGGGATCCTGGGGCTCCTAAACCAATGGTGAGGGCATCTTACTCATCAATGGACGCTGAATTTACGTCTCATTGTGCTAGTCAGGCAGTTCCTGGGTTATAAGCTTAGTGTGTCTTTAAGTCAATTGGTAGGTAAATTGGAGCATAGGATTTCTCATCTAACTTTAGTGCAAGGCTTGAACCTTTTTTAGGATTTAAAAGTTCCCCATACACCAAATGAAGGTGATGGTGATGAAGAATTAGTTTTGATTGGGGGTTAATTCACCTGTTTCAGAGAACGGAAAATAATATAACATTAAAGGGCAAGTATGAGTTGTCCTTTGGTCAGAAGTTGATAACTTGGGGACTTACTAATCAGTACTTTTTTTTACTGATAAATAATTAAGTACTCTTGAATTAGACTCATTTATCCCTAAGGCAGGTTAGTGTCACTTACATTTGAATTGCCTTCTTAATACACTTCAAATAACAGATTCCAATCTTTTTTTTCTGTTTAAATTAATCAAACGAATTCAGGATGAATAATTACTGGCTCAGTTCCTATGGTAACAAGAATTTTAGTCTGACAACTTCAGAAACAAGGTTGGTTATTTGGGGGCTTTGTTTACAATATTTAAAAATAATGATGGGCAATGCATTTTATTTTCTTATTCATTGACTCGTGAGCATTAGGAGTTGTCTGAAAGTAACCCCAAAAACCCCACTACTATTCAGTTGATTCCAATTCAGAGGTATTCTCGGCGGGGTTGCCCAAGCTGTAAGTCTTTATTGGAATGGGTAGCTTTATCTTCCTTCTGAGGAGCAGCCCGTGGGTTTGGACCACTGGCTTCGCAGCAAGCCATCCAGTGTCTCGCTGACAGTGGCACCAGGGCTTCTCTCTCAGGTAAATTCGCCTCCACGTCATTTCTAGGTTGCCATCAACTTTAACTGAAGCGAAAGAGATGCCATTTAACTTCCAATTTCTTCAAAAACCAGCATCTGGATAGCTAAGGGTTTTTGGTTGTTTGCTTTGTAAGCATTTCACATGAAAAAGATAAATATACTAACAAAATCAGAACAGTTAAAACTATTCATTCTAATAAATTATCGTTCAACTAGTATTTATTAAGTACTTCAGATGAGTCTACAAGTTCCGGTGGCACAGTGGTGACATGGTCAGTTGCTAACTTAAAGTTCGGGTCAAAACCACCAACCACGACCGAAGGACGTGGCCATCCGCTTCCACGATTATTGTCACGGAAGCCATTGGGACAGTCCTCCTTTGTCCGTGGGTTGAAATGACTTTGAACCCACTCAGCCACCATGGGTTGGGCTTGGTATTGATTGAAGATGGACCAGACCCTGAGATGGTCGCTGGGGATCCTCAAATCCAAGAAGTCAAGTTTCTGTGGATGACTTGATGCTTTGAGTTGAGTTGAGGTGAAGCCCATTTTCCACTTGAGCAGCAGCAGAATTCTAATTGAAAGTGGACTTCAGCTGCGTAAACTCTGAAGTTTTCTACTGCAGACATTACGAATGAAAGAGAAGGGGGATTCTTGCGTTTACTATTGTCAAGACTGAGGCAAGGGCAGGTGGTAAGATGGAGAGGCTATAATTTACCTTTGGTAGGACAGAATTTATATTTAAAATGTTAACAGTTTTATTGGCATATAATTAAAAAACTATACACTTCAATAATTCAGTCATCTTAAAAGGAGTTATACAACCATCAACACAACCAATTTTTGTTTTTGTAACTCTTTGTTGTTAGCTCCCCGTTTCCCTTCCACCTACCCACAAAGAAATATCAATCCAATTACTGTCTCTACAGTTTTATCTGTCCTGTATTTCATATACAGAAAACCACTTTTAAAAGAAAAGAAGAAAATTAACAATAATAACAAATAAAACAGAGAAAAAAGTCTCAATAGACAAGAAAGCCGAAACCATGAAAAACTGTAACAAATTTAAAATGGATGAAAATGGAGGTCAAATGATCAGGTGTTAAATTTTAACCTCACTGCATGTGAAATAACTCACTTTCCAATCCCTTCTGCACAGCAGCACGGCTGTCTTGGTCCGTAGTCAGAGGGATTCACCAGAGGTTTAATCTAAGTGTATTTCCCCTTCACTTTGTGTAAAAACTGAAACATTTTTTAAAAGGCTCCAAAGGGATATCAAAAGATGAGATTTTACATTTTGACCCAACTACATCAGCCATAGTAAACTTTACAATTTTCTCTGTTGGATAACAAGGCTGTTCACAACCCTCAACTGTTGTTTGAGGGGACCCGCCAGAGGCTTAATCCACGTGGGCACCCTGTAAATGGATTTGGGCTTCCACTGCCATTCATAGCCTTCTGCAAACAGGGTATTTATCATTTAAGCTCTGATACCATTTCCTCCTTCAAATTTGGCTTGTATTATTTACAAGCCTTTGGATCACACAGACTAGTATGCTTCTTCCATGTGGATTTAGGAATATATAATTATATTTATTATATATAGAGAGAACATTATCAATAATCCCTTTAGTGCATAAAATCATTCTATTACTAGTGTCGTTAATTTAGTCAATGTCGTCACAAGAGATTAGGATAATTCTGAATCCCAAAGGAGAGCTAGTTGTATTATTAATCCTGCTTTCTACTTATTCATTTACTTTAAGATGATGTTGCAAACTTGTATGTGTGTGTTTACATGGGGAGAAAGGATTAGAAATGATTTGCCAGTGTGCATACCACACTGAAGTAGCTAGCAGATGTTTGAAGTATGCAGATATGTATACTTTGTGCATTCTTACACAACTCAATTCAGCAAGGTGCATTTTAATATGTCACCTACAGTTGCTGGAAAATTAAAAAGTGCAGACCTGAGGAATGAAAGAGAAGGGATTCTTACTTTTATTATTGTCGGGAAGTTGAGACGAGAGTAAATGGTAAGAAGAAGAGGCTGTAAATTAGCCTTTGATTGGACCAAATGTATTTTAGCATTTTTGTCTTCACAAGAAATTAGGATAATTCTGTATCCCAAATGAGAGTTAATTGTATCACTAATCCTGATTTGTGTTTATTCATTTACTTGAAGATGATGTTGAAGAAACTATGTTGAAAATTTGTATGTGTGCATGTTCATAATGGGAGAGATAATTAGTGCATTCCAATTCATAGAGACCCTATAGAACAGGGTAGAAGTAGCCCTGGGATTTTTTGAGACTGTAGCTCTTTAGGGGGTAGAATACCTCACCTTTTCCCCCAGCATTGGCTGGTGGTTTTGAACAGCTGACCTTTCATTTATCAGCCCAACATGTAACCACTACACCACCAGGACTCCTTTTATTTTAAAAATATTTTTACATGTGCTATATATATTTATATGTCATATACTTGTTCAAATAGTATAGACATACATATCCAGTTCTATAACACAATATATCGCATTCCTAAAAAGCACCACCGATTGCGGTGCTGGACCAAACCAGCCCCTGAGCCTGTGGGACAAAGGACGCTGTGGTGCAGCACCTTACAATGGCGTCGGTGACACATGAAACCAAGAGGCTAATGAAAAAACAAAATAGCACACTCTGTTAATCGGTTTAAAAGTACATAGAAATTGCAATCAACACAGCATTTCACTTTGAAAAAGACCTGCCGTGTTGCCGTGGAGATGAGCAGGGGAGCGTGATAGTGTCTGAGCTACGGTGAAGGACGGGGGTTACTGGAAACCGGACCCTTTCAATCCAGGTATGAATGGTTGTGACTCACAAACTGAGGTAGCGAGGAGATATTGCAAGTGTGCACATATGTACACTTTGTGCCTTCTTGCACATCGCAATTCAGCAAGGTGCAATTTCACGAGTTCACCTTGTATTTCTGGCAAATCAAAACGCACCTAAGCTAATGCACATTTTGTTTTCTGTTCAAATGATGATGTGTGAATAGCTAACAAACTCATCTGCAAGCTGAAAGGCTGGGCGTGAGATCCCATCCAAAGGCACCTTTGGAGGAAAGAACTGGAAATCTGCTCCTAAGGAGCCAGTCATTGGAAAACCTATGGAACACCTTTCTATTCTCATCCACGTGGGATCCGCCTGAGTGGGGATCGACTCCATGGAAATTGGTACATGCTGTGGACGAACAGCAGTTACAGTGGACGAACAGCAGTTTCTAAATGAGTGACTCACGTTCCTATTTTTCTTCATGTCATAATTCAAGAAATATCCTCTCTAAAGCTATCTTAAAGCTCTTGACTGATGTCTAGATTTTGGCAGTTGTCTTCTGCTCGTGTTTTGGCTATTCGGACATCTCATTTACTTTATTGGACCATAAGCTCTTCGAGGGACAATCCCACTCACAGGTGGCCGTGAGATGATGTACCAGATGAAGTAAGTGCATGATACATATTTGAACATGTGTTCTTTATGGGAGATTGAGGTATACGTGGCAGATTTTTACAAAGACAAATAAGGTTAAGAACAGAGATAAAATAACGGGTGAACTGTTCTTGTAAGATATGCTTATTATGTGGGCATAGTGAATCTAGAAGTTGTAGAGGACTGAGGTGTATGTACGTGAAAAATATCCAGTGTGTACTCTCAAGATCAACCGTAAAGAGGCTATCTCCTGCTAATAGTCTTATTGTCTTGTACAGATAGGTTGTCATGAACCAAGGGGCTCTGTATACGAAGAAAATAGCTAAACTATCAAAACCTTTAGGAAGTGTTCAGCCCTTCGGTCAAACTTTTTTTTTTTAAACTGGTTTTATAATGCATTTAGGGTCAAGACCTTCAAAACCTGGTTTTAAAAAGGGCACAAACATAAGATTTTTCAGTGCCTTTACCTTTATTTAAAATTTTGATGACTGTACTTTGATTCTTTTCTGACATGCGTGATTCCTTGTCCTTCAAAGAAGAAAACGATACACATCATCGGCTGTGGCTTTAGGCAGGACCGGTGGGGAACAGGGATGGTAGTCTCCCACCGGACCTGTGTTCTTGGAGTCTGGTAGCTTTCTGAGACTCAACTGGTCTCATCATCTCTTCTCCCCTTCCTTCCTTCACTGCACAGCAGTAGAACTCTGGCAGTGGAGGGAGGTTTCAGAAAGGAAGCCTGCACATATGAAGCCCATCAAACCTTAGGGCAGTTCCTCCATTCAAACACGAGTGCAGTCAAATACCAAAGTCTCAGAGAAAAAACACCTGAGAGTTTTCCTCCCGCAGATGGGTATGCCTTAGTTTAAAATGTTCAAAGCACCAGTCAGAGAAATCTCTTTCTCAAAAACGCTGTACTAAGAGAACAGTGGTTTTATGTACAACTGGCAAGGCATCCATAAAAATTGTATTACAGCATTGATGGAACAGGGCTCTGTAACATACACTCAACTCAATAATTCAGAGCCTGATTATCCCATTTACAGGTCCGTTAGACCATTTGTATTTCTTACTTGGTCAGCCTCTTTGCCCTTTGGGATGGCAGCTATTTGACAAGTATATCTGGGCTAAAAGTTCGTGAACAAGGTGAGTAGTTAGGGTTGCAGGTAAAGGTTTGGCAGCAGAGGATTTTGAAACCCACAGATAAGTAAGATTTAGAACTATCTATAGATTTCTTTCATCCATCATCTTCCCTTGGCACATTACCACACCAAAAAAATAAAAACATTTCATTAATACTGCTAGGTAAGCAACTAATATTCTGTGCCCCAGAGGAAGTGTGAAGTCAGCATTATCGTTGACAAAGAGCAATGATGCAAATTCAGAGGTGCAAACTGTGATGAAAATCTGATTGCTCGTGTATTTCTTTTTCTGAATAAAATTTTCAAGTGAGTGGCTTGCAAGTGAAACAGTTTTGTGTGTTGTGGTAGGCTTGGTGCTATAGAGAAGCAAAATAAGTGAAAGGTATATATGTGTGTGTACAGAGAGACTTAGTTCAGCAAAATGGTTCACATAGTTGGAGAGACTGACAAGACCCAGATCCATGGGTCACATGGTAGGCTCAGGGGCTCCCATGACCTCTGTAGCTGCAGACACTGATGAGTTGCAGATTGGTAGAGAAGGTAGCAGGCTGTAGGCTCACTGGCCGAGGAGATTGAAGAGCCCCGAGACTGTCAAACTACTGGCTCAAATCCCCCCAAAGATGGTGATTTCCTGAATGCAGGATCTAGAGCAAGCAAAAGAAAAAAAAAATCAGTAAGCATTACTTGATTGTCTGTATTTGTTGAACGCAGACCATGCTTCGAAGGGAACTCTCTTTGCAACTGATTGAGTGATGACATCATGGAAGGGATTACATTGCTTCACAAAATGGGGGCTAACTGCATCACTGTATTTACAATGATGGCCCAGCCAAGTTGACACATCTGTTGGAATACTCAGTTCAATTCATGGTTTCCTTTGCTAACCCCTACCCTCCGTCTATGTCCTCAATACTTACAAAACACATATACCATGTCGTATAGCAAAATGAACTTAAAAAAAATAAACATGCTAACTACCATGGAGTGCATTCCAACTGACATTGACCTTATAGGGTGGAGTAGAACTGCCCCTGTGGGTTTCAGGAAAGGGA
>NW_022103968.1:42008974-42035375 GCF_000313985.2 Echinops telfairi
CTGAGAGGGTGGCTTAAGTGCTCAGCATTTTGTCTTACATTGGGCAAGCTGTTAAGCATATTCTCCCAATGGGGTCAGACTGAGCCTAGACTTTTCCCCTATTGTATAATCTGTGTCCAAAGCTCCCACTGGGATAAAGATGAGGCTAGGTGTCTCCTGTATGGTACAATTTATGCAAGCAAATTTCCTTTAGGCCAAACTCAGCACGACTTCTTTTTAAATCACATCTGCTTGGCTCATTTCACAGTTTTATCCCACTTCTTTCCGTGCACTACAAACTTCTCCTGAGGGCCCTGCAGGAATCCCAAGGAAATCCTCCTAAGATACATACAGAGAAAAATAAGGCAGGGAAATATAATGCAGAAGAAAAGAATAAATGTAACATGCACATTTTTGTTAGACCATAATGTAATTTGAAAGAGATACCTGAATACTGCAATGGTGATTCAAAGGAGAAATACTTTACAGTGATTATGAGGGTGTAAAACCCTTAAAGGAGGATGCCCTGACATGTGTTTGAGGATTCTGAGTCACGAGGAAGTGAAAGGTTGCAATGCCCCCCATAGCATGGCTTGCCTTGAAATGTCAAGGAACGGTATTTGTTCTTTATTCGAAAGGGACTGGAAGCCAACTGCTTACTATTTAGCATTGCAATGATTATGGTAGAACTGCCCTTCTGAAGATGTATAGGAGATAGCGAACGCTGTTGAATAAATGATTAGTGGTGGGAACTAAGAGTTGGAGGGACCAGCAAGGAGGCTAATTAGTAAACTGAGGGAAAATAATGATGTCGCACAGGGCCACTGTGGTGAGAAATGAATCGGAGAGCAATTTTCCGAGAACCGGCATACATTGGAGGTGTCGTGGGTTAGGTTGCTGCTGACTGCCACAATCAAACAAGTCGCGGGAATATATTGGTTTCCCAGTGCATCTAAAAGTTATGTTTCCACTATCTTGTAGCCTATTGAGTATGCAGTAGAGTTTGAGATATAGTGAGGATTTTCAAAAATGGGACCCAAGGGACCCAAAGTGAGCAGCACATGCTGTTGGAAAGCGAAAGGGAAGCAGACAGACTTGCTCCCTGCAAGGTTACCACGAACCTTCCATTTGTAAAACAAGCAAACATGCAAGCCGAGCCGAACACGGTATCGAGGAAGCACAGCGAAGGGAAGGAATGTTGGTAGAACTGACAGTACTTGGCAAGTAATTGCATATAAAGGTCAAGGGGGCAAGAGAATGATGACACAAAGTGGTCTTGTAGTGCTTTCCCAGAAGTGGAATTGTGGCCTTGAAAGTGCACAAATATTTAACATTAGGTTATAAAATACAAACACTAAGCATCCTACCTTTGCCAGTTTCACAGAAGGGAATATATGAGTATTTCATTGTTGCTTTTCTACATTTTGAAAATTACAAATAATGTTGGAAGGATTACCTAAGTATTATCGACCCTGCCTGCCATGGGTAAGTCCAAAGTCCCTTAGGGTGTTTCAGTCGGTCCTCGCATTTGGAGTTGTTCTGGCTATGAGTGATTTGATGCTATGTTATTTGACCCATGATGATTTATAATAGAGCCTCATCCAGTCTGCTATCTGACTATAAACTGAGAAGGAATGGAAAGTTCACATGGAATACTCTACACAATCAAAGGAACAGCTGACTATGTGGCTATATTAAAGAAAAGCTTTGCCTGCAAGTTCCTAGCACAGGGCTTTGAAATGTCTTCGGGAGTAGACTTGAGTTTGAATCCTGAATCTACCACAGCTAGTTTATGTACTAGGAACACACGCTGAAACTCCATGGACCTCGGTTTTCAAAGCTTTAAAAGGGTAATTTCTGCCAAGGGTTGCTCTGAAGGGCAATGCAAGGTGGCAGAGTGGGCTGCCAACTGCAAGGTTTGAACCCATGGCCGCTCTGAGGGAGAAAGATGAGGCTTTCTGTGCTTGTAAAGCTTGACCGCCCTGGACATCCCCAGAGGCAGTTCTCGTCACCCTAGTGGGCACGACGGGCTGGCATCACCTAGATGGCTGAGAGTGGGTTTTGCTTTCTCTTAAACACTCCCAAAGAAGATTGGTAGGTGTTTATTCATGTTGATTTTATATCTTCAAGGCAAACCCAACTTTTCCTTATTTCTTTGTTTCAGCATTTTTCCTGGCACTTAGAAATCCTTCAAAACGCTTGACATCTTTTTGGGATAGATGGACCCATTTTGCCTTTGGTGCTAATAAGCCACAAATAAAAAATGGGACAAGAGAGGCATGTTGGGAATGTTCTCATAATAAAGCCTACTTTTTCCTCCATCTGTTTTGGCTTTACCCAAAGACTTGTGTATTTCATTGAGGATGGATGATGAAATTAGTTTCCCTCTATTTGTGAAACAGTGCGTTATGTCTGACTTGCTTCTGGCTTGCATTACTGTATTACTGTTATTTAAACAACAGTATCCTGCTGGGGTATTAGAAGCTGGCCTAGCTCATGAGGAAAAACAAACAAAAAACCCTGTTGTTTCCTCCTTCATTTTACCTGTGATGTTTCTAAAACATGGTAGGGAGATGAGAAATGACCCTCCCACCCCCCACCTGCTCACCAGAACAGCTTGTTCATATTATTTGAGCAACTCTGGATATGTATGTGATGGTCTGTAAGTAAGTGAGTGAGTGAGTGAGTGAGTGAGTGAGTGCACGCCTTTTTTATGCTCCCAAATTTTCCTTCCCACCTTCCAGAAAAGGGTTTTGCTTGGTAACCTTTTCCTGAGTTTTATACTCATAGAGTGCTTGTCCTGTGATTTAAGTAAGGCCATTTCCAGATGAATCATTTTTGTATAGAGAGAATCTCTTTAGCCATATAGCTTAGACCACACAAGTAATAAAATTACTCTTTCTATAAAAGAAAAAAAGAAAGGAACAAGGAAAAAACCCCACACTAATGTGGCTCAGCACAATGAATTGAGTTTCCACGTTAGTTGTGATTGGAAGACACTTTGCTAGTTTCAACTAAGGACTTCTTGCAAGACCCCACTGAACCTTTAAATATTTATATGCCAACATCCTTAAGAGAGTGTCTATTACCTGTGAGGTTTACAGAGATATGAATCAGCCCTGTTGACCTTCAGTTTGAAGGGACGAGCCCAGGATTCCATTGATTTTTATCTACCTAAGGCTCAAGAGGGTGGGAGCAAGATTTCTATCAATATAAGATTATTGGTGACTGCACTGTTCTAAACAAAAAGATGGCTTGCTGTAGTAGGCAGGGTACTCCAGAGAAGCAAAACCGAGACACTTATGATTTTATATGTGTCCACATATCAAAGGATAAGCTTATATAACAGAAAGGAATAGCACCGCAAGTTAGTCCACACAGCAGTCCCGAGAGCTCAGTCCAGCTCACTTTCGTGGGCACTTACTAGACTGAAGGTCCTCCTGCATCACGCAGCCGCTGCCCCAGCCCAAGGAAGCAGACAGTGGGAGGATGCAGTAGGGATGGGGGGGAGGGGCAGCAGAGGCCAGTAGTGCAGCGTGGCAAAGCAGGCCATGGTAGAGCCGCGTGGTGCAAAGTGGCAGGCCAGAGGCACTGCATCTGGAGTGGTGGCAAGATGGGTAGGGTGGGCACACAGGCAGCAGACACACTACGTTGGGGTGGTGTCTCCACGTGGTGGTGTCTCCATGGCACTCCACGGGTCGCCTTGGCCAGGTGGAGCAGCGCATTGCACAGCACACAGGCGGCACAGCACACATGATGATGCAGGACAGCTAGATCAGACAGCATGCGGGTCCAACCACCAGGACCACCAGGGAGAGGGAGAGGGGGGCCGGCTTCCAGAGAGCCATTATCTCAGTCACTCCTCCAAAGGAGGTCATCGAGCTGTGACCTGATTGACAGGCTAACCTCCACTCATATGTTCTTACTGGTGCCATACTGGCACAAAACTTAATGATCCCACTTGCCTTTTCTGAGTGTGGCTGGCAGTTTCCATACTGCTGTATTTGCTTATAGCATTATCTTGCTTATTGCCCTCATTCCTGCATATCCCCAGAACGTCTATCCTTCCTGTCTAGTTTATGCATCTCGCCTGCTACTAACCCTTCCCTTTGGTGTTGTTGCCTGCCCTTGGGCTGCTTCGGATACGTGGTGCTTTCACATGACACAGTGGAGCCTTAGGGCTCTCTCAGCGGTCACCTTTCTTCAGCAGACATTCAGGACTTTCGTTCATGAACTCCTGGCTGGGTTTGAACTACCACCCTCTTGATTAGCAATATGCCATGGACCACTGGGGACGAATTTTCTTTCTCATCTACGCGCCTATAGATTTGTCTTCGTGCCTCTCATATGTCTGTTCACATTCTGTATGATACTGTCTGGTTTGCTAGCTGGCCGCCAAGCTGGTTCTGACTCATAGTGACTATATACACACAGAAGGAAACACTGGCCGCCCTGTCCCATCTTCACAGCCCTGCCTCATCTTCACAGTGGTTGGTAGGTTTGAGCCTTCTGTTGCAGCCATCCTGTCAAGCTCTCCCATTGAGGGTCTGCCTCTTTTTCACGGACCATAGACTTTACCAAGCGTGATGCCCTTTTCCAGGGACTGGCTCCTCCTTTAAGATGTCTCAGTAGGTGAGGCCGTCATCGCTGTGAGGGACCACACCTGTTCTGCTACTTTAAAGACAACTCCGCTTGTTCTTCTGGCAGTCCGTGGTACATTCAGTATTGTTAAATTAAAAGTATTTAGTTAATTGTATTTTTGTTTTCAATGGTATTATTTAAATTATTTATTGTTAAAATTATTTAAAGATAATAATGCTTCTGTATTACATGGTGGGCAAATTTTGCTATAAGACCAGACTGCTTCTACTTTATTTCCATCCCTTCCGGTACCTAGCACTCACCCAGTATATTGGGTATTAGGTAGGAAAGTAATAGACATTTGTTAAATTCAGCAGTCATGACAATTCAAATTTTCTGCCTGCAATAGAATTACACAGATAGTTTTCATTTAACATATTTTAAACTTAAACAAGCAGCAGTGAAAAATAGTCGTGTTTAAGGTGGTGGTTTTATTTTTTAAACATTCTTTCTTAAATTCTGTTTGTTCTGGTAAATGCAATTCACATGCTTAGCTCTGTCATTATGTTTTTATACATACCATAATTTGACAAGGGGTTACTAGCTGTCAGCAACATGCCCATTACCAAAGATGGAGCCTTAAAAGTATTTTCCATTTGCTCAAGTCAGGATAAGAAACAACGGACTCTTCTTTCCATGGCAAGCTTAGCTCTTTGAGCCACACGGGACTGTCCGTTTTCCACTGTGGAAATTAGACTCTGCAATATCACTGTCGTTTTTCTCTCATTTGCATGAGCACAATGGGAAGGATGGGTTGCTCTTTGACTTGGTCACTTCTTTAACCTTGGTCCCACTCAGAAAATGGTCACTCATATCGATAGCAGCTTTTTCTGGAAATAAAACTCAAATCCAACGATGGCTTTCAGAAAGGACTTTACTAACTGGGACAGGGCAGTGATTGATTTGCAAACAAATGGAATCAGAAAATCTAGTGATAGCATATCAGTTCCTGTGATGGATGCCGCCGACATAGACACTTGTTCTGATCATATGAAACTGTGCTTTTCTTAGAATGTCAGTTGATTATCAGTTGATTAAAAAATTGCATTTGGAGTTTGTTGAGTCCTATGTATTACTGAGTAGATATTGAATAAATCTGGTAAGGAAGTCGCCAATGTAGGCTCTCTTTTTCAGCAGGTCACAGCACTCTGATTTCAGTTGCTAGAGTCTGAACTGGACGCGTCCGAGTGTGGGAATTGGCCGTGGCCAAATAACTAGGGAGAAAGGATTATGTTCCAGATCATTAATAACTATTTCCTGTCTTTATTATAGTCTCTAAGCTGCCAGTTTTCTCTAAAGGCAAGGAATTATCCTGATTAACACTCTGCTCTTTCCCTCCTTTCCTATGTTAGGGTTTTGTTTCCTTTTTCCCTGAAAAGAAGATGTAAAGGTGCCCAGGGCAGCTCAAATTCACAAAAATCTCTAATTTCTTACCTCGGTGAATAGGATAGAAAGAAGAGGTCTGTGTGTACTGGTTCTGAATTTAGGAAACATTTCTATAGCTCTTTCCCTCAGACATGCCTCAGCAGATGATGTCTGTGATTACTTAACTACCTTTCTTTACTCTTTCAGGCCCTTGAACTTAGTTTTCATATAGCCTTGTAGGAGAGCAGCCCTGGGGGGTGTAGTGACCTGGGCTGTGACCTGCAAGGTCAGTAGTTTGAAGCCACCAGGAGAAAGATGGGGCTTTCTACTCCCATAAAGTTATAATCTCAGAAACCCACAGGGACAATTGTAGTGTTTTATTTATTCACTGAATAAATGAAATGCCTGCATGGGGCCATCTCCTCCCAATACTCAACCCCTCTTTCCTTTCCTTTTGATGGTTTGTTTGGACCACCAGACTCTCCTTGAAGATCTACTGTTGATGAATGGAAGCTTCCAGCATTTTCTAGTTCCTGGAAATAATACAAAACATACAGTGTACTATTACGGTTAATTTTATGTGTCAGCTTGGCTAAGTTATGGTGCCCAGTTATTTGGCCAAACACTAGTCTAGAATTTGCATCAATAGGTATTTTGTACTTGTAGTTAAGTTTAACTCTTCATTGACTCTTAAGTAGAGATTGCCATTAAAATAAATATAGCTGAGCCTCATCCAATCAATTGAAGGTACATCCAAAAACGGAGTCTTTCCCCAAAGACAAGGAATCTTGTCTCCATTTGATACAGGTATCTTGTTGGAGTTCCTGAGCTGTGTTATTGGACTTGACCGTCCACACAATCCTAGGAAAACCAAATGTGCAGCATGGATCTTTCTCTCTATGGAGGAACCGTGACTGTTCATCAAGGTGCTCACTTAGTTCTTGCTAGCACTGCCTTTTGTGCTTACCTTGCCCAAGCACAGCATGTGGTCACCCCTTTCCTACTAAAACTTCTCAGTCCTGCTTGGCATGATGATGCAAATGTCGGCCATTCGTTGATTTCCTGCACACAGACATTTCCATACAAGCAGGGCAAGTCAAAAAGTATTTCTACAGAAGCACTGTTTTTGCTAGGCATTCTAGAGTCTGCCTCAAGTCATGGTCACCTGTGTACAGCAGAGTACAACACTGCCCACCCCCCTCAGTGCCTTCCTCAGACTTGCTGTGATGTTAGAGCCCATTGGGGCAGCCACTGTGGCAGTCTGTCCTGTTGAGCGTCTTCCTCTTTTTCAGTGACTCTGCTGAACAGGATGTCTTTGTCTAGGACTGGGCTTTCCTGATAAAAACTCACTGCCATGCAGTCTTTTCTGACTCATACCAATCCTCTAGGACAGAGTAGCACTGTCCCTGTGAGTCTCTAAGACTGTAACTACGGAAGTAGACAGTCTCATCTTCCTACCAGAAAGTGGCTGCTGGTTTCAAACTGCTGTCTTAAAGTTCGTAGCTAGCCCAATAGGTGATGCTCTATGCCCCCAGGGCTCCCGCTTTCTCCTGAGAGCATGGCTAAAATACATGAGACAAAGTCTCACTCTCCTTCTTCCAAGCAGCTTCCTTTTTAGACTTCTTTGAAGATGCTTATAAAGAATAGAACATGCTACCTAGAAATCATAGAAATTTTATTAAGCAAAAATATCAAAATGTACAGCTACTGTTTCTCCACATATCCTTCATCTATGTCTTCTGAAGGCTGTTTACCCATTTCTAATCTTTCTCTAAAAAATTTTGCTCTCTCAAATTTAGACCATCTTACATGGCAGTATGGGTATCCCCATGAGATTCAAATGGTATTCCTTTCCAATCTTGGGTTTGGGTATCAAGTCTGGAGGGGCAAGGTCAGGGCTATAAGTGAAGGGGTACAGAGTGAGCAGATGCATTGTCCTGTTTGGGGGGAAAAGAAATTCTGAGCACAACACTCGGCCTTCCTCACTGAAGCAGTTTTTACTTTTTCTTAAAAGTTCGACCTCGTACGCCCTGTAAATTTATTAAAATTATCCCTACGGAATCCAACAAAGAAATCACCATAACCTGTGAGCTGACTCCTCTGCTTTGAATTGTAGGGCCCTGCAGACCCCTTTGAAGGTCACGGCTTTGATTTGACCTGTTTCTTGAGGGCATCCCAACAGAACTACAGGCTTGTTTTCGTGAGAGAACTTGTCTGACGTCATCCCCTCATCGCACAGGCGTGTTTAAAGACATTTGGTTTGGAATACATCCGTTCATGTGTAAACTGAAATTCTAGTAGCAATACTTTCTTACTGTCCCTCCTATACCCCCTGCACTTAGCTCACTTTTATAACACTCCATTCCTGAGGGTCAAAATAGCTTCGTTTTTAGTACAAGAGCCAGTGATATGCATTTATATTCTAGATAACTGAAACTTTTCAGGTCATAACGAAATATTTAATCTTCAGTTTTTCAACCTTCAAAACTCATTGGGAGATCTTTGTTCTAATGTAATCTAAACTGTTTCTAGCCAGTGCTTCCAATATAAAAGACAGTGAGTTGGTAATACATCTCAGGAGACCTGAACTGGGGATCAGTTATTCAGTGTTCTTTTTGTTACCTAGTAATGAGCGCTCTTAGAAAGTGTGTTCGTTCTTTCCTGGGATATTGGGGGAGGAGAGAAGGATACGGGTGCACAGAAATGAGGAAGGCACTTCTCTTTTTCATCCTTATTGGAAAAAGGGATTTCAGCATGCCAACAACTCTGGAGTTTTGATTTGGGAAAGTAGAGGAATAGAGCAGGTCAGGTTCAGACTGTGGAAGAAGACAACTGAGGAAATCGAGTAGGACTTGTGGCCGTGGCCCCCACGACTGGGCATTTTCTAGCCCTGATGCCGTTGAAACGTGTTGCTCTGTTCACACGTCAGTGAGAATCGACAGGAGGGCAGTGAGCGGGGAACCACTTCTAGAACGTTATCATCTCAGGATATGCAAAGGCCTTGTGAAAAAGGGCAAGGCTGTCTGCAGGATGTGACAAAGGGATTGTGTGTTCGTATTTGAACGTGTGTTAGACACATTCCCTCTTACACTCTCGATTTATTTTTCTGCTGAAAACATTGTGTGACTTGTAATTACTGCATAGTACACTGGGCATGAGCACATCGGGGCAGGCAGATTTATAAAATGAGGCTGAAACATCAACTGGAAGCAGCCCCAGTTCTGGAAAAGTTTGTTATTGCTTAAGCCACCCATGAGTTATGCACTTTTAGGTTTCTGTGTTTATGTGGACGAGAGACACAGAAAGATATTGTTTTGACTCGTATTAGCAAATGAACAAAGCTGTTTTCTATCTCACATGTTATTCTTTTCTCCTGTAAAATGTGCTGAAACGTATTTCCTCACTGAATTAAGAAAGTACAGCTATGCACGGAACTTGCACTGATAACCGAATTTCCCACCTCATTTAGTATCTATTGTGATCCATGTCCCTGAATGTCAAGGCAGTCCAGACTTGAATCCAGTGAGCAGATAAATTTGGGAAAAAAATGTCATGGCTTCAGCTGAAGCATTATAACTTCCACCTGGTAAGAAGCAAAGAAGCATGTGTGTGAACTTCTTGTTAATGAAGTTATTTTCACATTTTATATTCACAAAAGTGGACCCAACCCTAACAGCCCCTGGAAGGATCGTTCAGGCTATGGGCCAGTGTCTCCTCCTGTTGTGCATCGGATCACTACGAGTGGGAACCAACTCGTGGAACTTCCACCACCACCATCACTGATCCACAAAGGGACTGTTTGTAAAATTGTATTTCTTGTTCCAACAGCGATTACACAAGACATAAAAATTCATTAGAACTATTCCGAGGATAGTACTTGAAAAAGGAGAGCGGGTTTGATTTTTAATCATGTCATATGTTCTTAGAATGTTATTCTTGCTGAATTCTGTCATTTTCTGAATAACAGTTAATTATACACGGAGCAGATTGTTGACACTAATGGGGTACAGGAGCAGAAAAAAAAAAGAAAGAAAGAAAAGAAGCATCTCAAATTTTGGACTAGTCCTATGGCACTTTGTCTCTGTCTTTTCAAAGGGACTGAAGTGGTTCCAAAGAACAGTTCTCCTTGTCCTCACATTCTCTCTGGACATAGCCATCTGTAATTATCATTGAACTTGAGGGGAACTGAAGTGATTAGGCCTACCTGCTACTTTTCCTGGACTTAGTTACTTGAAACTGGTAGAACTAGACCTTGAGTTTTGTTTCATTTCTCTCTTGATCTCTTTCAAAAACTTGGTGCTGTGCTTCTTTTTAGTATAATGTTCAAAAACAAACCAAAACAAAGAAGCTCAACTCTCTCCTTTAATTCTTGTAAATGCACCATGTAGATGAAAGGATATGCATCCCTTTCTATGGAGTTGCCACTCCTCTGTATCTGTTCGCTGTCTGAATGGATGTTGGAATAGTTCACAGTAGATTAAAGCACCATGACCAGAGAAGTGATTGTCGTAATTAGTTATACCTAATGCAAGATTCTTTCATTTTAATTCCACCAAGGTAACAGTGGTTATTTCTGAAAGGGTTCAAACGGAGCCTGCATCCATTTATAAGCATTCCATTTTGTTACGTGTATGCGTGTTGAACATGTGTGTGCATGAGTGAAAAAGAGAATTTTGGGAAGATGAAAGATTAAGTCAGGTAATAGAGGCCTTTTCCCCTTTCAGTCATCATTCGATAGGATTACCCTTGTATTTTAAAGAAAAACCCTTAATATTTCGCGATAACAGAGTTACCCAAAGGTGCTATGGTTCTCCTTCAGGACATGACCCTCTATTCCTGGATAAACAAAAGGAATATGACATTTACACTCTGACATAGTGCTATGTCATCATTAAAATATCGAAAGTAAATTGTATTGAAAAAGGATGCGATGTTCATGTCATAACACCCAAATACTCCTAAGGCATGTTATAGGTAACACGCATTCCAATCTCGTCTCATAAAAGCCAAAGAAGAGGAGGAGCAGATGAAATCAATGCCCAGTCATGTGTTCGCAATCCAGGTGTTGCTTATCTATATTATGTGTATATTTGTATGATGCTGAGATGTCTTGTTGATAGACCATCAACACAGTGGGCCGAGAGCACTGAGGTCCGCAGTAGGTGTTAGCTCTATTCCGCGTGAGTTTGAGATCAAGCTCGCTGTGGGTAGGGATTCATCTCTACTATGATGTCAGTCAGATGGTGGTCAGGGTTAATGCAGAAAAACAAAAATGAACAATTCTTAAATGTCAGTGAATTATCACACGCAAAAAGAGTTTATTTCTATTTCCCATCACATTTCCAACATGGCTCGGCCGTTGACCTCTGCCTAATCTCTGGGTCTGTGTTAGTGATAGGCTCTAACGCCCTGTGACCCACACACGACAGACTGAAATGCCGCCTCCGGGCTCCGTGGAATACTTGAGGCCATTGTTGCAGCCACTATGCATTTTCAGTCAGTGCCCTCCAATATACGGGTCCTATCTTTCGGCATTATATAGGGTCATATTTTCCGGTGATCCTGTGGGAGGTAGATAGCCAGACAGCTTTTCTTGTTGTGACTTAATTTTGAAGCTCTGTAAAAATCTTCTGATGTTTCTGCTGGCATTCGACAAACCAGTGGCGTAACTTACAGCAGAACTGCAACTTACAAGCTTCTCTGGTACAACATACCTGGCAGATGAGTGGTGGCTGGCTCAGGCAGTCACACAGCACCTCACACTGATAGCAACGTCTTCACACGTGTTTCCAAATGACCTCTCCCGAGGAAATGGGAGCTTGTCACTGGCTCTTGGAATTTCAGATATCCAATCTTTACGTGACTGATCATCTCACTCCCTAAAACAAGTCACAGTGTCATACTCACCTTAAAAAGAGTCAGGGGACAACCCTTCCATGATCCCAGATAGAGGCCAACCTGAATGATTGTGCACAGTCCGGTGCCAGTCGGAGCTTGTGCAGCCAATCAGAACTTCCATAGATGATGAGCGTAGTCCTGGGGGAGAAAGAGGTCATGTACATTCAGTAGTCTTATTAGAAGAGAAACCCAAAGCCCGTTTCATACTAACGAATGGTGTCATGTTTGAAGAAGGGGCCCACAAATGCATATTTTTAATAATTAAAAAATAAGAAGAGCTTTTTCTTTAATCATGGATCAGTCTTTGGTAGTTGGATGACAAATTACAAGTGATTACAACTAGCTCTTATGGTGCTAAATTATAGCTCTTCGGTATTGTTGAAAATAAAAAGGAATGCTTGTCTGCATGGAAGATGTATATATATGTACACATATATGTACATATATATGTATACACACACACACATATATATATATGGAACACATGCAGGTACTGAAACTCAAGTGATGAGAGACAGATTTAAGGGGAGGATAACTGAAGAGAAGTGGAGAAGCAGCCCTGGGGAGCTCTGGCAGTAACCTAAGGGTTATTGCAACATGAATGGAAGCGTGAGGGAGGGGAAGCATGTCTACAGTATTATCTTCTTGGTGAGATGCAGTTACATCAGGAGGGAACACACTTGTCCTTCATAAAATATGTATCCATCCAAGTTCTTTTTCTCCCTCTTCCTCTCATGCGCATATTCCTTTCTACCTAATAACATAGTTATTATCTCTATCTATTCTAAGTATACAGTGGGAAACAAGACAGATAGCTTTCTCAGTGTGATTCCGGGACTGATTGTGAAAAAGTATATTTAGAAAACACTCAAGAGCAAGAAAATACGGAGTCCTAAGTGGGACTAGGTTATATAAAGTAGCCAGGGAAGGCTTATCTGAAAAGGTGACGTTTGAAGAGAGAGGATCAACTTGGGAAGCAAGCTACGGAATTATACGAGGAATAACCTTCTGGAGAGAGGACCGGAGGAGTACCAAGACCCTGAAGCGGAACTTAGTTCCTCTGCCGTCTAGATCTGCAGAGATCCGTGTTTGCAGGGTTTGGCTTTGTCCTTGGCCCCAAGTAGTTGTTGATTAAATATTTGTGGATGTAATGAACAAAAGAAGACACATCAAGAAAGTCATGATTTAGTAGATGAGAAAGGCTTGGCAAAGTCTTAGTGTACTTGGTGACAGTAATGACGGAGCACTGCCTAAGCAATGAGAACAATTGTGGCATCTTAGTGTACTTGGTGACAGTAATGACAGAGAGCACTGCCTAAGCAATGAGAACAATTGTGGCATCGTCCATCGATAGCCCTCCGTTTTTAAAACGGTGTGATGGATACATGCTTCTGCTCCAACTTCATAAAGACAAAGGCGAGAGAGGGGCCAAGGCCATACAGCTGCTCATGTGGACTCTGCAGCTAGACAGCTGGATTTGCACAAGAGTGACCTTTCCAGCTCTTAATTTGGGCAAGGCACTTAACTAATCTGTTCTAGGGCATCCTCACACATATTTAAAAAAATGGAGATAATACTTTTAGGAAATCAGTGTGAAAATTGTTTAAATATACGTGAAGGGCTTAGAAAACTACTTGACACTGTATCATTCTACTCGCGATCACCATCTTGATCGTCATCACAATGATCGTCATCGTTTTCCATACTCCAGAGGAACTCAGGAGAACTCACTGGCATTGCCAATAAAGGCTTCACATGCAAGCCGTCTAGACTGAGACCTCAACGGATGGGTCACTTCAAACGAAACTCACTGCCATCCTGTCTATTCTGACTCAAAGCAACTGCCTCTGTGGATTTCCGAGCCTGTAAGTCTTTATAGGAGTAGGAAGCCTCGTCTTTCTCCTGCAGAGTGACTGGTGGTTTCAAACTTCTGATCTGGTGGTTAGAAGGCCAACCTTGTAACCCATTATTACCTGAGAAATTGTAAGAAGGTAAACGATTGTGCGATTGTTTTTTGAGGGGTTTCAACAATGACTTCTAAGATATGGAGAGGACTGTATAACCCGGGTGGTGCTGTGAGCTAAGCATTGGACTACTAACCTCAAAAGTAGAGGTTCAATCCCACCACCAGATACCCTGGAGAAAGATGAAGTGGTCTGCTCCTATGAAGATTTGCTAATGGTTTCAGAAACCCTATATAGGGTTGCTCTGAATTGAAATTGATTTCGTGGCAGTGGGTTTTGGATACATATACCGATCAGCCATAGTCAACCAGTTTATTTCAACTCTTGGTGATCCGATATAGATTTTTAATATTATAAATATTTATGCGAGCAGATAGTCTCATCTTTCTTCTACAGAGTGACTGGTGGGTTTGAACCACAGACCTTTTTGTTAGTAACATCGAACCCACAGTTCTACCAGGCCTTGCACAGATCTTTTGCATACATGCACACATGCACGTGTATATATATACATATAAGTGTATAATATATAGATAGAGATAAAACTGAAATCAATAAATCAATATATATATCTAGATATGAGATTGAAAAATTTCATGGAATATTACATTATATTTTAATTGTGTTTTTCTCTGAACTTTTTGAAGCCTTGATAAATAGGTCAGGTGTTTGAAATGTAATTTTTTTCCTTGAAATGTTCCAGACTTACAACTTGTAATCAGAAGAATAAAATTATTGTTATTTCATATCTTATGAAACAAAAAATTAAATTTTGTACACTTCAGCTTTTGTTGTGATTTGATAAACAGCAAAGGAGAGATGTCCAAAGCCTATGGGCCCATGGATAAAGCAATGATGGTAGTTAAAATTTAATATCATTCAAAATCAGACCTGGAAACCTACTTAGTGTGATATAAGAGAAGAGAGTGGTTTACGTGTTATATCTTTATAAAAGTTTCCGTATTTTCATAGCATCTTACTCATTTTTTAAATGGAAGAATTGAAGTGTCTTAAGATCTCATAACCAATGCAGCTGAAATTTCCTGAGGAAGCTAACTCCTAAGCTAGATCAGTCTTGCTTTCTATTGGTAAGACTACAAATACGCTCGTGGATCCTATCTGAAATTTGATCCAATGATAGAAATCAAGATCACATGGTGTTGGCAGCAGAAAGCTCAAATCTGCTGTGTCAGCCAAGTGAATATTTATCTGTATGATAACCTAACCCTTGCTAATTAGAATTACATATGTATTCATTTAAAGTTTGCTTTGAGAAAAAAAAAACAAGAAGGACATGATCTTTTAATAATACCTTTTAATAATAAATATGTCAATGGTGATCACCTGGAAATGACTGGAAGAGAACATTTAGAAGGCATTCAATTACTGGAATTTGTTTAGACTAGAGACAATTCTGTTCTGAGAATGCTACTGCAGTGTTCCTATTGACATTTACATAAATAAAAACATGTGTCCACAGACAGTCGTTTTATGAGTGTGGAATTATTTTTCTGTGGTACAAATTGGTACTTCTGTTTGGCCTTAGCACTGGGCTCACACAGACGGCTTTTATAATCATGATTTATTATTGACTTAAAGTGGGTCTCTCTCTCACCCTCCTGTGCAGCCATTTGAATTCAGATCTGATTAGGGGAAAGCTACAACCAACAAAAAAGAACGTGAAGGCTAATTCTTTTCACATTTAAGTTTCTTTTTAAAAAAGATCGCAAGGATTGTGTGGAGTGTCTAGACAAAGGTGATAAATTCCTCATTTTTTCCTCTTCCCTCCTCCCCTAAACCTCAGGTCTTGTAAATTATTAAAAATCTCATGATTTTAGCCCTTATATTTTTCAGGGACCATATTAAGGGTTTAGCCCTTATTTTCTCAGGGTCCATTTTAAGAATGACCATAATTTGTATTTACACATTTTGTATTAAAAATAAGCTATTATGCTTACTTCGGTGAGTGTAGGAATTCAAGAATGCGTATCTTCCATAGCCAAGTAAACACAGCATCAGTTGTATCCTTGAGTCGGGTTGGGTTTGAATGTTAAATCGGAGGCCGTGGACAGTCCTGTGTCATAGTTTCTTAGCTCTAAAGCACAGGTGCTTTATGTGGCGAGGACTGAAGGCTCCATAGAGTGTCGGTGGCGTCTTGGTTCTCACCATCTGTGCTTCATACAGTGTCTTTCAGTAGGATGAGAGCACACTGGGACAAGCTGGAATGTCCTGGTTTCAATTTTCTCCTCCAGTTTTTCCACACAAAGTTTCTAATGGTTAGGATGTTATAAAGTGTATTGTTTTTATATCTCACACATCTTCAGAAATATACAGTGTTTATATAAAAACAAGAGCAGAGTTGAGTACTGCAAAATCATATTTAAATTAAATACCAATGTGTAAATATGGCTTTTATCTCCATTTAAGAAATAATGCCTTGGTTGCTTTTTTGTTTAGTGGTGCTATGAATATATATGATAAATATTTCTAACACTATTGGAGACCCAAGTGTATTTAATAAAAATGATTAGCCAAGTGCCTGACACTTAATAAGTGTTCCATCAACATGGAATTAATCAATGATTGAATTAATGCATGAAGTTCTATAACATAGGGAAAGTCGTCAGCCTGCACAGGGATCATGGTAGTGTCACTGCTTTAGAGCTCTTGACTTTGGTCATGTTACATACTCTTTCTTAAGCCAAATTTATTCCCCTGTAAAATGGAATTGTTTGATTAAGGAGATAAACCAGTTAGTAAAGTAGCAATATGTACTTTTGAATTTTAGATGGTTGTTCAAATTATTTTAAAATTGATTTATTTATTTTGTTGTTGAGAGAAACAGACCAATCCAAAAATGTCTGCATGCACAATTCAGTGACACTGATCGCTGTCTTCATGTTGTTCAGCAGTTCTTATTCCACTTGCTGAGTTGTCCTTGTCCCTTTAACATGAGCTCCCAACCCCCAAGGGTCATACTGCTGCTTTTGAGTTGCTGTTGTCAATTTAAACCCAGATAGTTCATCAAAGAGCATGATACTCAGGCAGACATTGAGCTAAACTTCAAAGAGCATAATACTGAAGGCAGTTGTGAAGCTAAACTATTTGCTTTACGAAGAAATCAGGAGCTATTGCTGGTTTAAGGTTTAAAGATGATCTCAGTACAGCCGTTTCAGGTGTTCATTAAACCTCCATAACTCCAGGAAAAGTTTGAGGTTGGTGAGAATTTTAAATTCATTTTGCATTTCCCACCTTTGGGTCAATATTCTTTGTAGACATTTTGTTTAAAATGTTCTGTCATGGAAACCTGGCCCCATCCGGTTATTCTGACCTCATGCAAAGGAGACAGTTGGCATTTCCTGTTTCTTTGACTGCCTCTCCTTGTACTGCTGTCCCAGGTCAGTGAAGGCGGATTGTTGTACCTGGAAAACTGAAAGAACTATGCAATGACTAAGAGGTGGAGTAGAGGTGCTAGACATATTATTAGGAAAATTAAATAGGGTGACTTATTAAACCACGACCCGATATCTCCAAATAAAGGAACTGAATTTCATAAGGTGTTTGGTTGTATATAAACAGCTTTAGCTTTTCTCCAAATTGTTGTAAATAAAATTACTTTTACTGAATGCACATAACCTTGAGAGAGGTGTTGTGATGAGCTGATCGTTTCTGTCGAAGACTAGATTACTTATTTTCAAAGACAGTATCTTTCAATACTATATATAGTTCACATGTGACACATTTTTATTCTTTGAATTTTAAGGCACAGATAAATTATTGAACATGAATTTATGAAGTGAGCATTTATTGTGCTGCCTTTCACTGACCGAATGGGGTTGCCTGGCTAAGGGCTCTAGGACGATGAACAGGAAAGCTGGACTGCTTTGGGAGTAAAGCGGAAGCAAAGAGAGGCAAAGAGAAGTCTGCAGAATGAAGTGACTATATGAACGCTGCCGGCTTTCTGCAAGTGTTGAAATGTGAGTTAAGCTTTTGCAGTAGGCAGAATTTCTAGAAAGCATCACTTTGATTCCATGCTTCTTGCTCCCATATTTATGATGAACTGTAACATCCACGCTTGTGCTATGCATGCTGTGTGGTACAGTTACTGCTGCAGGTGCAGCTGAGTTGATTCCATCTCATTGCGACATTACACATGCGGAGTCGAACTGCTCAGTAGGATGTTTAAGACTATGAACGTTCGGTAGGTAGATTTCAGTGAAGCATCCAGGCTTGTTGCTTAGGCACTGTTGGATGAATTCAAACTGCCGACCTTTTGCTTAGCAGTTGAATGTTTAGCATTTCTCTAAATGACCTAGGGGTATGTTTTTTCTGGGGGCCTGATTTGATCTCATAGGTCCTTAGAAGTACAGAATTATCACTATATAAGAAGGGGAGGGCACAGGAGGACAGTAGACAGATGTGAAGTCCAAGAAAGGTTCGTAGAGATGTCCTTGCAGATGGGTGCAAACACATAAGAAGGAATAAAGGTGCCTTACGGGACTAAGTGAGAGCCCGTGGTGGAGGTCCGTAATTGCGATGAACTCTGCCGATAGCTCGAATGAATGAAAGAGCGAATGACACATCAGTGCGCCTCCTGCTATGGGGTGAGCCTGCCTGCCACCTTCACTCCATTTTTAGAGATCTGGATATAAGAGCTCAGACAATTGATGTATGTATGGGTTGTGATAAGAGTTGTATGAGCCCCTAATAAAACGATTTAAAAAAAAAAAAGAGCTCAGACAAACCCATCTAAACTACTGAGCTATAAACTGGTGGTGGTTGGAAGGATGTTGTTTAAAATTGCTAAATTTGTGTTAATTTATTAAATTTGGCACAGCAATAATCATTATGGCAAGAGATAAGGAGCTATAGGTAAACATGTAATCTCAGGATCACCAGCAGTTTATTTATGTCCTTCCTTGTGGTATAGTGGTTCTCCATTGGGCTTCTGATGCAGGGTCAGCGCTCTTTGAAACCACCCTCCAGAGAAAGATGAGACTTTCTGCTCCTGTGACGAGGTAGGCTCAGAATCCCACAGGGGCCGTTCTTCCGTGGCCTATGGGGTGGCTAAGAGTTGACATCTGGCAGCGAATCTGGTTTTGGATACTAAGCTCATGAAGTGACCATCCTCACTGGAAGATGAACATTCTAATTCCGACTAGGAAATCGGGATAAAATACTCTTAAACGTTCATATAAATTAAAATATAAGACTAATTTTAATTGAGGCAGAAGGAATACTATGCGCTCAAATTCATAATAAATTAAAATAAAGGGGAAAGGCTGGTTTGGAAGAGTGGAAAGAGAACGATATTCTTCTGTGGTAGAGCTCACTATGTGGAACTCTGGGCTTCAGTGTAGTATTTGTAAATGAGCTTGTTACTTCCATTCTTCTCAGTTTGTTTCATTCTGCACTCGTTTATTAAGTTCCGCTTCATTCTCCAATGGTGAGAGAAAATGCATTTTAATTAAAATCGGCTTTCTGATTTAGAGGATGCACTTGCTTTAGCAGGTAAACTAAAATCGGTAAAATTTTGTCAAATATAATTTGATTTTAATTAATTTTTATATATTTGTAAAAATGTAGGCTATAGTTTGTGTCACTCACCACTTAAGCTCCTACTAAATATAGTTTGAATAGATGACAATTGTTCTTTCCTGGAAACCTTTTACAAATAAAGTCTCTCCTATGAAATCATTCATAAATACTTTTCCCTGTTCCTCTGTCACTTGCTGTACTTTGGTAACTTGCATGTGGCTGTGATGCTGGAAACTGGGTCATCAGTACTTCAAATGTTAGTTGGATCGCCCAACGTGGAGAAGTTTCTGTGGAGCTTCCAGACTTAGACAGACTAGGGATCTGGGGATCTCTTCTGAAAAAGCAATGGCCGTGAACCCCATATGAATGACAGACCATCGTTGTGTGATATAAAGCCCGAGGAAGCGCCCTTCAGGTTGGAAGGCACTCGAAATGTGGCGGAGAACGAGCGGCTTCATCAAAATAGTTAACCTTTATGATGTGCATGGACTAATGCTGCCAGAACCTTCGTTTGCGGTTGTTTCATGATTCAAAATGAGAGGAAACGGCTGTAAACATCCAAGAAGTCCGAACAGGAAATGTAAGAGGTTTTGAATCTAGGAAAGTCAGAAGTCGTCAAAAATAAACTGCAATGCAGAAAGAGAATAGCCTAGGCTTCCGTAAGCTTGACTGGGCTAGTAATGGGTCATTTTTAATTAGACAATAATATAGTCTACTATGCTAGAAATAAAAAGGAATTGAAGAGAGATGTCGTTGCATTATTGTCAGACAAGAACCTGTTTAGATCTATCCTGAAGTGCAGCATATCCCATGTCCGTGGCAGCAGTGTCAGGAACTCAAAGGATGCATTGCGCTGGGCACATCTGCAGCAGAAAACCTTTAGGATGTCACCTAGGGGACTTCGGTGTGCCAGCCCCTATTGGTGTGTCTGTCATGCAAAGCAAAGGGACTGATACATTCGAATTATGGTGTCGGTGAAGAATATTGAATAGCCCATGAACTGTCAGGAGACGATACAAATTGGTCATGGAAGAAGTATTGCCAGAATGTTCTTTACAAGTTAGGATGGTGAAACTTAGTCTCAAGTGCTTTTGGACACGTCGTCAGACAGAGAGTCTTTGGAGAAAGACAAAATCTAAAGGTAGAACGCCGTTGCAAGGAGGAAGACCTCAGTCAGGGGCGGCTCGGTTTGCACAGAGGCCGCAGCAATGCGCTCACACATAGCAACCGTGGTGAGGACAACGCCGGACCTGGGCACGTTTCCTTCTGTCAAAGAGGGTCCCTGCGAGGTGAAACTGACTGGACAGTACAGAATACTATAACAAAATGCATGCCTTAAAATCCTTAATGACTAAGTTGGATTTAATTTATTTCTATATTATTATGTTAGCCATCGAGGGCTATGTTATCAAAATGAATGTGCTTCACATGTTTTCAAATGAATTAAAATGATAGCTCTTCATTCTCTGCGTGTGGAAGCTCTAAGAATTATAAACCAGCACTCTGAACTAATTGCTGAAGCCCTCATTGCACACGAGTTCCATGCTGGCCTACTAACCAGAAGGACCTGACCCACCAGTGTCTCTGTGAGGGACCGCACCTGGCGGCTGGTCCTGGAGTATTTTCATCCAAGGAAACCCTGGGGGCCCCTTCTGCTTGTCTCATTAGATTCTCTATGAGTCAGAATTTAGGTGACAGGTGATGACAACAATGTCCACTGACAGTAAAATTTATAATGTGGATGTGTTAGTGGTGGCATAGTGGTTATGTGTTGGGCTGCTAACCATAAGTTCAGCAGTTCAAAATCACTCATTGCTTCTCGGGAGAAAGATGAGGCTCTCTACCCCCATCAAGAGTTACAGTCCTGGAAACCCACAGGTCCAGGTCTACCTTGTCTGAGGGCTACCGTGAGTCTGAAGCAACGCAGTGACAGTGGAAGTAGCACCAACAATGGTATTGACTTGCTGTTCCCTTGACTTGAGGGTAATAAGTTTGGAGATTTTTAGAGTGTTGCTGTGTCGTTTTGAGGTTTTCATCTGCAGCCACATCCTAATTTCAACAAGTCAATAAGGAATAGTCTATGTAGAAAAGACACAGATGAAAAGCAAAGCCCTAGTCCCTGTGCAACGTCCTCTGCATTATTTAACCTGTAATTCCACACAGGCAAATAATAGTAGTAAAAAAAAAAATCTTCATTTGATATGTTCAGCGAGGAATGTCTAAACAAACTTCAGCGTCAGAGGGAGATCATTACAAAAGATAGCACAAACCCCGCTTCCACCTCTTACACATGTTCCTATGGAAACATTGGGCAATATGGAGGAGTATAAAAACAGCCTTTTCCATTTTAATTTTGTCTACCAGAAAATCAAAGTGTCCTCAAAATGAGACTATTGTTGTGCAAAGTATTTTCCCTGATTTTCTTTGAAATCAGTCCTAAAATAAAGCCTGTTTTTGTAAGTGGAACATTAATCAGTGTTGTCTCCCCTTATCTTGGTAGTGTAATTGGTTCAAACACTGCGACATTAACTTTCTGAGGGTTTTCTAGTTTTGCCTCTGCTCAGAAATGTTTAATTGATTTCTGCTTTGACCTCCTCAGAGATGTTCTGACCCTTTCTCTCGCATTCTCCACTCGTTTCACAGGTAGCTATTTTCCTTAAGTTTTTAAAATATAGAAGTAGCACTGACAAACTCAGAGAAAGAAGTCACATTGTCTCATTCTTCTGGAGAGGAGAATTACAACACAGGCTAGCTTAGACTGCTAATGTGCGCTGACTCTCCTACGCATGGGGGAATTGGCCGGGACAGGAGATTTTTGTGTATTCTTGCCGACAGGTCAGGAGCCCGGCACATGTCTCTCTTCAGCTTGATCCTGTGGTTGTGTTTCAAGAAACCTTGCAATATAGAGACTATCGTGTATTTTAATAAAATACATTAAAATATTTTTTACATCATAAGTATATGTGTCGGGCATAAAGACAAAATGGACTATAAGCTCCATGACCACTGGTACATTTAACTGTTGATTTTGGTTGATGCCTGTCTAGCAATGGTAGTGTATGTTCTTGCTTACCAATGTACGCTTGTACCTCACTCCTGGGCGGTGAAATTGGTTAAGCTCTTGAGTAGTACGCAAATGTTGGCAATTTCAATGTCCCCAGAGTCCCTGCTGGAGACAGGCTGACAGTCTTCTTCTGGGACCTTATGGAGAAGTTCTACTCTATGGACGTGGAGTTTCTGTGAGTCAGAATCCACAACAGCAACTGTGTGAAATCAAACTTGTAGTTTTGCTTAAATGACCATGTACTGGTTAATGTGTACATTTATACAAGAAACATTTAAATGGCTATATAGGATGTAACAGAATTTATCAGTTCATTCTTGTTCTTTTGGACAATTTTTATTCCTTAAGCTATTTGTATTGGAGCTTTGATGGTGTAGTGGTTACACGTTGAGCTACCAACTTTGAGGTGAGCAGTTCAAAACCATCACTTGCTCACAGAGGGAAAGATGAGGCTTTCTACTCTTGTACAGAGTTGCAGACAAGGAGTCCCATAGGGACAGTGCTCCCTGTCCTATAGGGTGTCTGTGAGTCAGAATTAACTCAATGGCAGTGAGCTTAATCTACTTGTACAGTAACAATACTTCAAGAAAGACCTCCTTTCATGTGGCATGTATAATTACTTTCTGATGATTTCTCCTCAAATGTAGAGTTGGTGGATAAAAATACGTCATTTCACAAATGTGGTGTAAAGATTCTAGTAAAGAATATAAAAAAGTGTTCGCTCATATGTATCTGCTGTTTAAATATACTTAGTTTCCTTTGAGTGCAGTGTTGAAAGGGACTTTTGGTTGAGTGGGAGTAGGTTTTGATAATTCTCCCCTGACTGCCCATTCTGCTAAGAATATCTTTGGATAGTAAGAAGGAAGCATAAAGGTTAAGGGTCAGGGAGTAGATAACCCCCCCCCCCAAAAAAAAAAAGGACAGGGTATAGGACAAGATAGATTGTCCTTGAATGTTTTGTAAACCTTCTCTTCACCTGCTTCTAGAAGGGCCTGGGAGGCACAGTGGGTTATCGTTCTGCTACTAGCCCGAGTGGCTACATTTCAATCAACCAGCAGCTCCAAGGGAGAAAAGTGTGGCAATGTGCTTTCCTAAAATTCACAGGCTTGGAACCTCTTTGGGGTGGTTTTATTCTGTCCTATAGCGTCACTATGGATTCTTACTGACTCAGTGGCAGTGGTTTGGGTTTTTGTTTGGGTTGGGGCTGATTCTAAGTGTGTTATGTTTGGTCACATATGGGGAGAGGTAACATTTGCAGTGTTAACTAAAATTCAGCAAGTTCTAGATTTTAGTTCATTTTTCTTTTACTTCAATTATTATCATCATTAGGCTCCGTGGGGAGTTAACAAAAAGGGAGTTTGCTTCGTTTTAACTTAGAGCATGAGGACTTGGTGATTTTTTTTTTTTTTTTTTTGGCAGCGTGTTCTGAGATTCTCTTTAGCTCTGTTCCCACCTACTTCCCTAAAATAAGAAATTGTGATTGTGTGACCATGGATATTTATTGCTCCAAGATTTAGCAAATAGCAAATAGATTTCATACATCAAAGTAATTTGCATTGTATGCTTGAGACATTTCCTCTGGGGGATATAATACTTTTATATCCTAGGGTAGTTGGAAAGGTTGTGAGATACATGTTAGGATTTGAATTATGTTCCACTCTTCTTAGAAAAAACAAAAAAAAATACTTTCTAACCTCTTTGCCTGTGATTATAATTTCATTGGGGAATGGATTACCTTGGTTATGTTAAAGAGGCAGGATTAGTGTAGTGTATATCTTGAGTCATTCTTGTGATTAAAATAAAAACAGAGATTTAAAATGTACAGTTGCCATGATTTCTGGAGGTCTCCAAGGAACCGGTGTGGCTGCGGAAGATACCAAGTGTTTCTTCTGAGAACCACCACTGAGGGAACGTCTTTAGAACCAGCAGCCTGAATTCTGACTTCTAGCCTTGTCAACTGCAAGAAAATGAAGCTCTGTTTGTTAAAGCCATCCTTTTGGGGGTAATTATAGATTGTGTAGACAAACATAAGGACAAATTCACTTTCATTTTATTTCCCACCTACAAGGAGTCTTTGACTTTGATAGGCTGAATGGAAGAATATTTGGAGGAATGATTTTACTGAAGTATATAGCATCTTTAGTCAAATGGCCTCAGGGTGATGTCTGATCTCTTCTGGCTTCACAAGGGTGGGGGAAGGAGAATCCCCTTAGTATCATTCCAAGACTGATTGTTATGAGTCTGAGGTCCGACAGGCTTTCCCCTCCCCCTCAGTCTCAATGCTGACACCAACCATCCCTCCCTCTGCTTTCCAGCTGGGTTTCAAAATTCATTGTAATGGCCACACAGAACTTATAGACATTAGTCATGATTGTGTTGTCTACTGCTGCTGCCACTTTTCTGGCACATCTCTGGTGCCATCGTTTTTCATTCGGAATGAAGATGGTCAGCGGAGAGCTCTCGGGGCCCAAAGGAAACACCTGACTCCTGGTCCTTCTTTTTTGATGACTTTAAGATCCCCCTTTTCTGCTTCTGAGCTGGTTCACTTACAACCCAAACCTGACTGATTCCCAAGATAAAGTTCCATACTCTCGATTTACAAGCTCCTGTGCAAAGACTGTTGATGTGGTGGATGTGGGTGTGGTTGAGCAGGTTCACACTCATGGCAATGCTAGGTGCCCCAGAAGGAAACATTTGTGGGACTGTGGCTATGAGAGGCACATAATCCACAATACTACATATGTTAATTCAGAGAGTATCACAGAAGGGGCCCGCATATGTTTGGAATTATAGGAAAGGCCAAGATGCACTGAACGGCCAGGTTGAATGATCCCACTTGGAATGGATTCATGAAAGCAGGTTTCGTAATTTGAGCCATACCTCTATACAGTTCTCTCCATGCCCTATGCCAATTAGAAAATGAAAACAAAAATATACATTTAGTATTGATTCTTCAAATCAGAAAATGACTGTTATTTATAATGCATGTGAAAGGAGATATGTACCAGAATATTAACAGAAAATATAGTTCTACTGCCAGAAGCTTCAGATCAGCACCCACATTTGTTTACTGATTCAGTTCCTCATTTGATTGTTTCATTTGCTTAAAGCAGGAGGCAGCATATTTTCCCTTTCAAATCATGCATTGAGGATTATTGCCACAGTCAACGTGAACACTGTGCTCACTTGATTTCTTTTTGATTCATTACATTATATGGTGCTGGTATCAAGTACTCTTGAATTGGTTCTGACTCATCGCCTCCCATTGTACTACACAAAGCTGCATGGTCTGGCTCTAGGTCATGTCTACCTTTGAGGCCAGGCTGACAGACACTATGCCAGTCCATCTTGCTGAGGGTCTTTCTCTCTCTCACTGACCCTCTGCTTTCCCAAGCGCGATGTCCCTCTCCGGAGACTGGTCTCTTCTGAAGACGTGTCTAGAGTATGTCAGCCCAAGTCTGACTGTTCTTTTTTCTCAGGACAATCTGGATATGCTTCTTCTAAGAGAGCGTTACCTGGATTCTTCACCAAATCATAATTCAAATGCATCAGCTTCTTTTAGTTGTCCTTATTGGTTGTTCCACTTGTTTATTGAAACATGCCAACTGGCATTCAGCCAATCCTTGTTTTTTGGTCATGCATTTAGTACAGCGTGGAATAAGTCCTTCAGTACCATTGATCTTGATCATATGCCACCTCCCCAATAAGTTGGGCATCAAAGAATTCTTTTGGGTACAGACACTCTGTGTATCATCTGTTGGTACCCATAGAATCAATCCTTCAATATTAGAATTCAAGGCTTGACAGTTTTCTTCATTGTTTTCAGCTTGAGAAGTGGTAAGCATATGAGGTAAGTTAAAGTTTATTGTGCCATCCTGGCTGATAAACACGTGGGGTTAATTGAAGGGCAGAGGGATAAATGGCTCGGTGAGCCTCGCCTTTCTAGTTCTCG
>NW_022103968.1:42035836-42037953 GCF_000313985.2 Echinops telfairi
ATAGTTTTCCATATTAGTTTTCTTCTTCGTCTTTGCTATTTCATTATATTGTTTTACATTGCATTCTCAACTGCACCTTGCTAAGTTTCTTTCCTGTATTTCTTATATTCTATTTAGCTAGTCTACATTCAAGGGCAAGTTTCCAAGTCCCTTCTTACATTCGTTGTCTTCTTTTCTTTCTTTCCAGTCTTTATATGGACCCTTTGCCTTCTTCATGTATGATGTTGATGTCATCTCACAATTCATATGGTCTTCAATAATTGGTGTGCTGTGTGTCAAATCTATTCTTGAGGTGGTCTCTAAATTCATGTCTTTAACCAGCTGCTGTTATCTAACTTCAGACTAACAATGATCCTATAGGAAAGAGTAGAACTGCCCCTATAGTGTTTTCAAGACTGTAATCTTGAGAGAAGTGGAGGGCCACACCCTGCCCCTGGAGAGCAGCCGGTAGGCTCCCAGTGCAGCCATTCAGTTCCGGGTAGCCACCAAGCACCTCACCATTGTGCCTCCTGAGCCCCTTGATGTGGGAGTGAAACTGAAATAAATTTTAAAAGTCATCAGAAGTAGTCATAAAACTAAAAGGTAGAATTTCCTCGAAATACATTTAGCCTCAGTGAATGAAAGACACTCCAACATTTATAGCAGTTTGAAATGGGAATGGGCTATCTCAGGAAGTACACAAGTGGAGCGATAGAAAGGAGGTCCAGTAATAATCAATTGAACCCAGGAATCACTGGGTAAGCCCTTGATTTTTCCCCCCTAGAACTAGGTTTTAAGCAGCAGATTCTGTAATGATTCTGAGGCAGATGTGTGTAGGAAAATGGTTTCTATTAACCTGAGGAAATATTTTTTATTCTTCTGTAGTATGTTTATTTAGAGCCGTCTTATATAGTGTTCTATTTTAAAGTTGTTGAGATATGGACTTTTCAATCATCCATATTCAACATTATATTTTGTTTTAGGTGTGAGGGCCCGTGGACAGGCTAAGACACAAGTGCATTTTATAGATCTTATTTTATCCATAACATGTTGGTGCACACTAAAGCTCAGGTATTCTTGCCTCTTTTGGGCTGGGAGTACATTTGGCTGGTAATGGAAAGGTTGGTAGTTTGTATCCACCAGCAGCACAGGGGAAGAAACAGGTCTTTTCCAATTCAATTAACAGCCAAGAAATTCCTATTTAACAGTTCTACTCTTTACAGCATGGGTCACCATGAGTCTGAATCAACTGGATAAGACAAGACCACAATCCAAATAGTACCAATAAATGTTACATTTATTGTTCTTGACTGAGTCTATATGAGTTACTTCTATCAACAATAATTTTTAGAAGCAATCTGTTAGCCCATAGGAATAAAATGATGTAAAATGATATGACGTTCTTTGAAAGACAAGCTGTGGTTTATTTATTTACATTCTCCTAATGCTTGGTTCTCAAATAATGTTGCATTAATTGGTGGCCAGACATTACAGTTTGGATTCCAGAGATGAGTCAGCACGCCACCGTGGGAAAGGACATTTCACATGGAAAAAGCAGCCTGCACCGAGTTCTGACTGAGTGTCTTTGGGAATAGGTGAGGCATCTTTGTACCTGGCGCATAAATGATGGCAAGAATGAGGGCTGGGAAAGTGTCTCAGAAGATTCAGCTGTAATCATAACTGAGTCGTAAATGGGAAACCTGGAGTGTCAGGGGACAGGAAGTGTGCCAGAAGCTTCATTTAGCCCATGGTCACAATCTAGATCGATGCAGGGGTCCCTTTTAGGTACACTCTCCGCAATGATGAGCATTTTTGGACCATCAGATTGTGCTCATCAGCGATTGGAGGAGCTGCACAGGATATGTGTGTATCCCCTCAGTCACCCAGCCTCTGGGGTTTGGGGAGAGGCCCGCATTAGGAGGTGCTAAGGTCATGCTTGCATTCCTTGCAAAGGAGCCAGCATTCCAGAAGTCTGTGCAACTGTTTATGCCTGAATTATCCTTTCAGACATTTAAAGGTCTGGAATGGCCACAGTCAGTCAAGATGTTACGTTATTAAAGTCAAGGGAAATAGAGGAAAGAGCTGGGAGGCAAAGGGCATTTAGAGAGGTCTAGATAAAGACATGTACATATGCAAAT
>NW_022103968.1:42039804-42062878 GCF_000313985.2 Echinops telfairi
TCCTTCCTTCCTTCCTTCCTTCCTTCCTTCCTTCCTTCCTTCCTTCCATCCATCCCATCCTTCCATTCACCCGCCCATCCATCCATTGTGTCAATAACTTTTGTACATACTGTATATCGCCATCATCGTGTTCAAAGCATTTTCTTTCTACTTGAGCCCTTGGTATCAGCTCCTCACTTTTCTCCCTCCCTCTTCCTACCTTCCTCCCTCATGAACCCTTGATAAATTATAAATTATTATTATTTTCATATCTTACATCACTACTGTCTCCCTTCACCCACTTTTCTGTTGTTTGTCCCCCTGTGGGTGGTGCTGGTAATGTTATATGTCGATCATTGTGATTGGTTCCCCCTTTCTCCCCCCACCTCCCCCCTACCCTCCTGGCATAACTACTCACATTATTGATCTTGAAGGGTTTATCTGCCCTGGTTTCTCTGTGTTGAGGGCTCTTATCTGTACCAGAGTACATGCTCTGGTCTAGCCAGATTTATAAGGTAGAATTGGGATCATAATATTGGGTTGGGGGAGGAAGCATTAAAGAACTAGAGAAATGTTTTATGTTTCCTCAGTGCTATACTGAACTCTGAATGGCTCGTCTCTTCCTTGTGACCCCTCTGTAAGAGGATGTCCAATTGTCCACAGTTGGGCTTTAGGTCTCCACTCTTCCCTCCCCCTTATTCACCTAGATATGATCTTTTGTTCTGGGCCGTTGATGCCTCATACCTTATCCCATTGACCCCACATGATCACACAGGCTGGTGAGCTTCTTCCGTGTGAGCTTTCTTGCTTCTCATATTCCCACTCTTATGGAAGTGCATACACACACTTCACTGAAGTATTTTTGATTGGTCTCCTTTAGATTAAAGACAATACTACTGCTTTCCTAGTCTAACAAAGCCTCCCTGAGGCTGGATCTTGCCTGCATCGCCTCCATTTTCTCTTACCACCTTTTGGACCTTTTTCAGTCTCTGGAGCTTGCGTGGCTTTCCCCACTGTAGCCTTTACCCAGACTTTCCTTTCTCTGGAATGGAATATAGCTTTATTCTTTCACTGTTTTTCCACCACAAAGCGGAAACTATGTGACTCCTGTTCACTGCATCTCCACTATTCTCAACAGAGAAGAGGTGGTCAAAGAGTATTTTAGAAGTTGATGAATAAATGATACTACATTAGATTAAAAAATTCTAGGAACCTTATTTCCCTTACCTGTAGAAATGGTCATTGGTCTCTCCAGAAATTAAGTTTATTTAGTTTACCTATCAAGTTTTTCGGGAGAAGTTAAGTGATAAGAGTAAGGTGATGGTTGGAGCCTGAAAACTCAAGTTTTGGTCTTTACTCTCGAACTTGGCTTCCTGGCCTTTGCCACTTCTGAAATGTGTTATAATTTCTCTGAGCTTCGGAAACAACCATCCCCTGCCAGTGAGTTCATTCTGATTCATAGAACCCTAGGGGATAGAGTTGGGCTGTTATTTCGAGGTGTACTAGATGGTAAATCTGTAAGGAAGAAGACAACCTTGATCTGCCTCCTGCACTGTAGGCTTCATGCCTTGGGCGGCTAACCTACAAGGTCAGCAGTTCAAAACCTCCCAACCTTCCTCATGCCGCCACTCCTCAGTATAGTGCCTCAAGTTGTGGTGACCCCCAACCATGAAATTATTCGTTGCTACTTCATAACTGTCATTTTGCTACTGTGATGAATCGTCATGTAAATATCTGATATGCAGGATGTATTTTCATCATTACAAATAGAATATAATTAAAGCAGCGTGATTCATCACAAAAACAATATGTAATTATATATTGTGAAATTTTTATGTCTAATGACAAATAAATGAAACTGTGTCTTGAAGCATGGTGTAGCATGGGTCACAGTCTTCACACCGGCCACTCGTCTGTGTGAGTATCTGCATGTGGGTGGACCCGCCTGGAGACAGATAGAGGAGCCGTGTCTCTGTTCCTAAGACCATCAGAAATCTGTTTTCCGATGGTCTTAGCAACCCCTGTGAAAGGGTCATCGGACCCTCAAAGGGGTCGCGACCCACAGCTTGAGAACCCTTCCAAGTAGAAAGGCGTGACTTCCTACGCCCAGAAACAGTTGGGAAACCCACAGGGACAGTTCCAGCCTGTCGGGAGGGTTGCTGAGTCTGAATGGCCGTGACGGCAGTGAGAAAGGCGTCTGGAAACCCGGCCGTAATGGAGACTCTGCTTCGGGAAGGGGCCTCCACCGGCCTTCTCGGTGCCACGTGCCCAGCTGCAGCCCCTTCAGAGGCTGCCTCTTTCTCCCCATGAAGGCAGCTGGATGGAAGTGGGGAGTGGTGTTTGGGGGTAGAAAACAACACGCAACAAATAGATTACCTGTGGAAGCCAGGTTGTTACAGGAATAGATGTAGGATCTGTGCTCCCAGGTGCCAGGGATCTTGCCATGTACCACTGCGCATTCTAATCCGAAGTGGTGACAAAGGAAAAAGAGTCGCTCTTTCGCTCAGGGTGTCAACAAGTCTCTAGGCAGGGCCTATGCAGCTCTTTTACTGCAAATATGTTTTACATCAGTAATTTCAGCCATTCATTTCTAGGAGTCCATTCCTAGCTTCTTTTCTCCTGAAGTTGCATAATCCTCTAGTGGAAATAAAAACAGAAACATGTATGGGAAACAAGAAGGTAGCATGGATTCTTGAAGCAGCTATGTAGCACAACGAGATAGACCAAGTCAAAGGGTCTTACTTCTGAGGCAACGAGATAGACCAAGTCAAAGGGTCTTACTTCTTGGTCTATGCCCCTGCCAGGGCCATGACATTTAGTCTCCTCACAGAACGAGCCCATCCCCACCACTAAGTGCATGGGCACTTCTCTGATGTGGGAATGTTTCCTGTATTCCAGGGTATCTAAAAATGGCTTTCTTTAGCACTTCCCTTTTTCATTACAGTTATGCCCCTGAACATGAGCTAGTCACACAGAACCATTGATAAACACAGTTTTGAACTCAATCTTCTGGTTAGCACAGACCATTCTGGAACTATTGGATAAGGCCTTAAGAAAAACAAATTTGTCTAGTTTTCTGGAAAAGTGTGCTTTCCTATGTTATGCTAACTCTCAGTTTCTCATGCTGAATTTGCACCACAATCTAAGTATATTGTTCTTTGTTATGCAATGACATTATTAGTGAATCTGGCAATATACGCAGTTATCCTTCCTCCTGCTTAAAGAGCAAAGTTTTTGTCTTTTTAGCTAGGTTACTTTCTATCAGTCTTATTTTTACTGCCTTGATTTCAGAAAACAGCAAACACATATACCTCTATAGTCTTACATGCGTCTACAAACTGACACTGTGTCAAATGGTTTGATTGACCGATTCTCACCAGGGAAAGGACAGGAAAATAAAAGGAGGTTCACAAGAGAGACCTGTTCGTGTAAGGGAACAATTTCTTGAGGCAGGTGTGTGTATGTATACACACTAAATCTGAACTCAGTTGATCCAGTATCCAGGACTCTAACAGTTGAACAGCCTGGTATATTTGTCACAATATACTTCAACTGAACCTCAGTGCTGGCTTGTTGGCAAAGCCTAACATATGGTCCTTTAATGAGAGACACATTAACAATTTCAGATATGAGTAATACAGCAGGGGGGTTGGTTGTACGGTCTTTTATTGGAATAAGAATTAAGTAACAGCTGTTTACAAGGTATGGAGTACTACTGTTTGAAATATGGACACTTCAGTGCAAAATGGTAAGTGAAATGCATGTACTTGAAAAAAATTATATGTTTTGTATGCTTCTGTGTATTTTATGCTTAAATTTTCATGCTCTATAATATCACAGTAAGCACTGCACAGCTAGCTGATTCTCATTTCATTCCAATTGCCATTTGAAAACCTACAAATTCAAGTGACAATATTTATTATGTTACAGGCAGTCCCCAGGTTATGGACGTCCAATTTACGGACAATTCCCAGTTACCCTTCAATACAGGATTTCAAATAGATTCAAATTTGTTTTGTCATGATTGATGAAATGAACCAGGAAAAGACGACTTTTTTTATTTTTTATAATTTCAGTGATTGTAATGGTGGTTGAAACAGGAAAAATTACAGCTTAAAGCCCCGGAATAGGAGGCTTGGAAGAGACATAGTGAGACTTTTCAGGAACTTGATGGGTGAGACTGTATTATTGACTGACAGAACGGTGGAAAGTCACACACATTCAAAGAGGCATGGTTGACCATTCCCTTTGAGTGGGGACATTGTTGTGCTTAAGTGCATGCTGCCATCTTTGAGCAGGTCATGACTATTCCCACTCTGTCAGCTGTTCAAAACTCTGCTTTAATCTTACGGCAATTTGCCCACAGTTTGAAACAATCGAGACAACCATAGTCCCCATAAACTCAGCACATTAACTTTCTCTTGCTGCACATGCAAGGTCTAAATCACTGAAAGGGCTTCGAGCCTTTGTTCAACTACCGTAAGGCTAAATAAGAACTGCCTATACCTTTTTTAACTGCCCTACTATTATTTAAAATGCAGTTAAGAACAGCTCTCATTCATAATCCTTGTACTGCTTCTTTTAGAGAAAAGGCAGTGAACTCTTCAGTGCAATGAAAAAATAATATTTCTCAATGTAAGCGATGGCACACTTTCTGGAATGTAAGGTATCGTCCAAACGATGGTTGGAATCAAGTACAAATTCTTGTCCTGCACTTTATTAGACATGTTTCTTTACTTGCTCACACTCATAGCCCCTTGTAGAGAACCCACCTCTTCCTTGGCTCCTAGAACTTGTGAAACCACTTCTCAGACGGCTCATCCCCATTGCTGACCATGGTTAATGGACCAGGGATAGACCACTGTTGTGGATTGAATTATGCCCAGCCAAAATACACTTTGGAATCCTGGCCCTTATGCCTGTGCATATAATCTTGTTTGGAATTAGTTCTTCTTTTATGATTAATAAGGCCATGCCATTATGGATAGATCCTAAACCTAATCACCTCTGACTTAGCAAAGAAAAGGCCTTACTGGACACCCACATAGAGATACCCCTCGGGGAAGGCAGACACTATGTGAAGCTGCCTACAAGTAAAAAAAAAATCACCAAGGAACCAAGAAATGTATAGGACTGCCAACATAGCTGGAATACATCAGTTATTTGATTAGTTAGATGTGTTATTTTAGCCTGCAGCACCACAAGAAAATGAATTCTTACTTTGTAAAGCAACCTGATTATGAATGTTTGTATTATAGCCGCACTAGGTAACTAAGAGAATTCTTGGTCAAAGTGGAGAACATTCATTAGTTGGACAGAGACCAATTACGTTCTCTCTCTCCAAAATTCTCACAGAGTGACACAAAGAAAAGAGCCAGGGATGAGCCCTGAGAATGAAATATGATGTGCACTGTGGGATAACAAGGCTGTCATGATTAGCACATGCAAGATACAAATGCAAAAAAGGTGAAGGGTAGGGATAGGAGCTACAGGCAAGATGCGGTTGACAACCAAGAAGCATGAACAAAAAGAAGAGAAAGAAAGCACCACACCAGGGTCTGATACAATGTTTCCAGTGTCTGTGAGATCCTCCTTAACTTCATTGTCAGTCCTTAATATAGTCATCTTTAGCTCAGTGAAGTTGAATGCATTTCTGTTTTTTTCAGCCAAACAAATATTGATGGGAAAGCCCATTTTGCAGCATGATCTTTTGCTATACTATGATTTAGAATCTATGTATGTGCCCCAATCTGCAATGTAAGATCATTTTACAAATGACTAGAAAACTTTAATATTACAGTGTGATAAAAATAGTGTTCCAATATGGGAGATATATTCCAGATGGAATGTTATTAAAGCTTATAAGTCTAGAGTAAACATGGACTTGTTCACCAATTTTTGAATATAAGAACCAGATGGCATCTTTTAGGCCTTACAAAGAGTATTTTCATTCAACAGTACCTTACCAAATAGAAATGGAATACATTGAATGCATTAATACTATGCATGGCTTAAGCTTAGAATTTAAATGAAGGTCTCAGAGAAATTTATGTGGGAGAGACCGTAACAGGTGATTAAGAGAAATAATAGAATGTGATTACACTTTTAAAGGAAGAATGATCACATCTCCCAACCACATGCCTCCCTTTGATGACTAGATTCTATAACAAGTTGTACCATCTCCCCCAGGATTCCCCGTGGCTGCCAGATATGAGTTGGCCCTGTGACAGTCAGATGACTCATTTCATTCTTTCCGATTCATCCACTTGTCCAGAATCTGTGGAACTTACACAGTGGGAACATGCTCTTGTCTTTAGTTCATCAAAGTCCAGAACAAGGTGCAGATTTTTCAAATCCACATTATAAATCATTTGAAGTTGGGAGTTTTTCACATGTCAAATCTGGCAATGAACTCTTTGGGCTCAACAGTGTGACCTTGGAACAGTGGCTGACTCTCTTAAGGGCTTGGTGCTTACAACTATAACCCTGAATTCATCAAAAATTACCGAAGACCCTTCTCGCTCCTCCATTTCCATGTGGTGATGGAACACATATCCCTACTCATGAACCCATTGGTCTGTCATTCTAGTTACGGTTGAATCCACCCCCTAACTTTAACCAATATATCGACTTTCTACACTATGATGACCCACTCCAATTGCACTGAAATAGGAAAGCTGTTTGCTGTATCCTTTTTATAAACTTTTCCAAAAACATAATATCCCACATTAAAGATAAGAGTAATGCAGGAAGACATGCCCCCACACTGTGTGACGGAGAACTAAAACAATGATAGGCAATCAAGAAAATAACAACAAAAAGCCATTTCTAAGGGTCATAAATAACTTTATACAGCACTTTTCCAAATGTTTTTTTCTCAAAAAGGCTTAGCCAGAAAACACCGATGTTAGCCTAAAGGTTCATTTCTGGATCGAAATTGAGGAGAAAAAACCCTCTTTACAAAACAAAACACAGAATCCCAGCTTATAATTGTTGCCAAAACTCCTGACCACATAGCAGGGGTCTTCAAAAAATTGTGGTAAGGTGGAATTAAAAGAAAATGAAATTTCGCACGATCTCTTTGAAGCCCCTTTGTGCCTCTGACAGTTTAATCACGTTTTGTGGGCTGTTCATCAACTGTTTTCTGTTTTTTACATAACAAAGTCTATGTACCTTTCCTAAGTGGTTTGATATCAAACCTCTAGTGTTAATTTTGATTTCCTATTTCCAAGAGACCAGAACAAGACCTGAATGTGGAAATCTAAAGCGGGCCCTCCGTGCTATGGCATGATAGTAAGAGTGCTGGAGAGAAATATATTCTGAGAACAATTTTCCCTGCAGGGAGTCCAAGTTACCGTCTATAGAAATACAAATGACTCAATCAAAGAATAAAAGCTTTCAAACTACAGGTTAAGAACTCTTTGACATGATTCAGCCTTTCTGTAATGCTGTGGTAGCTAGCAAAGACATATGTCTGCTAGTTTGTTCCTCGATTTTAAAACTAGATATTGACATTGTACTCCTCGTGGACCTCAGTGGGAGAGTCCATGGAGGTGGAGCCGGGTTGACTTTCAGTCACAGCTTGTCCATGTGCCATATTCACGTCGCACTCTGATGAATGACGTCAGACCCCATCATTGCCATTTTAAAGCATTATCTTGTAAGTTGTCATCTGGCTTTGTTGTTCCGAGGTTTTTTAGTACTCTGCTTGAAGGCTGCAGAGGTGGATTTTATGAAGATCACCATTGAAACCATTCCTTGAAAAAAACTTCTTCCATAGTCATAATCAGTTTAAAAGAAAAGTCAAGAAGCTGAACTTGCGATTTTCTTTACAGAATATTGTAAAAATATTGTAAAAACAAAACAGTGACAGGGAAATGTAGAAATGGAAAAGAAGAATTTTAAAATTTATGATTTTTAATGTATGAATTTAATGATGAAAATTATGAAAACACATAAACATCTACACTGATGAGCCCTGGTGGCTTAATGGTTGAACTGGTGGACCGTTCACCTCAAGGCACCCAGTTCAAACTCATCAACATCTCGTGAGAACTGTAAGGTTTTCTGCTCCTGTAAAGACTGACAGCCTCAGAAACCCACAGGGGGACTTCTACTCTGTCCTAGAGGGCTTCTCGAAGTTGAAATCAACTCAGGGTAGTGAGGGAGGGATCCCGTGTCTAGGAGGTCTGATGGAGCAGTAGTTGGTACTTGGGTGCTAACTGAAAGCTTGGTCTTTGGGATGCTTCTGCCACTTAAATGGAGAAAGAGGAGAAAGACGTGGCAATCCGCTTCCACGAAGGTTTAGAGCTTTGGAAAGTCTATGGAGCGGTACAACCCTGCCTTATAGGACCACTATTATTTATCATTGACTCAAGAGCACAACAAAACAACAACCTGTCTTGAAGAAAACAGAAAGCATATAAAAGTGTCATAAGAAATAATTATCACTGAGAGAGAGAGAATAAACCAAATGTATTTCTAATTTAGAGGACACTCTAATTTAGAGGATAGGAATCAGAAAACATTCTCTGTTTTCCCAGTATACTGATTCTAGATATGCATATTAATATTTCGAGGGCTTTTTAAATTCATATTTCTGGGCTTCACTCCCAGAGTTTCTGGTACCTAGCTCTGGGGTAAGATTGAGAATTTGTATTTCTAATGGGGGCTGCGGACACTAGTGGTAGAGGTTTGAGGCCCAAACTTTGAGAATTATTGCACTAAGAACGAGAACAATGAATCCCAGTTCCAGTGGGATTTTGCATAAATCAATTGACCCAGTAAACTGCTTTTCTGTATCTGTGCAACATAGATTTTTATTGGCTGTACAATAACCTCATTGCCATTATGACCAAATAAATGTGATAAACAATTAATAGTATGCAGCTATATAGCCATTTATACTGATCATTAATTTACCACATTAAAGAAAATTCATACCTTGTTTAAAGTGGAAACCAGTCAGAGAAGGAATATTTTTCCACTACAAAAGAGAGAGGAAAAAGTAATGAAATGGAATCTGGTCAAAGGCAGAAAACTTGTGAGACAGAGAAAAACAAGGCAGTTCATCCAAATTCAGACTCTCAAAGATCTCATGGTATTATTTTATTCACAATACAGAAATGTTCATTCCTCCCTATGATAACTGTTGCCTCATTGCCTCAGCATTACATGACATTTTTTAATTGAGCAGAGTTGCTTCATAGGACATGTTTCATGGGGGCTGTGGCTAGGATCATTTTCTCAGCGGGACACCGCAGTCAACATTCTACACCCTACGCTGGTGAGTAGCTAGTGAGCAGCCATCTAAGGTGCAACTGTTGGTCTCTCTCCAAGTGAAGAAGAATGATGGAATTCAAAGATGTGTGGAGCCAATCAGTCCCGTGGACTGATGGATCATGGAGCATTGGTCTCTAGGACTGTGGGACTGGAAGGAGATGGTACCTGGCTGTCACTGCCAGCTGCTGGTTTAGTATCACAATTGGAATTCTTGGGTAAAGTTGGAGAAAAATGTGGACTAAAACTCAAAATTATAAAAAATACCTGGCTTGTGTATTGGATAGACATAGGTTGAAACTCTGAGACCTTATTCACCCTAAAGATCTGGAAATAAACTCAACCTCGTGGCTCAAATTTCAACCCAACAACAGACCTTTAGAAGAAACTGTAACAGGGGGTCGGGGTGGGGGTGTATGTACAACATAGAATAATCAATCATTTGGGATAAAAGAACAGCATTTGCTCAATGAGAAATTTCACAAGTGTTAGGAAAGGAGGAGGAATGGACAGAGGAGAAAAGGAAGGACGTAGAATAAGATGTTTCCCTGAAGGAATTACAGACAATGAGATGAAACAAAATATATATGGATTTTTAAATGGAAAACTGAGCTGCTCTGTAAATGTTCATCCAATTGACCCTAAAAATAAAATATTTCAAAACCAGGACATCACTTTAACGTGTATTAGACCCAATCATGGTATTTTCAATCACCTCATATGCATGTGAAAGCTGGATAATAAAGAATACCAGAGAGAGAGAGAGAGAGAGAAAGAATTGATACATTAAAATTATCATATTGGTGAAGAATATAGAAATTAATTTGGACTGCCAGAAAACATACAAATTGTCTAGGAATAAGTACAACCAGATGCTCTTTAGAAGCTAGGAGGGCAATACTTCACAACGCTCACTTCCTTTGGACATTGAGGACAGAGAGGTTTATGTCAAGGAAATGGCTTACAGAGTTGTAGAAGTGGACAAGTTCTAAGTCCGTCAGCATCAGGTGTCAGGCAGGAGGCTTTTCCTGACTCATGTAGCTCCAGGGGCTCATGAATCCAACATTGGTAGGTCAAATGGCAAACAGCTGCTGTCTCTCAAGAGCAGCAGGCAATTCAACAGTCTGCTGATACAAGTCCAAATAACTGGAGGTCATATGATGAGCCAGATGCCAAATCCAGACCCAGGAAAGAAGGAGCATGCTTTTTCACAGTGCCCTCTTAATATTGGACACGGGCCATATCTCTGAAGAGATCACATCAGGGATGGATTTACTATGTCTTATCTGCTAAGCCAGTGAGAATCCTGCCCATCAAATTGACATAAACCCTTTGGATTGCGATAACAGTTGTATGAGCCCCTAATAAAATGTTTAAAAATAAATAAATAAAATAAACCCTTTCACTATCACAGACATTATCAGGAGAGAAAAGTACCTGGAAAGAGACAGCATGTTAGGTAAAGTAGACGGTTCAGAGAAAAAGTGGAGGGGCTTTGTGTTAGTCCGGGTAGACTAGAGAAACAAATTCATAGACACTCATATGGGTAAGAAAGAGGTTTATATACAAGAACAACTAAATATTGAGAAAACATCCCAGCCAAGTCCAGATCAAAGCCAACAGTCTGAGACTAGCCCACATGTCCAATACCAATCTATAAAGTCCTCAGACTCATGAACACATGCAATGATGTCAAATGCAGGACAATCACAAGCCAGTGGGTGGAAAGTCTTGTGAATCCAGTGGCGTTGTAAGCATCTCAGCGCTGGCTGGGGTCTCCATGTGGCTTCTCTAATTCCTAGGATACGGAGTTTATCAACCATGTGTTTTGTCAGTAGAGTGTCTCTTGGGAAGGGAGTGAGTCATGAGAGAGAGTCTCTCCTCCCTCCAAGGAGGAAATCCAAGATTTCCCAGAATTCTCAGGCCCACACAGCGGCCTCATTGGCTATGATCTGATGGAGAGACTAGACTCCACCCCTTCACTCTTAATCCTCTCTAGTCCCAAATGGAGACCAGATTATGTGACTACCACAGATGTTTTCGCAATATTCAATTGCTTTTGTATACGTATAACGCTCTTTCTTATACACATGAGTGTCTCTGAATTTGTTTCTCTAGTCTACCCAGCCTAACCCAGCCTCCACCCTGATTTCTGTCCATTCAGTTGCCTCTTGATCCATATGAAAATTCCTCATGAGCACAAGGAATTGCTCTGGAATTCCCCTTTGTGGGCTCAAGGAGAGGCTGCACTTGTGAGAACCAGCACAGGACCGACCGGGCGCTCTTTGGTGGTGTTGTGCGCAGGGTTGCTATGAGTTTGAACTCGGCTGACAGCACCTAACAGCAACAACTATATGGTTCGGTTGTCTTTGTTGTCAAAATGTGTGCCCTTTCTTGCGGTCCATTTGCCAATAGTCTGTGCAATGGGAAATTCGGCACCAAAGAAACAGGCCATACTTTATGTAATACAGTGAACCCTCGTTTATCGCGGTTAATCGGTTCTAGACCCTACCGTGATAAATGAAATTCCGCGAAGTAGGATTCCTTATTTGTAAATCAAATATTGTCGTAGTTAGAGCATAGAGGACATGAAAAACACCCTTTAGCCACCATTACACTCATATTACCCAATTTATTAAACGAAAAAGGGAAAATACAGTAAAACATTTTGGACATTACAATTATCATTTATAAGTGAAAGTAGCCGTAGCACAGATGTTTTTTTCCTCTTTACGGATGGAGCGAACGGAAGACTCATTCAAGTCGAAATGGCGTGCAACCTCCACGATTTTCTTGCCATCTTTGATCATATCCAAAAGTTTTACCTTTTCCTGGATGGTGAGCATCTTCCTCTGGCGCTTATTTTTATTGTCAGAAGGCTTAGAAGAAGCAGCTCGTTTAGCAGCCATCATAGGGCTTAGATAAAATTTCTTAAAAATCGCAAACAATTACAGTACACGGTACAAAAACAAAAATGCATCTGATATGTAGCTCCGATATGTAGCGATGCAGACAGAAGCGTGTACAGTATGAGCCAATCAGTGGCAGTAATGACAGAGCATGCGCTGTTACGCAAAAACCGCGATAGAGTGAAGCCGCGGAAGTCGAAGCGCGAAGTGGCGAGGGTTCACTGTATTTTCATTCATCTCAAGGACCAGGCTCGTTCTTGTCCTGTAACATTGATTCCTTAGACCTACATAAAAGTTTGAACCAACCATACTATATAAAGCACCAACTCGATACCAAGAGAAATGGTTAGACAGTTGTCATCTAAGTTCGATTTTAGTCCTTGGATCCATACCCATGTGAAGGTAGGTAGATGGACAGAGACCATTTAAGCTGGTGTATGTCTCCTTCCTCCGGGTTTACCCTGTGGAGCCCTGGTGGCATCGAGGTGACAGGTCGGGCTGCAGTCAGGATGGTCGGCGGTGTAGAGAACCACCAGTAGCTCTGTGGGAGAAAGAGTGGACTTTCTCCTCCCGTACACACGTACAGTCTCAGAAACTCACAAGGGTCAGCATTGACTCGACTGCAGTGAGTCCTGGTTGGCCTAGGACTCTCCCAGTTCTTACTGCATCTGTGGTGTAGTTATTCAAGGCACCGTTTTCACTTCGAAGAGGAGCCCTAGCTGTTGAAACCCACCAGGTCCTGGGGGCAGACAGACGCGGCTCTCTGTTCCAAGAAACATTTAAGCGTAGAATCCCTGTGGAGTCAATGAAAGTAGGAATTGGCCCATTGGCAGTGGGGTTTTGTTTTCTTTGTTGGTTTACTTTCAATAATGTCTAGGTATATAGGGATTATACATTTTATAAATTCCCATCCTTTTTTCAGTGGCATTTCAACCACATTTCAACCATAGTTCAACCATCAAGCAACCACATGATGCTTCCATGACTCTCATTCTTTGCCTGATGGTACGACATAGTTCATTGGTCCTGCTAAATGTTTTTGCTCTGATGGCATTGAATGAAATCAGTCTGTTCCTCATTTTTGCTTTGTTTTCCTCAAGGTTGAAAGTTCCATTTACACAAAAGCGGTGTTCAAAAAAATGCATGTTGCATGCATACAAACACCCCTAAAGACACCGACTTTTAGAACATCCAGAGGATTGCTGGAGATGCGACAGCCATTCTCATGGAGGCCCTGGACAGATCGACCTAGCCCAGGTCCTGTTGGTGAGGCAAGACTGAATCCTGTAGTAATCTCTGAATTCTGCAGCAAATAGATCACGTTCAATTGGTGGAGAGAGTGGATGGAACTCATTCCCGACAGCAGTCTTCCCGCCCCCTCTGCGCTCCTTAAGATCTTTTGAATAAGGGTCTTAAGCGGTGAGAGACTCAGCATTTGGTGGCACCTATGTTCAAAGTGATTGCTCCCTAAAGATAAGTGACATATAAATAGAAATCCTTAAATTTGGAGAAAAAATTGAATAACTAAAGGAAAACATTTTGATGAAAATAAAATGCTTATCATAGTACTTCTCTAAATATCTGCCAAGAGAGCAAGTTCTTAGCATAAAATGTGGAACAGTTTTGATCCATCTGCAGTTGTTTTTCGATGCAAATTTAGCACACAAAAAAAGAAAGAAGAAAAAAACCACTGATATACTGCTATTGACTTCAGCACTTCAGGGTCTGATCTCATAAGTTTCAGACTGACCCCAAGCACCTGGTTCTAAGGAGTCTTAGATTTTATATTATTACTACTAATAATTCAAATTTATCTCATTGATTTATATTTGCTATTATCTTTGCATACCCTTTAGTATTTTCCATATGAACAAGGTCTAATGTCATTGAAATTATTCATTGCAAAACCATAAGTTAGAAAATTATACTCTCCTTTTTCACATAATTTATGAGTATGCTCCTAGCACACAAAAAATGCAGTAAACTCATTTTACAAGTCATGCTACTTAAGCTGGAAACATGATTATTTTTTTCCATTAGAACCTAGAAAGCCTGATTCACCTACAAATAGTAAGAGAATAGCGAATCATAAAATATTATTCTGCATTCAGTGCCATTGCTTTAGCTTGTTGAGTCTCCATAAATAATCATGTTCCCATTTAAACATGTTTAAACACAGAGCCTTCATATTTAAAATACAAAAGCTGGAATCACAATTATGGATGATGGTTCTCAAGTTTAAATCTTTACATTTAAAATTACACAAGTTATTTCTTTACATCTATAAGATATCATGAATTATTTTTCTCATGTGTTTTGTAGAGTTCCAAAGTAAAAATAAAACCAGCTGGGATATATATAATGAGCTTAAAATAATCAGTGGGAGGGGAGATCTAATAAAAGGATTTAGAATGATAGAAGCTTAAAAAAAATCTCTTTGGAGATGTATATATAATGTTTATAAAACATGATAAACAACATTTGAAAATTGGGCTTTGGCCAGCTGCTCTGTAGAAATAAATTAAAATAGAATTTATGTTCTTAGCTAAAATATCAGCTCACACTCTTCTGTAACCTTGCAAAAACAGAAATTGGTACTTAAATAGCATCTGTAACCCAGAAACCAGAAGTAAATAACAGAAATATTGAAATATATGAAAACAATATAGCAATGAACCAGATTTCATGAGCTCATTTTTTAAATACAGAAATAAATAGCAGGGAACTGATTTTAACACCTTCTTATGCTAAATAGCACACTAACAAGTATATATAAAAGTTCAAATTGGGGCTTCCCAGAAGCTATGTAAGGAGGTTATGAAAAGCACACTTACCAAACAGCTAAATAGAGACATTAAGCATTTAGATTTTTTTTTTGCACATTTGGATAATGTGTAAAATTATTTCCAACTTTAAAAATAGCTTTACCCTTTGCCCTCTGTTGAGAGAGGCAGGTGAGGCCTTGCCCGAGTCCTGCGTGCTGGACAGGTCTTTGGAAGAGAGACAAGGAACTGAGGACCATAGTCTCTATCTTTGTTCTGCTTCTCTGCAGGTAAGGAGTGTTTGTGTTTGCAGGGTCTGGGGCAATGTTTAAGGGGGGGGGCGTGTCCTCAATTCTGCAACCACTTGAACTGCATCTGAATTCTGACTCCATGGTTACCTGGTGATATATAACACCGGAAAGCCTGTCAGCCAGGGGACTTGGGTCTCTAGCTGTAACGTGACACAGTAGACATTGTAGGAGAGTGACTCAGATTGTTCTTGTACACCATGCAACAGGAGGAATAGCATATAGACACAATAAATATTGACTATTAGTACCTGAGTCCTAAGGAAAGTAGAGGATTTGTTTCTGAGATCTGAGGCCAGGTGAAGCCTTAAGAAATAATATGGCCTCCCTTTATTTTTTAATCATTTTATTGGGCGCGCGTACAACTCTTATCACAATCCATCCTTTGTGTCAAGTACTTTTGTACATTTGTTGCCATCATCATTCTCAAAACATTTGCTTTCTACTTGAACCCTTGGTGTCAGCTCCTCATTTTTCCCCTCCCTCCCCGCTCCCTCCCTCCCCCTTGAACCTGTGATAATTTATAAATTATTATTTTATCATATCTTACACTGTCCAGTGTTGCCCCTCACCCACTTCTCTGCTGTCTGTCCCTCATGGAGGAGGTTATGTATAGATCCTTGTAATCTGTTCCTCCTTTCTACCCCACTTTCCCTCCACCCTCCTGGTATCACCAATCTCACCACTGGTCCTGAGGGGTTGATCCGCTCTGGATTTCCTGTGTTTCCAGTTCCTATCTGTACCAGTGTACATCCTCCGGTCCAGCCGGATTTGTAAGGTAGAATCGGGATCATGATAATCACGGGGAGGAAGCATTCAAGAACTACAGGAAATTTATATGTTTCATCATTGCTACACTGCACCTTGACTGGCTCATCTCCTCCCTGTGGCCCTTCTGCAAGGGGATGTCCAATTTCCCACAGATGGGCCATGGGTCCCCACTCCACACTCCCCCTCATTCACAATGATATGATTTTTTTTGGTCTTTGATGCCTGATACCTGATCCCTTTAATGTCCTGTAATATCACAGGCTGGTGTGCTTCTTCTATGTGGGCTTTGTTGTTTCTCAGTTAGATGGCCTACTTTAAATGAGTGATTTAGTGAAAGAATTGGGACCAGAACTCAGTACCCAGTTTCCTTACTTTGGCCACAAGTATCAGCATAAACAACTTTCTCAGATTAGTCATGCAACCAAACCTATCAAGTGACAGCCAGTGTCAGCATTCACATAACAGACATTGTGCTGTGGGGTTTTTTGGGGGGGTTAGAGGGTGGGGGGTTGTGATTGTTGTCACCTCCTCTTTCTGCCAAATGCTCTCTTTTTATGCCAGCAAAGCCCAATCTGACAACTTGTGGCTCTCCGGAGGCCAAGGAAACACTCTTCCAGCAGCCCCGCCCCCCACCCAAGACCTTGGTTTGTGAAGTTCTGCTGCAATTGCACTTAAAAATCTCAACTACTCATGAGCCCAAAGAGAATTGCATGAGCTGTATTCAAAATGCTGGATCTCAAAGATCCTCGGCCTTGCCAGAAAATAATCGGCATTTTCTCTCTCTGCCAAGAAAAAACAAAGGGAAAAAAACAAAATGTGTATGGATAATGCAGGACTTTGGCCCCCAGTGAAAGACTTTTGGCTACGTTGAGAGGCTCTCGGAACAGAAATTCAAACGGAATAAGAACTGTGGATTGTGATGAGGAAGGAAAGGGAAGTTGTCCTGGGGGTCAAGGGCTGCTTGAGAAGTTCTCTAATGAACACACGGAGGACAAAGGACCTGACTGATGCTGGGAGAAGGGTTGGGGAGCCAGATCCAAGTGTCAGAGGCCTGCAGGAAATGTGTCAAAAGCCTGAAAATGCTGAAGATAAGAAAAGCTTTAAAACCATGTTCAGAACAAGACGGGAGAAAATAAAAAGGCATGGTTCGCCCATGAGCCTCTCTTTGGGAGCAGTCACATTTCCTTGTCTTACTCCAACACGTGAATGCTGCTCTATCGATGGATTTAAATATTTTATTAAGTACGATCCAAGACTCATAAGAAGGAGATAAAACCCAAGGATAGGAGGACATTTGAAAGCATATTGTTGCTTTAAATTCAGTTCTCTAAACTATTGTTGCCCATCTATCATGCCCTGACATTTCGCTTTGGCACAGTGATAGAGATGAACAAGATGCAGTCCCTGTCTTAAAGGGGCCCCAGTCTAGGGGGTGAGTGCGTAGGGCAAACTTATCACATAGCAGTTTGAGAAATGCAGTGGTATCTTGCTCCCTGCTGCTTTGTAGAGCTATGAAGAACAGGAGGAGAGGAGAAAGAGCATAATTGTTCATTATTGATTTAAAATTTTTAAAGGAAAACCACATCCCTACATTATAGAGAAATTTGATTCATGGTTTGAGATCAATCATGAATGAAAATCTGGAGTAGAGAATGAAGACTAAGGCATATTTGAAACGACAACCAAAAATCCTTGTGAATTTACTAAGAAAGATCAAGCCAAAATGATTTATATTTTCATTTTGAAAAAGTCACTTAGATTGGGAGGCTGGAAAAAATATAGATCCTCATATAATATATCTTCTATACTGGGTTTCCCCAGATGTATGGCCAATTATCCAATGAAACATTTGTGCAGATAGAGGAGAAAGATAGAAAGGTTGCCAACCCTTTTAGATGCACTGGGGAAATGTCCATGAATGGGTTGTTGTTGATAGGTGTCACTGAATGGGCTCTGACCCATAGAGACACTGGAAAACAGAATGAAACGCCGCAAGGTCCTGCGCCATCCTCACAGCGGTTCCCACACCCGAGCCCATTGTTGCAGCCACGGTGTCGATGCGTCTTGCAGAAGGCCTGCCGCCGTCTTGCTGCCCCTCCACTTGACCAAGCGTGATGTCCTTCTCCAGGGACTGTCCCCTCCTGCCAGCATGTCCAAAGTAGGTGAGACGAAGTCTTGCCTTCCTTGCAGGGAGATAGTAGTTACAAAGGAGGCTTCTGGTGGTAGGCTGTAGTCCTTGATTTTGGCCAGGCTGCAATAATTCTTTTCTTCATGCCTTGGATAAGACATCCTACTGGGGTCTTAGAGGAAACAGATAGGAGTCTTAAACAAGAATTCTGGGTGAATTTATAAAAGAGGCTATGTGAAAGTGGTGGAGGTGCCTAAGGGAACAGATCATGTGGAGACTGCGGCTGAAGTGAAGCTCAGGCCCTGGAAGCCCCATCAAGCCAGACCAGCAAGCGGAAGGCTCCTGGCCTGGCGTCGAATGCCTTTCCCTCGGTGTTCCCATTGCGGACCCTCTTGATGCTTGTGGCTCGGTGGTACCTGCAGGCATCTGCCCGTGTTACCTGTCCTTCCTCCTCTCTGCAATCCATTGTGCAGGGACTACAGAGCTTATTTCCTCCACGACAGCAACCCTTTCCTGCCTTTGGTTGGTGGGTTCCCAAGACCTTCCTGGCCGGCTCTTTCCTCATGTACTGTAATCAGGCCATGGGTGGGTTCCTTCCCCATTGTGACTGGGAGTACTGGGTAAGATGTATTGGAAACGTTTGTGAACAAGAAGGAGACATGTAGGCCTCGTGTTAGTAAATGTAGATGATAGACGTAGGAATGCTAATAAATATATCTATTGCAATAGATGCTTTTAGGGAACTGGATATGGGAATTGAATCATTGTATCTGGGCAGACAAGACATTCTGCTGTAGCAAAATAAGCACAAGGGGCTGGCTTTATAGAACAGGGTTATTTTGTCACAATCTAGAAAGCTAGACGTCAGAATTCAGGATATGGCTCAAGGGAGAAATCCTTCTATTCTATTTCCAGCAGTCAGCCGTCCTTGGACTTCCTAGACTTTTAGATTTATCTCTCTGTCCGTCTTCCTGTGCTTTCTGTGTCTATTCTCCTCTTTTTATAACTCAGTGGTGTTCAGGGTTAGGATTGAGTCTCTTCTGAAGTGACCAAATTGGCGCAATAAAACTCCTACTTCCAAACATGGCCCTATTTGAAAGTACAAACAAAAATAAGACAAAACAAACAACAACAAAACTCCCAAACATGCTTATTACCCATTCCAACTCTTATTGCCATCAAATTGATTCTGACTCGTAGAAGCTGAAAAGACAGAGTGGGTTTCTTTTTCAGAGCAGAAAACCTCATCTTTCTCCCATGGAGTGGTGGGTGGCTTTGAACCAATCTTGTGGTTAGCAGTCACCATGTAACCCATTAGAACTCTTTCTAACATAGACATCCTGTATGAACTGCTCTATCATGTTTTGCAAGGTTGTCATCTCTGGGAGGATACTGCCACATCTTTCTCTGGGAGAGAGGTTGATGGGTCCGAACTTCTGATTCTTCAGTTCTCAGCCCTCTCCTAAACCACTGTGCCCGCAGAGTTTATGATTTACAACTTCAGAGGGAAGGATTTTAACAAATATCATCGTGGGAGACAATCCCCTACATAACATGGGGAAATGTTTGAGTTCTTCTCTTGCACTCTCACGCCTCCTTGGTACATTTCTAAAGATTATCATTGCACCGTTTGGGCAAAGAAATCATTCTTAGAATAACATATGGTATGTCTTCTCAAGTGAATTTAATTTTTGAGAATTTTTTGGTGGTGGTGGTCGGGTGGGGGGTATTATCTTTCTTTGGCCAGGGTTCAAATGAGATTTTTTTTTTTTGCTTGCTGGAAGATACAGATTAACTGGCAGAAAGCATACCATAAATATTTTTACATCATGTGCAACTAATCAAAGATTGTTGGTAATTTAATGAGATTTTCAATGCTTTCTGTTCACACGGAACTTAAGTATTTAAATTTGATTTAGGAATATTCCTTTCCCCTTTATCACCATTCCTGTTATCAAGGTGAATCCAAGATAATCATTTGTCACAAATAGCCTGCAATTTCAATATTATTCCTGAGTTCACCCTCATCTCTAGAGGGACATGCAAAATAGATCATATTTATTTATAGATTACTCAGAGGCTCTGTCTTCTTCTCCCTGTTTCTCCGACTCTCCCTGCCTAGAGGTCTCTGTTCAAAGAATCTGCAGAGCCTCTTTTAATTTCTCCTTACTTTAAAATGCCCTAAAGGGTCCTTAGGGGGCTGAAGCACAGCAAGCTCTCTTTATCCTTCCATACATTTTAAACTGGTCTATTTTCAAATCACTGAAAAATCCTTGACTTTACATTTTAGCCCATGTGTGATGGAAAAGATAATGCTAACCATCCTTTTCAACAGAACTGATATTTAACCGGTCATAATTTTCCTATTATGTTGCTGTTTAATAACCACTTATTGGGGAGAAGTATGTCTGAGAACTCATGGAGGCTGCTTCCCTTATCATTTCTTTCCTACAACTGAGATGCTATCTTTTAACTGCACACTTCACAGTGGAAGCGTTTCCCTTTGTGACTTCTTTGAGACTACATTTCTGATCCTTTGGACATAGCAATTCAGACGTGTGCCAGCCCTCCCCCAGCAAGTCGGTCAAGCATCACACCAAGAGGTGATTAGAATTGTACCGCCCCTGCTTCCCGGACCTTCGCCATCCTGCGGTTCCCTAGCTGCCCTTTGCTTAGCAACAGGAGTGTGGCAAGCACCGTGCTGCCAACAGATTGCTTTTTTGCTCTCATTGGGAGTGGAAGAACTTAAGTGTCTAAGACAGCCAATAAAACATTACGCAGTTTACTTGGGCTTCCCATTTAGAATTTCATACTGTGAATACTCGGGGTTTCCCTGGGCCATAGGATTTTCAAGATATTTCTATTGGAAATTGACTTAATCGTGTAATAACTCTGGGCCCCATGTGACCCAGTGTAGGCAGCCAAATGTGGCAGCTGGTTAAGCACCAGAGTATCTTTTGACCTCAACACTGCTTTGTTTTTCTTTTTTCTTTTTTTTAATTTTTTTTAACATTTTATTAGGGGCTCATACAACTGTTATCCCAATCCATACACACATCAATTGTGTAAAGCGCATTTGTACATCGTTTCTCAAAACATTTTCTCTCCATTTAAACCCCCGACATTAGGTCCTCATTTTTCCCCTCCCTCCCCGCTCCCCCCTCCCGCATGAGCCCTTGATAGTTTATAAATGGGTATTTTGTCATATCTTGCCCTGTCCCACGTCTCCCTTCATCCACTTTTTGGTTGTCTGTCCCCCAGGGAGGAGGTCACACACAGTTCCATGTAATCGGTTCCCTCTTCCCTACCCATTCTCCCTTTACCCTCCCTGTTTTGCCACTCACACCACTGGTCCTATAGGGCTCATCCGTCCTGGATTCCCTGTATTTTCAGTTCCTATTCCTCTGGTAATATTTCTATAAATATAAGTCATCGAAGTTAGCAATTAAGGCCCTCTGTGGAGTCCTGAATAAAGGAATTTAGAGACTAGGGCCAGGCTGTCTGCATTCCCTCAGGAAAGCCGACTCAGAAAACCCCGACAAACTCCCTGCCATCGAGTGGGTGCTGACTCTTGAATGACCTCACAGGACAGGGTTGAACTGCTTCTCTGAGTTTCTGGGACTAGAAATCTTTACAATGGGAAAGAAAGCCTCAGCTTTCTCCCAAGGGATACCTGGTGGTCTCGAAGTGCTGACATTGAAGTTGGCAGCTCACCGTGTAACCACTAGGCAACCAAGGCACCTACTCCAGCTGAGGCATTTTAAAATTAGAGTGGAAATCCCACAGATGTTGACAGATCCCTTTCCTTAACCGATTGTGCTAGTTAATTATCCATAGAACGTTTAGTTGAATAAGGTTGAAACATATGAAATTGCCAGTGGTCTATGATTTCTGTCTATAAAAGTTGCAATTGACTGTGGTTCAAACTAATAAGTTCCACGGGAACACCAAGGCTGAAGATCTTAAATGTAATTCTTGGAATCTGGCAAGGATTTATGGGGAACGAGTGATTTCAGTAAGCCCTTGCAAGATGGCTAGAACTCGGTTCCCCTGGAGTTAGCCTCCTTTTCTCCGAGAGTGGGAAGCTTGATCAAAGAAACGGCGAGCAGGAAGTCGGGCTATGCTCAGAAGATGTCCAGAGTGTAGACTAAATGGAGCAAATAATTGATGGGTGGGACAAGGGAGGACCAATACAACTAAAATAGCACATTGGCGTTGGCGTGCCTTGTTTTGTGAGCTTATATAGAAATAGCAAAGATGGAGAGTCATGGAACAGCACACTCATAGCGATATACTTGCTATCCCAGGATTCCAGAGAGCTGCTCTCCACGATGGGCTGGCTTTCACTGGTATAAAACATTATAGTCCAAGAACTCATTTGACTTACATGGCATTAACAATAACAACAACAAAACTATGAAGTGTGAAGGAAAATAAACTAAACATTTTGATTTGGTAGATGATGAAATTGAAAAAAGAATTAGGGGAGGGATCATAAATGAGTACACCTAGGACATCTAGCTTGGTAGCATAAAATAGGAGTCTGTAACATTGACCCCAATCCGGTCCACTGCCAGTTTTTATAAATCTTGCTCTACCTGGACACAATTAGGCCTGTTTATCTACAGTCTACCTATGAATGCATGCAAGTCGTGCTTAAGCTGCAGAGTTGAATCTTGGCCATACGGACGTTGAAGGAGCCCTGGTGGAACAGTTGGTTAAGTGTTGGTTCACTAACAGCAAGGTTGGCAGTTCAGACGCACCAGCTGCTCCATGAGAGAAGGACACGCTGTCTGCTCCCTAAAGAGGTAAAGTTCCTGAAACCCTAAGGGACAGTTCTTTGTTTACAGAGAATCGCTGAGTCAGAATCCACTAGACGACTCTGACTCGTGTGGTTTTGGGTTCCATTGAAGAAAAAATGTTTTAACGCCATGCATT
>NW_022103968.1:42063299-42065190 GCF_000313985.2 Echinops telfairi
AACACCTCTAGTATCCTGAAACAAGAACTAACTAGTACCTAGTAACTAGTACCCAGCAAGAGGACAAGGGGGGTAATAAGTAATAATGACACAGTTCCCCCATGGCCTATGGGACTGTGAGTAGAATAGCGTGGAGGAGCAGGCAGGAGGGTGGGGGCAGGTTTGCTCTGACCTGTCAAGTTTGCTTTAGAGCACAATACATTTTCAGTGCATGGCTGAAGTAATTCCGATGCACTGACAGCTTTTATTTCTCTGTTTATTGGACTAATTTTCCCTTCGCTACCCTTCACATGTTACTCCAAGAATGAGAAGGGGAAAAAAAGGTGGGGATTAATTGTGCATTTGGGATTTCCTGTCTATTTAAAGGCAGAAAGAAAAAGAGAATAAGGGAGCACAGCATATACCTTGATCTTCTTAAGGTGCATTTGAGATTGAAGCCAAATCGTCAAGGACAAAACCTAGGCATATATAGCTTTTGATGATATATTAGGTTTCAATAAATATCCAGTAAACTTTATACAATTATGATTGAATATGCCCAACAATACAGGTTTAGCCTTTTGATCAAATCTAATCAGCTTGAGGGTACCACCCTGTTTAATTTATTCACCCCCAAATCCCTGACATCAACACAGTGCTGTCCCACAATAGGCACTTGCTAAGTTTGTTGAATGAATGGATACAGGTTTGAGTGAACAAATCGAGTCCCACCTATATCCTACACTGCATACCTCATATGATTTATTTCTGGCCTCTGCTTTTTTCCCTCACTACCTTCTCCTTAATTTCTTCTTTGTTTCAATTATCTTTACATTCTCTTTTTTAAATTGAGTTATCGAGTTATCACTTTGGCCAAAACTTTTACTAATTTCCATCTTCCACCTGGAGATCTTGAATGATGAAAATGTTTAAACATTTCTGTCTCCTAACCAGTAAGTTTGAAGTTCACATCCAACCCATGATGTCTCAGACGAAAGATCTGGGAACTGTAAAACATTCAGTCATTGGAAACTCTCCTGGGGTACCTTTCTATTCTGATACACGTGACATTGCAATGAGTTGGAATCAACCTGCCAACAATTGGGCTTGCCTTTAGTCTGTACCTGAAATGCCCTTCCTCTTGAACTTTTCCTCAGGTCCTTCCTGCCATCTTTAGTTTATGGATGACTGCTTTTCTCTTTTAAATGGAATTACCAATATTAAAGAAAACACTAACAATAACAAGAAAACAATGAAGGGATGGGAAAAACACTGAACAACAATGAAAGGATTTAAGTGAACCCTCACACAGAAAGCTGGAAAGATTGCATGAGACTGTGTTAGGTGAGAAACGGAACTAAATTGCTTAAGGTCACTCTTCAAAATGCTCTTAGGCTCCCACGACAGTTATTGATCCACAGAGCATGCCTATTAATACTAACTGTCTTTCTTTTTTATACAATGTCCTGCGAGGAGATCCATATTAAATGTATATTCATATTTCTTGGTCTTCCATAAAGGAAACTTTTGGTTTCCTCTAGTTATTTTTCAAGTACACATCAAACTGCTGACCATATTTTATTGTGGAGACAGGTGTTGCAGTAAACCACATGGGATGTCTAGATCTGACCTCCCTATTGCCCTGAGACAGGGGTCCGGCATGCCTCCACGCTCCATCCTTCTTTACCTATGCTGACACCGACTGTACCTCCCATGACACTCCACTTGTATGCTGGGTTTGATAATTCGTTGCAAGGGCCACAAAGAACTCACAGATAATAATCGTGGCGATGGGTTGGCACTGCACCTCTTGCTCTGTCTCATCATCTCTGTGCCACAGCCTTTGGTACCTCTGGGTCTCAGACTGACACTTCAGACGGAGATCTGGATTGCGCTCTTCTGATGGTCCTGC
>NW_022103968.1:42068576-42069586 GCF_000313985.2 Echinops telfairi
GCCTACTAATGGGCTTTGGGTCTCCACTCCGCACTCCCCCCATCATTCACTATGGTAAGATTTTTTGTTCTGATGATGCCTTATACCTGATCCTTATACCTGTTCTGATGATGCCTTATACCTCGACACCTTGTGGTTGCATAGGCTGGTGTGCTTCTTCCATGTGGGCTTTGTTGCCAGGTGATAACATTTGAAGAGCTAAGAGTGACTGGGTGTCGGAGAGAATCTCTTCATCTGATCTGAGTAAAATTAACCAATGGGAGGTAATTCAGTGTGGGGACATAATGTGAAACGGAAAAGAAGGGGTCTTTGGTAGAGGCTAGCGAATCCTTGGCCTGGGATCCATGTGGTGGGCAGTTTGAAACCGCCTGCAGCTCCATGGAAGAAAGACCGGGCTTTTCTACTGGAAACCGTTACTGTCTCAGACACTCACAGGGGGACCCTATGAGTCAGCCTTGGCTGACAGCAGTGAGTGAGTGAATCCTCTGAGGTTGTCTTAGGCTCCGATGGTGACTTTGATGGTCGGCTTTTTAGCATGTTTTTTCTCTGAGTTTATAGCACCTCCCTGCTGACTGCAGCAAGCCAGGAGAGTCGCAAGGGTTTTCAAAACAACCGAGGACATACCCTTCCAGACCTCTCCTGGCCAGTGATGGGTGACTGTGCAAAACTCTATCGAGGACAATTGTGAAGGAGAAGCGATATCTCCTTTGGTAAACCATTAAACCCTTTTAACCGCTTCCTTCTAGTGATAGTTGTAAAAGTGGGGATGGGGTGAAAGAGCTGCTGTTGAGCACCTCACTCTCTGTGTGCCTTATGCGTCTCAGTCATCGCAGTCCTCCGGGAGGTACTTTTGTTACGACGCCGACATTATCCCTGAGGAGACAGAATGTACTGTACAACTCTTAATACTGCCCTCTTTTGGTATTTCATACTGCCTCCAGTCCTTCTCTAGAGAGAGATTTTACTTTGCTGAATACGCATGGCAAACTTGGAAATAAAAGGCAGTGTTT
>NW_022103968.1:42070567-42073031 GCF_000313985.2 Echinops telfairi
CTGAGCTCTCTGTGGGCTTACTAGAAGGAGTGCCACTTGGAAGGGTGCTTATAATTCATTTCCAGGTGGCTCAGCTAATGGCACCTGCCCAGCCCTGAGCTCACATGCACAGTCTTTCCTTATAACTGCATGTTTTAAATAGAGAAAATACGACCCGGGTCATGAAGGACCTTCATATTAGAGGTATTTGAAACCTAAGTAAAATAATTCTACTCATACAAATAAATATTTACAAAGAACGAAAGTATTGTTATACTCGAAACCCACTGCCTTTAATCCTGAGACATCGTGACCTCATAGAACAGAGTAGAACGTTCCCCCAGTGGGTTTCCAAAGCTTCCCCCTGACAGGAGATGGGTGCCTTGTCTTTCTCGCACAAACTGCTGCGCAGTGGGTTCGAACAACTGTCCTTTGTTTAGCAGCCAAGCAGTTGACCTCTCTGCCTCGAAAGCCCCCAGTCAAAGGCACTGCCATCAAAGCAGCCCCCGTGCAGAGTGGAACCACTCCATAGGTCCTCCAAGACGGGGTTCTTTACAGGAGCAGCCATCCTCAGCCCTTTCCCGCAGAGGAGCTAGGTGATTCGAACCACAGGCCTTTTGTTGAAGAGCCAGTAGGGCGCTTTATGATCTACTATATAATCAGAAAAAAAAATCTTCTTATAATGGATTTTGAAATTCCATTCTCGAAGTGTAAACGGGAAATTGAGAGGCTTCAATATGTGCAATGCATCCTTCTGCTCCAATCAGTCTGCTTCTAGGCCCGTTCAAAGGAGGCATGCTCTGCTGAGAATGTGTTTGGAGGGGTTTTGCTTCACAAAAGCACATCCTTCTCATAGCTTTCAGTGAGTTACCAGAAGCTGCCTGTTCTTCTCAGTAGAACATATTGGGTATACATATCTGAGACATTGATGTAGCCATAGTATCCTGCCACTAGTAGTAAAGGAAAACTTCCCAAATAGTTGAATTAGAACCTACATGTTTTGATAACCTAATTAAGTTCATATATGTATATGTACACACACGTGTGTGTGTGTGTGTGTGTGTGTGTGTGTGTGTGATGGTGCATTTTTTTCACTTCTGAGGGAAGCCCTAGCTATGTCAGATCATTCCAGATATTGGCATGTGGAGCCCCTGATAACAAAGGGAGCAGACCAGAGCAAACCCAGGATCCGCAGGCTCTAGTCAGAGTCTCCCCCAGCTACAAGTCAGGGAATCGCAGGTTTCCAATGCCAGCACTTTTTGAGGATTTAATAAATGTGATTGATTTTAGTAATGATTTTGCTTTGAATCCACATCAGCAAAGAAATAAATGCCTACCAAGCACAAAATGTTAATTTGTAAACTCACATGTGAAATTTGTTTCTTTATCCAAGAGAATAAAGTCATGTTGCTGGGAGGACTGTTTTATAAAGTCTATTAAATTCCTGAGAAAACAGATCAACTCCATATCTAATTTGAGAAGGCAAGACGTATTATTACAAGGAAGATAAAGCATACGAAAAAATGATAACCCTCAGTCAAGTCCCATTCTCTCCCTTGAAATGCCGACAGCATAGATTGCAATCCTACAGCTTTGTACACGGCAATTGCCCTGTTGACTCCTATACCTCTTGGAAGTGCCGGGTAGAGAAATAGGGAATTTCCAACCAGACCTGACTTCAAAGTGAAGTCCAGTCATTAGTAGCTCCCTTCTATTGAATAAGTTTGAACTAGAAGATTCTTCATCATTTGGGTGGAAATACAAATACATTGCAGACAGTGCTTGGGTTATGAATGTCAGAAGGTCAAGCCTCCATGGAAGTATTTGTTTAATATCTCTTGTGCATATCTCTTGTGCATATGATAGGACACTGTGAATTTGATACTACGACAAGCATTTGGCCAGCTGACATTAGATATGAAGCGTACCTACCTGTTCCTACGTTTGTCCACATTCAACATTTAAAGCCAGGTTTATGAACAGAATCGGTTTGTATTCCAGGGACTGCCTGATAGACATTATCTTGAAAGTTAAAGAGAAAGTGTATGGAAGCTTCTGCTATACTGTCTGGAATAAAGCAGAGTCTTACAACTGGCAGAGTTGGTTGAATTGGAAGACAGAGAAAGCCGAGGAGGCAAATGGTTTTGATTAAATGAAAGAGGATCTGGCAACAGGTTAGCCATGTGTCATTATCAAACCAGCCCACCAGTGAGGCTCATTCACTGTTAAAGTCACTGGCAGGCATTTCTGGCAGTCCTTTTCCACAATTGGTGGATTTTACTTGCAAAAGACTGCTGTTTTTGCATTTTCCACCCATCAGCGAGTCACGGGCGTCAACAAAGCAGAGCACAGCAAGCACAGCAAAGCAGAGACTATAGAAAGTATGAAAGCAGTCTAATTTTGTACAAGGAGCATCACAGTAGTGTCGACTGGGGGATGCTAGAAGGCAAGTCAGCCAGCTCTGAATGTAATTCATTTTTTCAGA
>NW_022103968.1:42073728-42075246 GCF_000313985.2 Echinops telfairi
GTCTTGTTTCGGTGTTGCCAATCAAACAGCTTTGAATAGAAGTTTGGCTGCATTTTTGAAAGGGCAGCACAAACTCTGATCCTTCCAGATCAATCCTTACCCACATTTAATGTTTCTGCTGCATAGTAATCATGGATGGAAGTGAAAGGAGATCATAACTGAGTATTTTATATATTAAAGTCAAGAGTTTACGATTTTATCTCAACAGTTGATTCAAAGATGTGTTAAACTTGAAGCAGTGCCTAATTTCTCCCAGCATTTCTTCTAGCTCTCCTTACATAATTTTTCTAGGAGAATTTAACTGCACTTTAAAAACTAAACCTATAATACCTTCTATTTAGATGCCTCATTTATAATCGCAGCATATATATTACAAGGCATTGTGCAACATTATATTTTCTATTACTAGACATAAGGATAATTATTAGACTATGGTCTAAGTACTCACAGTCTCCTATAGAATCTTTCCACAGAGCCCACATGGCCATACTACTAACCCCTTCCACCAGGCAATTCAGTAAGAGGAAACAAGTCATTCTAAGGAATTAACATTGTAGTAACAGATTAGTACAAAAGCCACAGTTAGCAACATACCTTAGCAATGAGAGGCTATGCAACGCCACATTAATTATTGCAGACATTTTTTCACCAGGGATTTGGATTTATAGATAATTGAGCTAAAGTACCCGATTTCCCAGATTAATTGAATTTGCGTTCATAATGATTTAAGATATTTTATAAAGGTGCAGAGCGACAGAGTTATTATTTATTTCATTACACTGAAAATATAATTAAAGAAGTAACTGGGGAAGAAAAGCTGGGGTTCCTATTAGAACCAAATAAACACAACCTGAAGACACGACGCAGTGAAAAAAAAATAGGGAGACCAATAGTAGGTCTACCTATTGAACCACATTAGCAATATAACAGCCCTTTGGAGTCCTTTGCCTTTGTGGGGGGAGTGAACTCAGGATAGCATGCCCCACGTAATAGGAACTAGCTTACATTAGAAAGGGACTGTGCCTGGTTGGTTATTTGAAACTCAAATAATTTCTCTTTGAATGATTGCAGACATAAGTGAATGTGATAAAAGAGTTACATGAAACAATTTGTGCAGTGGTCTGACAACCTTGAGTGCTAAGTACAAGCAGGAGCATTCATTTGTATAAGAACACAGACCTTTAAAATATGAAGAGAGAGCTTCAATCTTTAAATAATTTTTGAAGGCAGAAGAGGTGGGAATTACTTAATGCATTTGCTTAAGTTGGCTAAAGAAGCACGTTAATTTCTAGGTTTAAGCACTTGATTTCATTGTTCATATATTTACAGAAAAAGAGAAAATTTATATGCCCAGGGGCCTGTAATTTAAAAAAAATCATTTTATTGGGGGTTCGTACAACTCCTATCACAATCCATACATACAACCATTGTGTCAAGCACGTTTTTTACATATGTTGCCGTCATCGTTTTCAAAGCACTTTCTTTCTACCTGAGCCCTTGGTATCAGCTCCTCATTTT
>NW_022103968.1:42076768-42078595 GCF_000313985.2 Echinops telfairi
GTTTGGGCGTTATTTTAGGAGCAATGATGGGTCAACATGGTTTTTGTTACTAGAAAATAGTGAGGGACCAAGTGAGAGAACTAGAAAGTAGGGGGGTCCTGAAGAGACTCTTCAGTCCAGGACACCACGCTTGGATGACTTGAGAGGCTCCTCTGGTTTTGGAGTAGACCGTTGATGTGATCGATTCATGTTAAAAGATTCGTGTACTAACCATGTACAGGAGTGGACAAAGAGAGATAAGATAGTCAAGCAATAAAGTACACGTCTAAAGATTTAAGAACTGAAAACGAAGGAAATGTTGATGAATTAATTGACAGGGCAAGATAACTTACTGGGTAAAGCCCAAAGCTAAACTGTCGGTGGCAAGCTGTGAGAACGATGGAATCGTTCACTGAAACACCGCAGTCCAGAGCAGTCTTTTCTTCAGAGAAGAGCTCCTTTTGTTACATGAGTTTGGTTTGCAGACAGTCGAGCCCTTGGCCAGTGATGTCCACCAGGCAGATGGGAATGTGCCCCTGAATCTCAAAACTTGCACAGCTGGCGCTGTTGTTTAGAGACAATGTCATGTGCAGGTAAAAGCAGAGACCACATGAATATAGGAGATTTGCAGTACTTAACAAAATGCCTGGCACATTCCTATACCGATACAGGCTTATTGAATTAAAACAAACCTTTATTAGCCAGGATACTCTGGGATGGAAGTCATGCTTACAAATTTATGTAAGCACACCGCTGAGTTACTGGTCTCTTTTAGAAGGATAATCCAGGGACAGGCCTCTCTTTAGACACCACTGGGTCCATATATTTACATGGTTAAAAATTCCTATCAGCTTTGCTTTGTACTGTGTCAATGTTTTGTTTTTCAGGTGGGTCCTATGTACACAACTTACCAAGTCAGACCACCACACACACACCTGACAGAAAGCAGGCTCCCCTGGTTTACCATTCTCTTGTTACCACTAAGCACCAGAATGTACTTTGCTTGGAATGACTTTGAATAGTCTACCATCACTGAACCAGGGAGCTGCTCAACCGTGATCCACACTAAGCAGGCTCACCACTAGAACCAAGGGTAGTGGTTACCAAAATGCACCTAAGCAAAAACATACAGGGTGGTAAGAATGAGGTGACATTTAAAGAAAAAGGAGGGCCCCTTTGCCTTAAGAAAAGATCGTGGATGCCAGAAAGGGCCCTACTGGTGATGTGCTCAAGTGCTCTTCCGCTACTAAAAGGTAGGTGGTTTTAACCCCATCTGCTGATACGTGGGAGAAAGGTGTAGGAGTCGGCTTTTGTAAATATTACTCAAACACACAAACAAAACCCAAAACAACAACAAGAAAACTCTCACCACCTTCAAATCGATGCTGACGCACAGCAACTCCAAACTACAGGGCAGAACTGTCTCTGGGGTTCTGTGACTGTAACTCTTCAGGGGAGTAGAAAGCCCGCTCTTTTTCCTGCGGAGCTACTTGTGGTTTCAAACTGCTGACCTAGCCGGACGCACAACAATAATTATGCCACAAGGTCTTGGGAACCTTAGGGAGGTGTTCTTGATTTTAGGTGACTTCAAATTGGTTTTAATTCATAGTAGCCACATGTGAATGAAAATGAACACTGCCAAGTCCTATGCCATCCCACAAATTGTGGTTATGTTTGAGCCAATGGGTGCAACCACCACTGTGTTGATTCGGTTCACAGGGGAGCTTCCTCTTTTTCACTCACCTTGAACTTTATCATGAACGACGTCCTTCCCAAGGACGTGTCCTTCTTGATCACCAGTCCAAAGGACATCAAGTGACCCTCTGTTCAACAGAACACAATGCTGCC
>NW_022103968.1:42078981-42080760 GCF_000313985.2 Echinops telfairi
ATTTGGGGGAACTGAAAACACCATGACTCAGGGCGGGCATGTGCTCGTCCTCAGCGTGACACATGGGTTGTTAAACACTTCAGAGAGGACTTTTACAGATTTTTTCCAGTACAAAACCTTTATACAATGCCCAACTAAAAAAATCCTTTGATTTCTTGACTGCTGCTTTTATGGGTTTGTGAAATTGGATTTTTTTAAAATTATTATTATTATGTTGTTGTTGAAATTGGGTTCTTAACAACTGTGATCTTTCCATAATTATCATTATATTGATTATTGGTGTGATTGTGACGATTTTTGCTTTCCTTATGTTGAAGTGTAATCCATACTAAAGGCTGTCGTTCTGGATCCTCATTAGTAAGTGCATTGAGTTTTCCTCACTTTCAGCAAGCACATTTCTCTCATCTGTATACCGCAGGTGGTTAATGAGTCTTCCTCCCATCCCGATTTCACTTTGTTCTTCATATAAATAAGCTCTCAGGTTATTTGATCAACAAAGAGATTGAATAAATACGATGAAAGGGCACAACTCCAACACACACCTTTCCTGCTTTCAATAGTATGCAGTACCCTTTTATATTTTTAAAGGACTGCCTTTGGGTCTATTCTGAAACTTCTGGATGAGCCTAGTCAGGTATTCTAGAATCCTCACTGTTCACAGATTTATTTCACTTGTTATGATAGACCTTGTTGAAGGCCTTTGTGTAGTCAGTGGGACACTCTCTGATATTCTGTGCTGGAAGCCTTTCTGATAAAATCTTTCTGATAGCCTGTGCCGTAAGCCAAGATCTATTTGACATCAGCAATGACATGCATTATTCCAGGTCCTCTTCTGGAACCCGTCTGAACCTCTGGCAGTCCCTGCAAATGTCATGCTGCAATCCGTTTTGAATTATCATCAGCAACATTTTCTTTGAATGTGATAGTAATGGTATTTTTTATAATTTACACATTTTGTTGGATCGCTTTTCTTTGGAATGGGTAGGAATATGGATCATTTCTAGTCAGTTGGCCAGGTAGCTAACTTCCAACTTTCTTGGCATAGACAAACAAGTACCATCAGCATTGCGTCCACTTATTTCAACCATTTCTGTTGGTATTCTATAAGTTCCTGGATCCCTTCTTTTCTCCATTGATTTCAATGCAGCTCAGATTTCTATCTACTGAAATAGTTGAAGATTGACCTATTCTTATGGATACAGTGACGTTGTATATTCCTCCTGTCTTTCATGCTGCCTCCCTTGTTTGATAGTTTCCTACCGAATCTTTCCATATTGTAATTGGAGGCTTAAAGTTTTTGCTTTAGTTGTTTTAGCTCAAGTAGTTTTGTGTTCCAGAGGGTTGCTTTGGGTGGAAATCAACCTGAAAGCAATGAGCTCTGTAGGTCATTTAATGTATATCAAGAAGAGGGATGCTGACAACGAATATGGGTGAAGAATGTTGAAAATCCTATGGTCTATCAAAAGTACAACCAAATCTGCATTAGAAGAAGTATAGCCAAATGCGCCATAGAAGAGAAGATAGTGAGATTTGTCTCATCTGCTTTGGACTGGGGACACCAGTCATTGGAAAAGGACATCATGTTTGGCAAAGTATTGGGGCAGTGACAAAGAGGCAGATCACCGAAGGATATTGATGGACACAGTGGCTGCAACAATGGGCTGAAACATAAGAGCGGTTGTGAGGAGGACCTAGGACCGGGCGGCGTGTCGTCTTGCTGTACAGAGCGTCATGAGTTCACAATGACTTGACCGCATCTAAGAACACCAGTAGTAGATG
>NW_022103968.1:42082417-42084233 GCF_000313985.2 Echinops telfairi
TATTGCAACTTTGGAAATATATCCTGCAAAAATGCAGGTGCTGAAATGCAGCTTGCTCCAATTCTCTGTTTAGATGTGTCTCTACAGGGAGTATGACTCTCCTGGTTTGTACCATAAGAAATCCATTCTGCTCACAGAGATTATTGATGAGTCAGAGCAAATACCAAGTCTAACACTCAGTCTGATATGATTATACTTACATATGCAAGTACGGATACTTTTTTGGTTCCCTAGAAATCATATGAATTAAAAAAATAATTTAGGTGAGACAGCCATTAGAAAAATGGTTTGATGATTTTTTTTAAAGGCACACTATTTAGAAAGTAAATTTCACAAACTCCTGTAGTGTATAAGACAAGATTGCTTTGTGTCTGTTTCTTATTTGATACAAGCTATGCTGTTCTTTAATATTCTGCAGTTTACAAAGTATGTTGTCTCTTTCATTCGCAAGAAATGGCAAATGTACCACAGCAAATGTCCATGGGACCAGTGTATGCTCACCTCTTTTTGCAGAGAACATAAAAACTTTCTTTTTTTAATCTCCCAATGGAAGATACAATCAAAACAAATGCTGAGTATTTTGAAATTGCTGGCAAACCATGCGTTTGATATACACTTTTTTATACATACGTTGTTTTAGGATTGCTGTTTTCAATGGATCATGAAGTTTCCCACAGAATTAAGAAATTTTTCATCTTTCTGCCAATGTAATTCAGATCATTCGCATTTGTAATGCAATGGGATTCTGAGATACTCTGGGACTAGAATCTAATATCTGCCTTTCTCCAGAATATTCTATCAGGGACATTATGAAGCAATTACTAAGGAAAGATAACACATTGCATCCTTTTGCCATCTTTTCTTTCCTAAAACTGAACCCATAGTTGAGATAATGGCCCACTCTGTCGGGCCTGACCGGTATGAACCGTTGACACACAGCCAGCATTCACCTAAGCAAGAAACCTTCCCAGGCGCACGTCCATTGCCAGTCTCGCGGAGGCTTATCTCACTCGCACTGGGTGACGATCACGTTTTGTTTCCTTTGTTTTCGGTCCAGTGGAAACAATATTTGGGCAATATGTTCCACTCGTTTTTTTCACAAAGTATGACAACGCTTTTATTCCCGCTGTTCTTTAGAGCAATGGTTACACATCTAATTGCCTCCTGGGCATGGCAGGGACAAGAAATGAGGGAAGGTGGGAATGTGGCAAATCGATCCTTTGTTTTAAGGGATCAGCAATCACTCATCTCCAGTAGAATGTGGGCACATGGAAGTTGTTGATGCTGTTGGAGTATGCATCCATTCAACATGTTCTTCATGGACCCTATGAGGAGATTGATCGCATGGCTTTAATTATGCAGCCCAGCTCACACCTGGTCCTCATCTATCCATACATGTTCCCTCCCCCCACACTTCTTACTTCAGCTTTGGGGTTGCTGTTAACTATTTGATTGCATGTGGAACATTCTTCAAAAGAGCCATGACCAAAGTAGGCAGTCTTGGTTAGCTAAGCAAGGGTGTCTGCTTTAAAGAAAGATTCAGGGAACGGGACCCACAAATCTGAAAACACTGTTAGGATTTCTTCTTTTTTTAAATAAATGAAATTAATATTTTTATGTGAAGTAGTCCAACTTCTATATGTTATAAATCAAGTCAAAGTAAGGTTGTTGTACAAATTTCAAATCTGTGGGCCATATGTGACCTGAAGGCCAACCATTTGCAAGTTCTAGGATTACGTATGCCTTACCTGACATCTTTATCAAAAACTGATTCTTGAGAGGGAGCCCTGGTGCTGTAGTGGTTTTGCATTGGACA
>NW_022103968.1:42085648-42091101 GCF_000313985.2 Echinops telfairi
TATTATTATTTTGTCATATCTTACACTATCCGACATCTCTCCTTGCCCACTTCTCTGTTTTCCATCCCCCCAGGGAGGAGGCTATACGTAGATTCTTGTAGTCAGTTCCCCCTTTCCACCCCACATTCCCTCCACCCTCCAGGCGTCACCCCTCTCACCACTGGTCCTGAAATGGTCATCTGTCCTGGATTCCCTGTGTTTCCAGTTGCTATCTGTGCCAGTGTACGTCCTCTGGGCTAGCCAGATTTTCTACCTTACTCTTAACTTATGATAGAAAATTACCACTGTTTCTAGAATGAGTCAGGCACTAACCCAGTGAAACCACATGGTAGCATGGGAAGCAAAGAGGTAAAGGGTTCTAGAAGGATTCGGGCATTACCTGTTGAAGTCCCCTTTCAGAATGTCCTATCTCTTGGGATTTTTGTCAAAATTTTTTTTACCACTAATGTGTTATTACTTGGATCATTGAACTCGAACCAGGGTCCTAAAAAGCTTAACATAGGAATGGAAATTTCGTTCTTTGAATTCTAGAATGCTCAAATTTATTTTGATTTAACCACCCTCAGTTGTCAAACTGATTCCTTTTGCTTTCACAGAAAGTAGGGTATTCTCAATAACTTGTGTAACCCTTCTTTAGTGTTATGAGATTGGGAAGGGGGAACCACAAAGGTCAAAATAGTCTTGAACATGGGCTATCTCATGAGCCGAAGTCAACCCTTCTTTAAAGATATGTGAAGGTCACATCCAGTAAGTTGGCTGAATATACTCCAGGCATATTAACTACCAAACCAAAACCTATTGCCCTTGGATCAGCTCCAACTCATAACAAGCCTACACTGTCCCGTAGGGTTTCCAAGGCCACAGCTCTTCCTGGAGGCAGACAGTCAGATCTTTCCCTTACGATGTGGCTCGTGTTTTCATTCTTGGATGCTCAATCTCGGATGTCCAGTGTTAGGATTCACAGCTCAAAGCACTGCCTTACAGCATCTATATACAGCATCTATAAACTTAAATTAAAAAAGAGAGGGGTGTAGATGACTTATTGATGGACTTATCAGGATAAAATCCTATCATAAGGCAAGAACTTCCTGTCATGATGTGTGCATGCATGGAAATTAAATGTGGTATGTGGGTGGGGAGCACATACTGATATCACATGTGAGTATAAGCTAGTCTATGAAAAATGGAAGGACATGTCACATAGTTAGGCCAAATGTCATTTTCTGTTTTGCTTATCAGGAAGTTGTTGAGAAGGGATCATGGCTTTGGATTTTTATTCTTTGTTTTTTGTTTTTGGTGGTAGATTAATGTCTGGCAACATAAAAATAAAGTATAGGTAAACATTTAGAATCTGTGGGAGTTGTGATTATAAGACAATGTTACTTATATGTATCAAAAAACCAGACTGAACACATTTCTCTGAATAGCATCTTCTTTCTAGTAACACCTAGGGAGCTTACCTAATTCATCTAATATGGATTTTATGGTTCAAAGAATTTTGCATTTGTTTGGAAAATGACTTTTTAACTCACAAGTATGCAATATTTAAAATTATTTTCAATGGCGGAAAGATTTCATCCTTTCAAATTAATTTTCAAATTTTGAGGGCTTATCTATAATATAACTATAGATGTCCCCCTATCTGAAACACAGGAGAATGAAGGAAGTCAAAGATGGACAAAAACAATTAGTTCAAAGAATTCATAGACATCCCTAGTTTACTATAGGATGTCTAGCTATGATTGCCAACCACTCTGAAAGTAATCAAAATAAAACAAAAGTGCTGCAGAGAGTTGGAGGGAAAGGTGGAATAAAACTTGTAGCCATAATCAATCATCAAGCTTACTGGTCTAATAGAGACTCTGGCCCTTAGGGACCCTTCTGTCCCACAACTAAACTCACTCCTGTGGATCAGCATTCAAACATGTATTGTGAGCAATGTAAAAGTCCATAAAAATATGCACATGTTTCCAAAGTGGGGTTTTAAAGGAAGATGTTCATTCAATAAGTTTATTTATTTCTTAATCTTCTATAGAGAGAGAAGAAGGTGAATACAAATAAAGATAATGTAGTATGTGAATAATATAGATAAAATGCAGGCTGTATGATTAAATTTGAATTTACCTAAAATAGCACATAATTTTAAAGTAGATGTATGTGTCATGCCACAATATTTGGACATGATTATGCTAAAATTAAGGATTCCTGAAGATGCGATCAAACCAGCATTGGACTGCTAACTGAAAGATCGGGCAATCAACCTATGAATTGGAACTGACTTGAAGGTACCTCACAATGATTGGGTGGGATGTGCAAATGGGAAGATGCAAATGTGTAACTCTAATAGAGGGGCTTGGTCAGTGTACATCACCACCCTCTTGAAGCAGGAACAGAGAGAGAAAGCACAGGACCGTCAGAAAGCTCCTTCCAGATCTCTGCAGGGGTGGAGCCTGAGACCAGAGGCCGCAGCAGTGTGGCACGGAGACAGAGGAACAGCACCAGGACTATCGAGCTGTGAGACAGAGCAACAGAGACCAAGGAACTGTGTGACGGAGAGTCTAAAGACGAAAGAGAGACCTGTTCGCTGGTTGAGAAGAGGGATCGACATGGTCCAATGACTTTAGCCTACTGTTTCCTTATCCTGACTTGTGGTACTCTATTAACTTCCTAATAAACCTACATGATGTGAGTATTGTCTGTGAGCTCCATGTGGCCTTTGCAACAAATTATTGAACCCAACCTGGGAGTAGAGTGCTGCAGGATGACCGACTGGTGTCAGAGTAGGTGAGAATGCTCGAGTATGGGGGTAGGTCTGATCCCCGCCACATGGCGATAGGAAACCCAGAGGAGGTCAGACATGGCTCTCCCATGTCATGGACTGCAACCCCCTTGAGTTTGGTTTGTCTTTGGATGATGGTGCGTTGAAGGCATTACCATTGGACAAAGAGTAGCGAGTCTCAGATTTTAGAGTGGAACAGAATCTCCTAGGGGCATGTTCAAGGACAGCTTTCTTGATCCCCCCAGCGTCTCTGATTCAGTAGGTCAAGAGTGAGTGCCCAATAACTCACATTTTTTGCATGTTTTCTGATGAGGAGGATGCTGCTGGTAAGGGGCCCACTCTTCAGGAACGAAGAGTGCATTTACAGTTTTACAAGATAAGTCTGAGCATGTAAGGCCCTGAGACCTTATGGGGCATGTTGGGCAATTGGGTTTTGTTGAATAGACAGTGGAGAGCCATTAGGGCTAGTGAGAAAAGTGACGTATCAGAGCCGTACTTTATGGAGACGTATCTGGTAGTGCTGTGTAGGATTGATTGACAGGAGCACTGGGAGATGGGAGCAGCAAAGCTCAACAAAAAGCAGTTGAATTAGCCTGAGGGAGAAGTCAAGAGCCCAGCCTGCAGAGGCAGCCTCCGGATGGGAACGAATGGATGTTCCTGAGAATGACTTGTTTGTGCGAGTGCTTAAGGAACAGGCATTCGTTAGATTTCCTTTTGGACTCTTCTATCCTTAGAGGACAGTTTTCAATTGATAAGAATGTGGTGCTTCAGAAGTGCATGAGGTTTTTGTTTTGGGGGGTAGGGGGAGGGGAATTTACTGAAGTTTTCAAATGAAGCACTGTGTGCAAATTGGACTGTTCCGCTAAAGTGGAGCATTTGCCTTTACAATAGAAAGGAGCACAGTCAGGTGGGGTGCCTATGAAAACACAGTGCGGTGACTTGCACCACGCAGATGCTGTACAGAAAGGCCATAGGGCCATGCTGCGGGGCGCCAGGAGGACTTCATGGGTGATAGGGCCATGCTGCAGTGCGCCAGGAGGACTTCATGGGTGATAGGGCCATGCTGCTGTGCACCAGGAGGACTTCATGGGTGATAGGGCCATGCTGCGGCACACCAGGAGGACTTCATGGGTGATAGGGCCATGCTGCGGCACACCAGGAGGACTTCATGGGTGATAGGTCCATGCTGCAGTGCGCCAGGAGGACTTCATGGGTGATAGGGCCACGCTGTAGTGCACAAGGATGACTTCATGGGTGATAGGGCCATGCTGCGGTGCACCAGGAGGACTTCATGGGTGAGTAGCTCATTTCAACCCCCAAGGCACATGGCCTACCCCTCTGAGTCGTTTTCCTGAGGGTGGTTCTCTTTTTCTGTCCGAAATGAGTTCTTTAGCTCATCAGCAGCTGCAGCATTTCTTACAGTCCAGTGTTTGCCGCGTCCTGTGCGAGGATAGATGTAAAGACATGCACCAAGTCCAAAGAGCCCCCATTTGAGGGGCAAGCTTCTCGTAACCAGAGAGGTGGCTTGTGAAATAAGAAGGGCTGTTTTTCACACATACCACTAACACTTACCAGCACTGGCTGAGCAACCGTTCTCTGTACCTAAACATTTCAACTAGAATTTTTTTGATTAAAATAGGATGCTTAACCCTTAAAACTTTGAGGAAGTCCTGAAAAATGTAGTCACCCACAGGTGTACACGCATCCAAAATGAGTCTGGCAAAGAAACACCCCGTCTTCTGATGTCCATTCCTTCGTCTATTACCTACTGTTCTAAGCTGATGTTTCTGTTGACAAGAGAGCATGTTTTGTTCTTGTGCCAATGATGATTTATTTAGAGCCAGTTTTCATTGGCATTTAATCAAATGAAAGTATCGTAATTCAATCACATATATATGAATATTATATCATTTCCAATTTTTCTGATGTTCATTATTTTTGTAATATGTAGCTTTTCTAATGGATGTATCTTCCTGCTAATCTCTAGTAATTTTTTCATTGGATAAGATAAAGTTGGATTTTACCTTTTAGTCTATAGCCCAGACTAGTATTTTTCAATGTTGTTCTCTTCTGCACACATAGAGGGGGAAAACCTTCATATGGTAAATAAGGAAAGATTGCAGAAGCTCTTGTGACACTTGAAGTGAAGGGCTGAGGGCTCTAGTTGGGGGCCCAGGCCTTTCCTAGCAGATGGGGTTGGGATCTTGGTTGGCTGTACGCATTAGCTGCATTGTCTGAGAGAAGTTTAGGTCTGTTTTAATTTATTATTCCCTGGGCAGTGTTATATACTTTTAGTAATTCATTAATATAGAGCAAATGGCAAATTTCTCAGTGTTCATATAACATTATACTTCCATTTATATGTATTATTTAATTTGCATTTCATGGACAGAGATCATGATTAGAATGTTTAGTGATGGTTGACATATTTGTTACATATATATTCAGTGGTAAAGATTGTAACATGCAGATTTTCTTCTTAACAGTAAGGCTCTGTTGGCTCAGTTTTGTGATTTGGGAAAGTAATTGGTAAGGATCTCCTTTAGATTACTTATTTTTGCCGATCTCTGCCTGCAAGGACACTCTGCAGTTAAGAGGCGTACCTTCGTCACAGCGAGTTGGGTTTATAACTTAAAAACCATTCACTCCCTCACTGCCATCAAGTCATCTGACT
>NW_022103968.1:42091895-42109668 GCF_000313985.2 Echinops telfairi
CTTTTTACCTCACCTTCCCTCTACCCTCCTGGTATCGCCACTCTCACCACTGGTCCTGAGGGATTCTTCTGTCCTGGATTCCCTGTGTTTCCAGTTCCTATCTGTTGTTTCTTAAGAGAGTCTAGAGGCTCAAGGAACCTAGACCGGAGAGTTATAAGCAGCTGCCGCATGTGCTATTGTATTCATTCTATAGAACCTTAGAAATATTCAGATAGAAAATATCCAGATAGATAGCTACTTCTTAACATGAGAAGTAATTGTTTTTTTAAATAAGAGTGTTTTAAAACATCCTCCTTCTTAACTATGCCACTTAATAAATACTAAAAGTCTAACGTGTGTAGCCACTTAGCTTACTCCAGATTGTGGAAGTGCTTCCGGAAGGGACTGCCTGAGGACCTGGCCTCTGCGCTGTGCAGCTTTCGGAAGGGCACGTCTTCCCTCCCGTGGAAATCACTGTGGTTTCATAAAAGCCATGTTGTTGTAGATGGTGGGAGAAAAGAGAAAGTTGAAGATCGGTTTTGTCTCATTCAAGAAACAAAAGAGATAGATGTATAGATATATTTTTTAAAATCCCTTTGAGTCCAGTCATCCTCTAAATACTTCCTTTGCCACAGTACTTCGCTCCATCTGCTTGCTACCCCACTGATACAGAGCACTAAATGCACTCCTAGTCCAAAGGGAAACTGGATTTGCCTACAGAAAATCCCTTTGTAACCAATTTTATTGCAGCTTTTCATCCCATAAAGAGATGGGCTTATATTGGTGAACTCTTGGATAAAGGCCATATCACTTACATATTGAGATTAACTTTGGATCATTTTGTGAAATTGAGATAGATTTTACCCTCGCAGAATATTTTAACAAGATTTTGGCTCTATGGCCTAATATGATTAGGAACGTTCAAATATTAATTTTGGTTGTTCAAAGAGGTCTGGGTTAGCCAGTGGCTCCTCTCCACTGGACGAGGAATGCATAAACGTGGTTAGAGCCAAACTGAGTAGGCAGACTGATTAGTCAGCAGGAGCAATCCTCACCCGGTTCATGTTGGGGACCCCTGCTCTCTCTTCCGGCTGGTGCACATCTGGAATACATGGGTAAGGAAGTGAGCCTCGGTCTTGGCAATCTCAGGGGACCCAGCCCAGCCACTGGAGGGGTGGTCTGCCTTTTCATTAGATAGAATGGTTCCCAGGAGCTCCCGGAGGATTCCGCTCCCTTCTAATAAGGAGAACTTAGGCTAGGAAGGAGCCATCTGAAAGTCAACCAGAAGCTCCGGTTTTACTCTGGCCCACCCCAGTCCCTGTATTAAACAATATTGTGGTGGTTTGTTTGTGTTGTATTGGAGTCCCTGGGTGCTACATAGGGTACTAACGGAGAAGTTTGAACCCACTTAGAGGTGCCTCTGAACAACCTGGTGACCTCCTTTGAAAAGGTCACAGCCTTAAGACTCCAGGGAGTGCACTTCAATGCTGGGACACATGGGGTCACTATGAATTGAAAATAACCTCAATGGAAACTTAATGCGCACCTGTGTCTTGTATTAGAATCTTAGGTTCACATGAGTCCCAACGGCAAAAATCTACTTAAAAATGAACTCATAATGCAACTATACACAGACTAGAAACACATAACTTGTACTCACTTTCCAATCACAGACATAGAATTGAATTGATATTTTGTTTTCTTTGTCAAAAAGTACCCTCACCTTTATTTCGCTGTGCTTGATATTGAATCTTACCAAGCCTTATGAACTTCATTCTCAGTTGTAAAGGTTGCCTAAAATCCCAGCTGTTCTTCGTCTTATGGAATAGATCAACCAACTGGAGAGAAATGACCAATAAAAATAAAAACGGCAAACTAATGCTTTTTAGACCTAGTCCACTTGGTGTCCAGCCCGATAATGTGTAATGAATTACCAGCATTTAAATACCGGATGCCTTACATTGAAAACAGCAACTCAGTTGGAGATCATTTATTCCTAAAGTGTAGAGTACCCTGAGCCCACCGTTTTGCAGGAGAGGAAGGGATGAGGGCTTCCCTTCCTTTATGAGTCGTATACAGCAGTCATCCACATGGTAATCATCACAGACTTTCACTAGCTGCCTTATCTTGAGGATTTTGAGTCCTGATGTAAGAAGCCCAGGTGGTCCTGTGGGCTAGGCACTGGGCTGTGAACCCCAGGGTCATGGTTCAAATGCACTAACTGCTCCTCAGGGGAAAGATATTGCTGCTTTAAAGATGTAGTCTTGAAATGCCTGTCTATAGTTTCTATGACCTGGCATCTACTCAATGACAATGGGTTGCTTTCAATGACAGTGGGTTTTTTTTCTCGGTTTAAGACCTGTTCTTATGGTTCCCTAAAAGCTGACATCATGAGATTCTTAAACATAACTTTTTTTTAATGAAAAAATAATTTTATTGGGAGCTCTTACTGCTCTTATAACAATCTTTCATCAATTTTATCAAGAAATTTGTACATATGTTACCATCATTATTTTCTAAACATTTACTTCTATTGAGCCCTTGGTATCAGCTCTTCTTTTGTCCCTCCCTTGCCCCCCAAACCCGACCCCTTGATAAATTATTATTATTATTTTCAAATCTTACCCTCCCTTCTGCCACAGTTTCTGTTGTTTGTCCCCCTGGGTGGGGGCTGGTAATTGCCCATCATTGTGATTGGTTTCCCTTCCTCCCCTCCTCTTCCCACCGTCCCCCTATCCTCCTGGTATTGCTATTCCCATTCCTGTTCCTGAATTCCTTGTGTCGCGAGCTTTTATCTCTTATTTGTACCTGTGCACATACTCCAGTCCAGCCCGCAGTGAAAGCAGGCCTGGGGTCATTATAGTGGGGAGTGAGGAAGCCTCAAGGAACCGGAGGGATTTTTGTGTGTTTCATCTATGCTATATTGCACCCTGGTTGACTCATCCCTTCCTTGTGACCCTTCTGTGAGGGGATGTCCCATTGTTGACAGATAGCTTTTGGGTCTCTGCCACGATCCCTCTCGTTCTCAACCATGTGGAGTTTTTTGTTTGTTTGGGGTCTTCTGATACCTGTTACCCAATCCAGTTGACACCTCATGATCGCACAACCTGCTGTGTTTCTTCCATAGGGGCTGTTGCTTCTGTGTTAGATGGCTGCTTGGTTAACTTCAAGCCTTTAAGACCCTAGATCAGTGGTTCTCAACCTGTGGGCCACAACTCCTTTGGGTGTCGAACGACCCTTTCACAGGGTTTGCCCTATTCATAACAGTAGCTAAATTACAGTTATGAAGTAGCAACAAAAATAATTTCATGGTTGGGGTCACCACAACATGAGGAAATATATTAAAGGGTTGTGGTATTAGGAAGGTTGAGCACCACTGGGTCTAGATGCTTTATCTTTTGATACCTGGGCACCATCAGCTTTCTTTGACATTTGCTTATGCACCCATCGATTGTGCTGGGAGGGTGAGCATCACAGGATGCTAGGTTGTTAGAACAAAGTGTTCTTGCATTGAAGGAGGGCTTGTGTAGAGGCCTTAACTCTGTCTACTACCTCAGAGTATTGCCATATAAATATATGTACATAGGCCAATATCTCTATTTTTATGAATTAGTGTATTTACATATGTACAGACCTATGCTTATACCTCTATCCATAGCTTTGCTTCTTAGATCTTTCCTCTGTTTCTTTTTACCTTCCTCCTGCCCTAACATCACACTCGCCTTTCTTCCGCCTCTTAGTAATTTCTCTCTGCTAGACTGCTGTTGCTCCAACACCCCCAGGATCTCTATGTCCTCCTTGTTGTTGATTTTATTTCCCTAGTTGTTCCCCTGTCTATGGCGTTGTTTGCTCGCTGCTCCCTCCGCCCACCTCCTCCTCCTCCAAGTCCCTCTGGAACCTTAGGTGCAGTTGCTTTCTCCTCCAGCTTGCTTCCCATGCCTGTCTTCTATAGGTAGGCAGCCCATCAGTAACAGAGCAGAAACCAAACCAACAAAAAAGATTGAATTAAAAGAGAAAAAGGAAAATAAAAAAGATAATAATAACTAGCAAAAAAAACCCATACATAATTCCAGGTCAGTCCGCTGACCTTTATAGCTATCTCCCCACTGGTTGTGGGGGAATTCAGGGTCCTGCCCCTCCTCGCCTGAAGTCTGTTTTAGGGGCTCCTCATGGGCATTGTGGTTTTGCTTCGCTCCCGTTGCTGATCTTAAGCATATCCTTTGGTTAATTCTCAACTCCTCTCTTTTCTTAAGCATGAATTTATGCAAATTTCAAAACATCTGTGAGTTTAGGCAGACTCATCTGATGATAGGAATGCTATTTCCTAGGATTGTGGGTTCAAAATAAACAACACATATTCAAAGACTCACTCAATGCCTTCCATTTATGTATTATCTACTTCCACATTTCTGGTGATATACATATATATATATATACATTTTTTCTTTTTTCCCACCTGACTCTGTATTCAAGATGTTTGCGATTTTTAACTTTGCAAATTTGCTTTGATAATACTATCTCAAAGTAATTCACCACTTTCACTGAAAATATTCTTTGGTTGTCCTTGAGAACTATTGCTACTCCCACCTTTCCACCAGCCTGTGGACTTCTGAGAATTTGTTCATAGATAATAGAATACTCTCTTATAACTTTCAAGTCTACTGAAGTCCTTTTTGACTTGGATGTGGATTTCCATTTAAGCTTGCTCAATACACACTAAAAACTTGCCCGGAAGTAAAGATTAAGAGCCTAAAACAAATAAGCATTTTAGTTGTATTCGAACATGGTATGTCTCAGTCTTTCTTTCTGAACCTCAGTTTCCCCGGTTGTACGATTAGTAGAGGAGGTTCTCACCAAGTAGCAGTGAGAGCAATGAAGGCTCCAGGAACAAATACTCACCGAAGTGCCGATATTTAACACGTGTGGAGATGACTTCTCACTCATGGTACTGAAGATTCATTTCAGTGGTGATCCTTCTCCAGGGAGTGGCTGATGTGGTCTTCAACCAGAACATCTAAGATTTCGTCTAGTCCCAATGCCTGGAGAACAGAGGAAGGTGATCAGGAGTCAAACTTGAAAAATTGCAGTTTACTCCACGCACATTGGATTGCACTGAATTGAAAAGAAACAGGAGCCCTGGTGGTGTAGTGGTTATGCATTGGGCTGCAGATTGCATGGTTATCAGTTCGAAACCACCAGCAGCTCTGCAGGAGTAAAATTCATCTTTCTACCCCCATAAACAGATTCAGTCTCGGAAACCCACAGAGGGTCACTATGAGTCCTCATTGGCTCGATGGCAGTGAGTACATTGAAAAGGAAACCTGGTTGCATCCCGGGCTATGCATTAGATGCTAGCTGGGAGGTCAGTACTTTGAAACTGCCCGCCACTCCGCAGGACAGAGATGAAGTGTCGTACAACCATAAACATTTTATAATCTCAGAAACCCACAGGGGGCACTTCTACTCTGCCCTTCAGAGTTACTTTGAGCCAACATTGAGAGCTTGGTTTCTCTTTCTGTCTTTGGACTCAAAAAGAGGGCTGGGGAGCAGGGTCCCTGGCTGGCATCCACGTCTCAGCAAAAGCTGTCAGTGGGCTGGGGAGCCGGCTTCGTGGTGGGCAGCTAGTTGTCCCTGCCATAGTGAACAACACCAGGGTGGTTAAGGCGCCTGTGGACAGTACCCAGCACCGTGTCTGCATTTCAAAGGCTGGCAGCAGGTAGTGGGTGGCTGCTCTTAGTTTGCTGCTGTGACCAGTGTTAGCATCTGTCATCATTACGCCCCCTGAATGTCAAAGTCAACACATTTCATGAGGTAAAAGCTTACACCTTAGGCTTTCTGCGAGTAAAATTTAAATTGAATTCTGCAATCGGTAGCCTGGAATGTGAGGCTCCCTGCGAGTGGGAAGGGACGAGGCACAGGATATGTATGCCCTTGTTGTTCCACACACCATTGTCTTTCTCTTGTTTTTCATCCCCTTCCTGTAATTCTGGTGTTTTATCCCCTTACTGTAATTTTTCTTTATTGTCTATTTTCTTCCCCAGGTCTTATTTTTTACACTTTATATATTTATTCTCTTAGGCACTTTAAGGTTTTAAATAAAAGTCAGAGTATGAAAATCGCACCCAAACGCATTGGTAATCAGCATTTCTGTTCTTAACAAGACTCTTTCTTTGTTTCTTTCTATTCAAAGGTGATTGCAACAGAAAATAATGGAGTTGGGACATTTTTGATTTTGCTGTTGAAATGCATCTTTGAATAGCACATTATCAGAATAGACACTGGTGTAAACACCATATTAAATGCTTTCACTCACTGCCATCAAATCACTTCTGACCCAAAGCAACCTTGTAGGACAGCGTAGAACTGCCCCTGTGATATACCAGAGACTGTAAACCTTTATGGGTGTCGCAAGCCTTATCTACCCTTTGAGCTGCTCACCACCGTGTGCTTTACCACCCACCGAATCACCCACTAGGCCGGGGATACAGGGGCGGTGGGGGGAGCAAGGACGGGGACGCTCCTACACGCTACCACCCTCTTGTCCCAAGATCCACATGGCTCAGGAATTATAAGACCGACATTTGTCAGAATCAGATTAGAGTATTCCTCCCTCAGTTTCAATCAGAGGTTTACGTTTTATTTATGCATGAAAGAATCAGACTGGAGACATAGGGCATTAACTGTCTCTGTAAATGATACCGGTGTGAGTTTAGCTTTTGCTCATTCAGCGACACTTTCCATAATACAAATTACAAAATAATTGGTAGAAATAGCATATATCATTTAATGAAGCATCTCCCCAACCAATTCATAATCTTCTAGTAAACATTTCCAGTGCATATAGTTGGAATTGACTGGAAGACAGTGGGAAGCAAGTATTCTCAGTGAAGACCAATTTCACATTTCATGACTTTCACCTGATTCTACTCTCACATTGTGTAGGTCTGTACATTCTTGTGTGCATATGTGCATGTATGTGTGTGTATGCGTATGTAGGTGTGTAGTATATTGTTTTTCAAATAATAACGAAAGATAAATCCCCTGGTATTTATTTTTACTACTAAACATTTTCCCTCAAGAATTTTTACCTTCTTTTTTTCCTGAGCTGGATTTCAAGGATAAACATACCTTCTGCTTAGTGAGAAGACAGCCCTCTTAGTTATATGACTCATTTTATTACCATAATTATTGTAATAGCCTTCCCTGCCCAATTCCCAGGGTTACCCTAGGGGGTGCTGGAATGATCCAGGGGGATGCAAAAGAGGATACCTACACTTTTTCCTGGATTATAGACTTTAGTACAAAAGCTTTTCATTGTCAGGAGGTACAGAGTAATTCTTTGCCAGGACATTTTTCAATGGAGACACCTACCATCTAGATCGTGGTTTCCCACACTTATTTATGGTTTGGGTGGTAGGTGTCTCCATTGAAAAGTAGCCTGCAAAGTCTCTAGAAGCAATGTCAATCTAATTTCAAAGGGAGACTTGGGAGGTCTGGTCTGATCCATAAACAGGGATAAAATCATGCCAAACATGATTGATTACTTTTAAGTTATAATTGTATCTGACCTATTAAATAAAGGAATTGACATAACTGGTTTGCCACACTCCTGGGCAGACACCCTGGCACCAAGTATATAAGACCCCAGCCTGAGGCCAGTTCTCAGTGTTGCCATTAATAAGAAATATATAGTAGGTAAATATTTTCATATTGAAACTGCATGGGATAGATTTTACAGATAATACCTTTACTAAAGAAATGACCTCCTCTTTACATTTATTTTATTTCTGGTTCCTTAGAGTAGAGAATGCACGTGGCAGAACCCCCATAGGTCCAACGATGTCTACAGTCACAATTCCATGGCATTGACGACTTTCCGCAGGTGGTGCAGCCGTTCGTATCTTTCCTTCTAGAGTCTTCTATCCCCATTAGCAGAAGCTCACTGGGCCTTACTGTACTGTCTTATCTATTAAGGTGCTGCTGTCAATTTGATACAATATGGACAGTTATTAACAGGAGCACAACCAATCTGCAAACAGATTTCTGAACATAGTGTATCTATAAACAGGACTATGTTCTGCTAGGCAGTTAGATATCTGAATGCCGAGACATGAGGAATGTGATTCACCTGTTAAGTTGGACTATAAGGTGAAGTATTTGAAAAGACAATATTTATGAAGTTCCTATGCCAGGTAGCAAGAAAGACGTTTTGAAATCACTTACATTAAAGGAAGGCATAGAAAATAAAATCTCTTGGAAGGTATAAGAGTTTCCATTTGTTGAAAGAAAGAAAAACTCTAAGAGAGGGAGAGAGAGAGAGAAGACACTTATATTTATTGCATGCTATGTCCTAGATGGGTTAGTCTCTCAACCTGTTATACACCAGAAATATTACCATGAGCCGCATTTTATGTGCCAGGCAGCTGAGACTCTGAGAGGTTGAGTAATTTGCCCAAAGACACAAACTACGACCTGAAGAAGCCAGGGTTAAACTCAGGTCTGGATTTCTTCTACATTGTGCTGCTTTGCAAATTACTATAATAAGTCTGGTGTGCTTTGCAAACCTATTTCAGAAGAGTTCTTTCTAAAACAGATTATCAGTGCTTTGTATTTTTTGTTATTAAGAGACATGTGTTTGAAGACTTCTACCAAAAGAAATCCAAGTATAATGCTAATGTGCTGGTATAAAACCTGATGCTCTTATTATCTGCTTGGAAGCAAAAATTCAAATGTCCTATTTCTAGCCCAACAATTTTGTAACTACATATAGTCGTATTTCATTGTTATCTACAGAGTTCATGCCACAGAACCAAGAATGTGGACAGTGGTTTATAAAAGACTCTGGGTTTTTTGTGTAACCATGTAATGAGGAGCCGAGATGTACAAAATAATTTGTTCTTTTGTATTCTCTAGGGGCTTCAGTGTTGTGTTTTTTTTTCCTCCCGTATTTTTTTCATTAAACCTTTACTACGTTTCCATTGTCTTGAAAAAAGAGCTTCTAGTTGAATGTGTGCTTTCAATAAATGCTTCTTTCTCCTCTTTATAGTCTAAAAAATATCTTGGGCATGTAGCACAGAAAGCAGAAATTCCATTCCTATTCTTTCATAGTACAAAAAGTGATGGAACAAAAATGGCCCCGAGTCTTCATGAATACTGATAGCTTGACGTTGGCCAAGGCCTCTTCTGCTCAGGGCCTTTGGAGAGGCGTCGCTTCCCCAAGACAGCATCTTCATCACCTCTGGCAGCGAAGATGGTCCATGCAGACAGTCTATTTGAGTTCAAACTGGTGGATGTGGATGTGCGGGGGCTGGGCTGACTTGATTGGGAGAGTCACAAGTTGTGGAACTGGGAAGCTCCTTAGGGAAAAGTGGAATGGCTACAGGGACAAGTGAGAGGATGGGACAGACATTGATTTTCGTGGAGGGGAGTCTCCACTGGTGGTACAAATAGGGAGTGAGGGAAGGCCTGAAACAGACTGTGGCTCGGGATGGAGACTTTTGAAATGCTGGCCTGGAGTGGGAAGCTGGCAGGCCCCGTTCAGGAGACAGAAACGGTGGACATCGGAGTGGCTCCTGTCATTCTGGAAGAGGGAATGGGAACCCAGGCCCCAGAGGAACAATCAGAGAAATTGGGAAGGAGGATAGAGCTGAAAGCAGAAGGAGCTTCCAGCTGATGGAGCATGCTGTGACGGGTCCAGCAAGGAGCCTTTCAAAGGAATTCTTTCAAAGTCACCAAAGCATGCATATGTTGGCAGAGGAAATGGACATAGCACGGACAATTATGTGTGACTTCTCACAGCATTTCTGACTATGAATCACCTCTCTTCTCCACTTTCTACCTTTTTTGGGTCATAACTTTTCTTTCTTGCTCCCTTATTTTTATCTCTGGTTTGTTATTATTTTAGAGAATATATATATATTTCTCCTTCTGAATTTTCTCTAATCTGCTATCTTTATTGCCTTTTCCCTTTTAGTTACATTGTCGTGATAAATGTGGGGGAGGAAATGACTCATAAGTCGTGATAAATGTGGGGGAGGGAAATGAGTTTCACTACTAAGTGATCTGTGGGGGAGGGGCGCGAGCAATAAGTTCTGCTCAGCTTGTCCTTCTTGCACTTAACCAAGCACTTTCTTTGAGCCTGAGTGGAACCAAGTTTAACTTGTGAAGCTGACGTTTTTAAGGAGTAGAAGCTGGTAACGAAAAGAAAGAAAACTTCAGTAACGTCGTTTCCGAGAGGAATGATCCTTTGACGACAAACGGAGAACGGCTATAGCATGGTGGCCACGGGCGTTTGTGGATGGAGGTGCCCTCAGATCTACGGATAGAGAAGACCTCTTAGCTGCCCTTCAAAATCACCAAAACTTTGTCAAAGGAGAGACTGTGGAAGTCAGAAACGCACTTTCTCACAGTTGAGAGGCTACGGGTTCAGATCCGGGCCTCAGCCCTGTGGATTCTTCCTGTGGGTCTTTCTCAGAGTCCCTGGTCACCACCAGCCAGCCTTCGAGTCCCTGTGCGGATACAGATGTCTGTATTCTGTATACAGGTAGAACTCTCCATGGTCACTATTGACTGGTATAACTATGGGGTGTGAGTTAACAGTTGATACTTAGTGCTACTTAAGTGTTGTTCATTGGAGACATGTGATCATTCTTATCTCTCCCTTAGTGATCAAAATAAACAACTTTTCAAGAATGTTTTAGGGAAGGCTTGCGTTTGTCCATGTGGGTTGTGTCAGTCTGGGTTGACGAGAGAAACAAATTCAGAGACATTCGTGTGTAGGAGTGAACTTTATATCAAAGAATAATTGTACATTAAAAACACATCTCAGCCCAGTCCAGATCAAGTCCATAGGTTCGATATTAGTCTTTATGTCTGATACCAATCTACAAATTCCTCTTCAGACTCATGGAACACATGCAATGATGCCAAATGCAGGAAGATCACAGACCAGTGGGTGGAAAGGCTTGTGGATCCAGTGGCAGTGGAAGCATCTCAGCCTTAGCAGGGGTCTCCATGTGGCTCCGTCAGCTCCAGGACTCTAGCTAGCTCCATGTGTCTTGTCAACTGGCATGTCCCATGGGGAGTGACTGTGTTTCCCATCTCCAGCAAGCTCTGTATCTCCATGGTGCCTCCAAATGAGGTCATCAAGCTGTGACCTGATTGACAGGCTAAACTCCACCCCTTCACTCTTAATAGTCTCAAATTGACAACAGATTATGTAATCACCACATAGGTGGAGACTTTTTTTTCCTGGAAAGACTAATGAAGCTAACCCTTTCCAAAATGTTAATCAAGAGGGAATATTGTTTTGAAAAATCATACAGGTGAGAGAGGCCCTACCAGACACCTTTTCATAGTCTCTGCGGAGGCTTTCTTAGCAAGAGCTGGATCCGGTCCTTTTATCATTCCCCGAGAGTATGTGCGTGTTTACTAAGGGCCAGGTGACGGGCTGGGCATGCAGTCTGATGGCCCTCATCTTCAGTTCTTGATCTGCTTCAGAGACTCTGGGAATTCCCTGAAATAATCTGAGAGAAGGCTTGGTAGAGACAGAAGTCAGTGGTGATGGCAGGGTTCATGTACTCTGTAGATTCTCTCTGGAATTCCGGCTACAGGTATTTAATAATCAAGCTTATGCTGTGGGCATACCCTCACCCTACACCCCCCAATGGAGTGTCTGAGACAGAAATCTGTACAGAAACAGATAGCATCATCTTTCTCCCTCTGGTGAGTTTGAACTGGTGACTCTAGTTAGTAGTTCAGTGTTTGCCTGACAGTGCCAAGCATGGCCAATTAAGATGAGGTTATGCACACACGAAGCTTGCAATCCCGGGGGTGAGGAGAAGGAGGGAAGCAATTAAAGTTAGGGAGCAAATAAAGAAACAGGATTCTTTTGCATCGTGATACATCTTCAAAGATAGTGTCCAGAATGGAACTACTACGGGGAGGTCAAATGTCCAGAGAAGCCTTTTCTGAGGAAGGCATTTGAGTCAAGGCTTGTCTCTGAGAACAGGCTAATTTCGAAATCCTGGAGCACAATCTGTACTTTATCACGCTCCTTGGTTATTGAAATAAGAGGCTGTGTTTTACATTTTCTCATTAATATCCTTTTTATATTTTAATTATTATGATGGATGCTTAAAAGTTTGCTTCAGTTTTTATTTGAAACTATTATTATTTTGACTTACTTAATAAATTAAGAAAATTATTTAGAGTAGAATTACTTTTTGCTGCAATTCTGTCTCAACATCTACAATATAAAGGATCCTGTTACTTTTTAGGAATGTATCCTTTGCTCCTATAGCATTAAGGAATTGATCTACAATGTATGTTGAATATCAAGTTTAAAACTTCAAGAACACTAACATACAAAAAATATAGCACACCATAAGATACAGTTTTTGATCCGGTGTATTTTATTCCCAGAGATAATTCAAATAGCATGTGTCGATTTGTTATTCTTCATCTGGTCTTTTAAATTCTAATTATAATATAGTTCCAATCAAACTGCTAAAGGATAGTTTGTTTTTCTTAGGTTTGCATATATTTCAATGAGTGTGCTATCCCAGAGGGGTGATGAAATGGTAAAATACAATTTTCCTATATATATGTTCAAATGTCTATGATCATATATGGAAAGAATGAATAAATGTATTTCCAAACAGATTTTCCAAGTCCTTGGTATTAGAATAATAGGTTAAGCAGTTATCAAAGCCTTATTTTAATCATTTGAATTAATTGTTGACATTTCTCTTTGAAAATGAGTGTGAAGGACAGATTATTTCAATACTATTGTAAAGATGCTGAGTTCTTAGTAGCTCCAGGGGCTCATGGTCATCAAATTTCTTATCATTAAAGGTTGTCGATCATTATGATAGTTCAAGGAGATTCCAAGTGAATAAAAAATGAAATTTTATTATTGTTTTATTTCTGACTGTGAGGTTATATATGACCATAACATATTTAACAGCTTACAGGTCTCAACATATTCTCATGGACTGGAATAATACAGAATTCTATGAATGGAAAAAAAAAATGTTGAAGAATAAGATTGTTTTTTCAGTCTTGTTTGCTTGGGAGGCTTAAGTGTTTGGATTTTTATTAAGAGTAGATTATCCATTTCAGCACTATTTGTAGGACTGTTTCGATATTCTTTCAAAACAAGCACACTTATCTGTATGTGTATAAGATTATACGGAGATGAGTAAAGTAATTTTGCATTAAATATAATCACACTTCACAATAATAAAAATACCTTATCACCCAGCATGAAAAGGCCAGAAAAAGTGATTATCAAATTTGTGAACAGTGTGAGACGTTTCCACTGGACACCGCTGTCCACCAATCACATTCACGAAGCACAAGTCTAGGTGACCTCTCAGGCCTCTAGAGGCTCAAAAGTTATAAACGGAAATAGTTTCTCTTTCTTGCTAGGCTTCATTTGGTTCTTCTTTTCTCATTTGTCTCCTCATAGCAGAAAGCTAGTTCATGAAGGTATGGACATTTCGATAGGCTACCACTTATGTGTAGCTGAAAAGCAATCTGCATTTCTCCAAAGCAAAAGCAGAGTTGTGAACTGTATCTCCACGTTCACATTTGGTCATGGGCCGTTATAGGGACCAGTCACTGTCAGATGGCCCTTCCAGTTGACTGCAGTCTTTGTACAGATCACGCAAGCCAGCCCAATCACAAATGTGAAGAAGTGGCCATGGGTCATTGTCCTTGTTCTTGGATGCCCTCCAGTCAGTTCTGACTCATAGTGAAACTGCACAACAGAAGGACAGATGCCCAGTCCTGCACTAGCCTCGTAATTGCTGAGTTTGAGTCCATTTGTCAATCCACCTTGTTGAGGGTCTTTCTCTCGCTCTCTGTTTTTTAAAAAAATCATTTTATTGGGGGCTCGTACAATTCTTATCACAATCCATACATCCATCCGTTGTGTCAAGCACATTTGTACATCTGTTGCTCTCATCATTCTCTAAACATTTGCTTTCTACTTGAGCCCTTGGTTTCAGCTCCTCATTTTCCCCTCCCTCCCTGCTCCGGAACCATTGATAATTTATAAATTATTATTATTTTGTCAACTCTTACACTGTCTGACATCTCCCTTCACCCACTTTTCTGTTGTCCATCCCTCAGGGACGAGGCTATAACTAGATCTTTGTAATTGGTTCCCCCTTTCTACCCCACCTTCCCTCCATCCTCCTGATATTACCACTCTCATTACTGGTCCGGAAGGGATCATCTGTCCTGGATTCCCTGTATTTCCAGTTCCTATATGTACCTGTGTACATCCTCTGGTCTAGCTGGATTTTTAAGGTAGAATTGGGATCATAGTAGTGGGGGCATGGGGAACATTTAAGAACTAGAGGAAATCTGTATGTTTCATCTTTGCTATACTGCACCCTGACTGGCTCGTCTCTTCCCTGAGACCCTTCTGTAAGAGGATGTCTGTCCAGTTGCCTACAGCTGGGCTTTGAGTCCCCAATCTCTACTCCCCCTCATGCACAGTTATGTGATTTTTTTGTTCTGGTACCTGATCCCTTCAGCACCTCATGATCACACAGGCTGGTATGCTTCTTCCATGTGGGCTTTGTTGCTTCTGAGCTAGATGGTTGCTTGTTTACCTTCAAGCCTTTAAGAACCCCAGACGCTATATCTTTTGATAGCCAGGCAACATCAGCTTTCTTCACCACATTTGCTTATGCACCCACTTTGTCTTCAGCAATCATATTGGGAAGGTGAGCACACAATGATATGATTTTTTGTTCTTTTCTGCCACTTCTCTACCGATCATGATGTCCTTCTCCAAGGACTGACCTCTCCTGGGGTGTTCTTTAAAGAAGGGTGAGTGGACCCTTTAAAGAAGGGTGAATGTCATAGAGTAGCTATGACAGAGGACTAATCAAATATTAATACAAACACATTCTTCTTTGGTCATATCATAATTCCTTTAAAAATTTTAAGATTTGTTTATATTCCAAGAAAGAACCAAATTTATATCTCAACCCCTTTCAACCTCATACTTCTCTGATTACTAGAAAGTTTAAATCTGGGATATCTTTCAATTATGCTTTGTTTTTAGATCACTCAACATTTTTTGATCACTTTCCTCTGAGTTTTAAACCTGAGACGTACTGAAAATTTGTGGAAACTCCTATTTTCTGTGAAATCTTTCCTTGATGTTGTAAGCGTTAGTTTTTGTAAGCCTATGAAAGAGGGAGTTGAAACTTGGCAGTTATTAAACTCTGTTTTGAATTATCTTCTATATTATGAAACAGAATGAGAAATGAGTATAATCTAAAACACCAACTAGCATTGCTCCCAAGCCTTCTCTGTGTACTCTCTCCCTTATCATACGTATTGAGCTTGGGGGGACATTACTCTATTCTGTTGTCTTTGTCTCTGTGCTTGGCTGTGGGTATCTCCATTGGTTAGACCCACTGTCTGCAGTCTCATTCCAATGACATCAGAGTTTTACTTTCTCAAACATCCCTCTTTCCTGCTTCGCAATTCACAGAATATGTGAAGCCACCTATTCATTAGACCAATGAGATAGATCTTCTGTTTACATGAACATATATTTTACATGATTACCTGTTTACCAGAACTATGATCTCAGTGCTCTCTGAGGTGGTTAAGAGCACAATGTACCTTCGGATCCTCTTCAGTATTAAAACATGTTTACTTTTTAAAATAAAATGCATTATTATAAATATGGTACAAATGTGCTTGATACAAATGATGTACGGATTGTTATAAGAGCTGTAAGAACGCCCACTAAAGTGATTTATTTAAAAAAGGAAAAAAAGCTAGAATTTTATTTCTTTGCATCAACAGGCCTCAAAATGCTATTTTAAAAAATCATACTAGCTGCTTTCAAATCATTCTGTCCGCATATATGAACATACATGGGCTTTTCTTTTTTATGAAAAGTATCTTCACTTTCCAGGCATTTTTTGTGTGCATTTATGCCCCTTGTATATGCACCACGATTTCTAAACCCATGTGTTTTCGATGGCGTCTGCCATTCCACAGTCTGTTTCTGCTCTGTGGGTTGGGGCGTTGGTGCCTTTCTCAGAGTTTGACTTACCCCCTTGTCCTGGGGCACTCTCTTACTGGAGCCGCCTGTCCTATGCTCGTTAAAGTCTCTAGTGAACATTGTCATATGTATTTCAATAAACATTTATAGCCTCAGAGACCCTCTGTGGCTCACTTTGAGTCAGAATGAATCCGATGGCAGCATTAAGTACGAGGTTACACACATGATCCAGACAGCCCCAGTCCTGGACAGCATGTTATCTTCGTTGATTACATATGTGCTACTCCTTATTCATCAGTTGTGTAGTCACATGGCCGTGTCTACTGTTTCATGCTTCTTTTAAAATTTCCAGCCATTTTTCCTCCCAACCCTCTCTCTGGTTTCCTTTCCAATTTCTTGACTGGTGGATAAATGTCAGAGGATGAGCAGTGAAGGGGTTCGTCCGTTCTCGTTAGAGGATGTTTCTCTGAGTTAGCAAGTGCTCAAAACCCTGAATTTTACTGTACTCCAGGAAAAAGGAAGAAATGCAAATCAATGCAGCCAAAACCAGAGCAAAGCAACAGTTTGCCTCCCCTGGCAACAGCATTATTTTAGGACTCCGCGAATCTTTTCCTTCTACATGCAAGCTGTGATATCAACTGCTTTGGAAGAGGAAGAACAAGTGCGTGTTGGGTCGTAGGCATGTGGAGAAAGTAAATGTCCTTCGGTGCACTGAACTCTGATCATCCAACTGTTTTCGAATTTAAGATGTGGACCACTTCTTGAGGGTGAATTTGTGGGTATCCATTTGAATAGTGGGGTCTTAGAAAATGCTTCAGTCTCTGGGAAGTTATAAAAATGCTGCTTTGGGCGGTACATAAAGGGGAGCTGATGTCAAGGAGTTTAAGGAGGAAGAGAATGTTTTGAAACTGATTGTGGTAGCAATTGGACAATACTGCTTGATGTGATTGATCTAGGGAACAAAATGATTCCTCCATTAGCTCCCAATAAAATGTTTTGTTGTTGTTTTTTGTTTTGAAGAAAACCGTAGAAAAAAATGCTGCTTTCTCTAAATACTAAATCACCATCTTTACCAGCTTTTTGCTAGATTGTTTTTTGTGACTGACATACGTGAAGTACTAGATTTTCATATTACGGGTTGTCTGCTCACTTATATGGGGATTCAAACAAAATGTTGACAGTGCCTTTAAAAAATAACTTTTAAGAAATGATACTCAGGATTTGTGAAAGATGGAAACGAGGGAGAAGGAGAGAAGGAAGGTCCTAGCTTTATCTAATATCCTAGCTTTATCTAATATCCTAGCTTTATCTAATAAACAGCACAATATACCTACTGCTCACCAGTACATCTTAGCCATTACTATTGATGACGCCACATACATCTATGTCTCTTCTTCTCTAGGGGAGACATAAGGGCGAGGGGAAATGGGTGAGGGGAAATGGAATTGATGGAATTGATTTGAAAATAGTAAATCTGGGCTCAGAGAGAGAATGCCGAAATCCAAATGTGAGTTATGAAGGTGCTGATCTAAGGCAGAGACATTGGGTCAATGAGAGTATATTAGGGAGCTCGAATTAAAAATTGAATTGCAGTATTTAAAAGGGGACCAAGAGAAAAGAAATATTGGACAACTTCTTATTCCACTGCTTATGAGATGGGGAATGGTATAAGCCCCTTAAATAGAACATAGTGTAAAGTATTTTCTAGGATCAAAAACTTTAAATTCATTGCCGGAGGCTGAATTTCAACTCATA
>NW_022103968.1:42109768-42113009 GCF_000313985.2 Echinops telfairi
TGAGTTGCCATTGACTCAATGCCAATGGGTTTTGTTGTTGTTATTACTTTTGATCTTTGCTATAAGTATGCGGAAGTATTTTTGTTGTTGAGCCCATCCGTTAGCATTTGGAGTGGGGGAATATTTTCAATGGGGATAAAGAGGAAGATTTTTGCAAGGACTCCAATACTCCTAGCATTATTCCCACTATGCCTTTCACACTCCCCTTGTCTGAATGGCCTTGGGAAGCCCTCTTGCACATACTTCCTTTCTGCCTTTGCTGTATTGTTGCTTTCCACTGAGACCAGGATCTGTCTGTCCCCCGTCTTCAAACTAGAAACTAGACTTTCCCAGTCGCTATCACAGGTAGCGGCCGCATAACTTGGTTCTAAAGCATATAGAGATTCTGGTTTGTGTTGTTCCCCAGCGTGTGGGTTTTTCAGACCTCTCAAATGATACTGTATGCTTCCTTTGTCTTTCTTAAATCCTGTGGCAGTAAGCGCTCTGCAATAATAGAAACTCAATAAAGGACTTTAAAAGTGAAGTTACAATTAAAGTCAAGAATGAATTTTGTGGAAAACCTCACTGCAGATTTACAAAAAGACTTCAAGAAAATGAGGCTACTATGAGTCATGCCTTGCCGGGTACGATTCGCTCCTCTTTAGGGACTATCATTCTGCTCAACCTAACATTTACACCACCTACACCCACCATCTGGAATTACAGGCTAGGGGGAGAGAGGGTGTCAAATCTTGAAAAGAAATTGCCTTTCCTCAAAAGTTGGTGACACTGCATCACAGCTGACTACATTACCTGGTCAAGGAGAGAGATGCATATACCACTCACATTTCCCGTTGTGCAAGTACATTCTAGTAATGAATTTTGATCTTCTTTTGAATCTGAGCCACCATGCAGCACACACACATTTTAAAAGCTGGCACTGAAACCCCAGTGAACACAGCTCTGTGGAAGGAGGCAAACAGACCTGTGTCTATGATGTTGTTGTTGTTGTTGTTGTTGTTGTTAGCTACCTTGGAGTCGGTTCCACCTCGTAGTGACCCAGTAGAAAACAGAATGAAGCACCCCCCAGTCCTGCACCGTCCTCACAAGTGCTCTTCTGTTTGAGCCCATTGTTGTCAGTCCGCCTCATTGAGGGCCTTTCTCGTTTTCACTGCCCAGTCACTTTACCACGCATGCGGCCCTTCCTCTCTCCTAATCCCGTGTCTGTATATCTGTAGACCCCTGCAAAGCCATCTTCTTTTTCAAAACACTGGTGGATTTTGTACGTGGCTGAATCAGACACTCGACCGCTGGTATCTGGGGTGCCTGTAGCAGCAGTGCTGTCCCCAGGATTATACCCAGCGCGGTCTCCTTGTTAGCATCCCCAGTCCCGATGTGCGGATTCCTTTCAGGGGGTTCCAGTCCAAATAAGGCTCAACTAGCAGTGGCCTGAAAATAGTGTGTCTGCCTGTCTTTGACTGCAGAAACCTTGTGAGTACTGGGGTTCTAATTTTACTTGCCTCTTAACTAGCTGAGAGTGCCTTTCTTTCTTTGCAATGTTGACTTCTTACTTTCTTTCTTTTTTTTTTAGATAAGTTTTAGTGATTCCAGCCAACAGTTTTATTTTGGTAATAGTAAACTTGAGAAATATTTTGAAAACTGCAAAGAGAAACATTCCTGGCTGATAGAGCCCAGCAATAGATTAGTGAAAGAAGTTGGTCGTCCAAAATCATCACCATTCATTTCCTCCCCTGAAGTCAAAGACAGCGTTGTGCTCGGCTTCAGCCCTGTGTTGAGTTCATGTCACTGACCCGTTCCTTGATTTGGGCTGCAGAGTGTTTTTAATAACTTGGAATGTTTGGGAGTCAAAAGAGGCCAAGTTTCTGGCTAGGCTCAGGAGAGATGAAATAGTAAGGGAGTGTTTGGGGAATTAAAGGAGAAAAATTCTAAATGAAAGGCATCTTCTTTTAGCTCTGTTTTATATAGCATTCTTAAATCTCTGAATGAGGGGGAAAGACACAAAAACATCTGAGGAAAATTAATTTAAAAATTAAACCCGTCAGTAGCCACTTCAAAATGTGCAGAGAATTAGTTAATGTTTTATTTGGAACCTGATATTTAAGTCAAATGAAGCAGCAGAAACACTCACTAATTCACCTGAAAAAGAGTCGAGGTTTGAGAGTAGGTTTGTTGTGGGGGAAATAGACCTCCAATTCACATACAATTCATAGAGACTCACTTATTAAGTCTTAAAGGAGACAAAGAGTAGATAAAGACAAAAGCTATTCAGTGCCAGGTAATAAAGACATCTGCAGATTTACAGAGATACAGTGCTTACATAGGGCATGGAAGTACAGAGGAACTGATCAGAAACCATGATTGGGGGCATACAAACACATCACAGTTGCAAAGGGGACTATAGAAAGTTGGATAAGAAATGTTCAAGATTGATTTACGTCCCTTCAACCAAGGCAGTTAGGTTATGATTTATGACTACGGGACACTAATACCACAATTACCATCAAAGACACACCTAAGCACATCCCTAAGGGGCTCGGCTGCTCCTCCTTGGACTGCCTGGGGGAGTGGTGTAAGTAATCCACTTTCTAATGCACTCTGCCTGAGAACAAGGCTATTCGTGTTACTGGTTACTGGTCAAAAATAATTCAATGGAAAATAAAACTATGTGGGGCCCCCCACGTGGATTTAGGGCTTCTACTGTGAACTGTAGCCTACTGTAAAGCTGTTGCTGAGGCTAAGTGCCATGCACTTGCTCATAGCAACCTTTTGTACAACAGAGGAAAGAGTGCATGGTCCCGCACCGTTCTCGCAGTTCTTCGCGTTTGAGTTCATTGATGCAGCCACTGGGTCAATCCGTCCTGTTAAACGCGGCCCTCTCCTTTCCCCGTCATGATGCCCTTCTCCAGGGACTGGTCTGTGCTGACAATATGTCCAAAGGATGTGCAACCAACTCTTGCCAGCTATGCCCCCCAGGTTCCTTCTAGTGGTGCCTCTTCCAAGCCGGATTTGTTGGTTCTTTCGAAGTGCGTGGCACTTTTCGTGTTCTCCACCAGCACCATACTGCCAACACATAGGTTCTTCACTGCTCTTTCTTACTCATTTCCAACTTCCACTTGCATATGAGGCCATTCAAAAAGCCAAAGGAAATAGAGGAAAGAGCTAGGAGGCAAAGGGCATTTATAGAGGTCTAAATAGAAGCGTGTACATATGCAAATATATTTATATATGAGGATGGGGAAAT
>NW_022103968.1:42114163-42138628 GCF_000313985.2 Echinops telfairi
ACAAATGTGCTTTACACAATTGATGTATGTATGGATTGTGATAAGAATTGTATGAGCCCCTAATGAAACGATTAAAAAAAGAAAAAGGAAATAAAATAGCGTGGCTTGGGTACTGTGCACCTTAGTCCTTAAAGTTCCATCCTTGTTTTTCAATACTCTAAATAGGTCTTGTGCAGCAGAGTTACCCAATGCAATTATGTTAGTCTGGGTACATTAGCGAAACAAGTCCACAGAAACACATATGTATAACAGTAAGTTTTATATAAAGGGTAAGTGCACATCAAGAAAGCATCCCAACCCAGTGCAGCCCAAGCCCACAAGTCCAACATTAGCTCGTATGTGCAACGCCAATCCACAAAGCTCTCCTCCATCTCACAAAACACATGCAATGATGCTGACTGCAGAAGGAAAGCCGAATCAGTGAACGTGTAAGCGTCTAAGCAGGGGTCTCCACACGGCTGCTTCAGCACCCATGGCTGTATCGGGGTAGGTGTATGTGGCTTCTCCTCAGGGATGTCTTGCAGGAAGTGAGCCTGGCCAGTGGAAGCAGGGAACTGGCTAAGGCAGCCGCACCCTGGTCTGACCATCAGAAAGGAAAAGACTCGAGAGCTAGAAAGGTGAGGCTCACTGAGCCATTTATCTCTCAGCCTTTTAATTAACCCCAGATGTGCTTATCGGCCAGGTTGGCACAATAAACTAACTATTTCAGCAATGCTTCATTTGCTCTCTTGACTGCTGTTTCCTTGAGCATTGCTTGTGGATACATGCGAGTAGAAACCCTTCACAACGTATGGCTGTTCTCCTTCAATGATGACGTTAGCTACTTGTTCAGTTGTAGTTTCGTCTTCTTGGCATTGAGTTATAATCCATACTGAAGGCTGTAATCCTTGATCTTCTTCACCATGTGCTTCAAGTCCTCCTCACTTTCTGCAAGCAAGGTTGTGTCATCTGCATATTGCAGGCTGTTTATAAGCCTTTCCCCAATCTGGATGCTGCATTCTTCTTCATTTGATCCAGCTTTTCTGATTAGTTGCTCTCATATATATTGCATATGCTGAGAAGACACAACTGGTACACACACCTTTCCTGATTTAAAACCATGTAGCATGCCCTTTTTGTTTACACTACTGCCTCTTCATTCATGTACAGGATCCACGTGAGCACAATTAATCATTCTGGAATTCCCATGCTTCTCAAGGCTGACCACACTTTTTATGTTCCACATAGTTGAATAGCAGTATAGCCAATAATACACAAGTCACCATCTCCTGGGATTCGCTGCTTTTGTTCCACGTTCTCTTCTGAATTCAGCCTAAACCTCTGGCAGCTCCCTGTCACTGTACCACTGCAACCATTGTTGGATGATCCTCAGCAAAATGTTACGTGCATTTGATATTAATGATACTTTCCATAATTTGAATGTTCTGCGGGGTCACTTTCCTCTGGAATGAGTACACATGTGGATGTCTTCCAGTCAGTTTTCCTAGTAGCTGTTTTCCAAGTTTCCTAGCATAGACAATGGCGTGTTTCCAGTGCTTCTTCAGCTTGTTGGAACATTTTACTTGGTAGCCAACCAATTCCTAGAGCCTTGTTAGTGGGCACAATCGGAGCTTGAGTACAGATCACAGTGCAGTCTGGATAGTTGGAAGAGAGTTACTAGCCAATATGAGACAAGCAGGTTTGAACACACCGCAGGTTGGAAGAGGGTAGGACTGCTTTCTCCTGAAAGGGGCTGCATTCTAACTCACCGGAACTTCTGAGGTTCCCATTGGGCATTGCAATTTTGGTTTCATGGACCCCATTTACTAGTCAGAGTAGTAAGTTCAGTTCAGTGTAATGGACGTGGGCAGGGTTTTGTGAGGTGAGCTACAGACATAAATGTGCTCTTCGCTTTTCCCCATGTGTTCTCCATATAGCTCCACCTTGTCTTTCCAGGGGCATGTCCACCAGCGAGTTCAGTTCATGGTTCTCTTCCCTGACCTCTTACACGCTACTTCATGTGTTACTTCATCTCTTCCCTGACCTCTCACATGATCTGAACAGTGTTAACATTGTCATTGCTTCATCTGATTCATGAACTTCTTAAAGACACGTAAGTCTTTTGAAAAATATTCTTACGCTATCATAGTGCCAAGTATTAACAGTGGCGTAATTGGCACTTGATTGAATAGCAAATTAATTGAGATATGACTTTTATCAATTGAGTGAGAGCTTTATGCATTCTCAGTGGATGTGACCCTTTTTGGAAATAGAGTCTGATGTTATTTAATAAAGAGGAGCAACGTGTGTACTAAACATAATCTCTCTTAAATAAACTTACTGCCATCATGCCCTTTCTGACTCTTAGAAACCCTGTAGCACAAGGGAAAATTGCCCCTGTAGATTCTGAGACTAACTGTTCAGAGGAATAGAAAGCCTTCCATTATACTGGAGGACCTGGTGATTTCGAACTACTGAACTTGCAGGTAGCAGCCTGATGCTGCCACGGTGTCTTCTCTTCCTCATAGTGTCCTATAAAGAGGACTATGGTGAAGTGGTTGCTCTTCAGGCTACTAAATCACAAGGTTAGCAATTTGGGACTTTCTATTCCCTTAAATAGTTAGCCTCAAAAATCAACAGAGGCAGTTCTACCTTGTCCTATAGGGTCACTGTTGGTCAGAATCCACAGTGGCAGTGAGTTTGGTTTGGGGCTTGGTATGCACAGCAAGAAGAGACTGCTTGAGAAACCACCCATCAGCCAAGGAAGGCCTGCAGCCAGCCACAAGGAGGAGCCTGTCTTTGAGCCACTGTCATTGTTTAGCCTACAAAACAATGAAACAATATGTTTTTGCAACTTTTGGTATTTTTTGTTATGACAGCCCCACACATGAGCGTGATGTCTTTATTGAAAACATTCTGCCTGCAACCCGAAATGCTTTAAAATCTTTTATTTGAACTTAAATTTTAAATAATATGTACCTTACAAGCCTCTATGCTTAGTGTGATAATGTATGAACATTGCACATCAGTATTAAAGTTATTTTGAGCAGAGGATTATTCAAGTTATTTTGAGATAAAGAGTTCATATTTTGTTATTCACAAGACAAATATTGATGAAGTGTCTCTTGTTTCCACTAGACACTGGTGCTGTAGTTGGATTCAGGAAATTGTCTAGGAAAACATGAAGAATTTTTTAAAGGAGAAAACGTCTGAGATTAGTTATCTAAGGCCAATCCTTGTAATAATCAATTGACATAGAAGCCCAGAAACCCTATTTTAGCCCAGTAGATATTTACAACTGCTACTAAGCCAAATGTGGACATTTGAAAGCATTTGCTTTTGTCTGGGGGAAAAAAAGTTCCTGTTAGAAGTGAGAACAAGGAAGGATGAGTAACATTCAGGCAAAAACAAAACAGACATTCATTCCGACTCATGGAGACCCAGGGTACAGCTGCCCCTTTAGGTTTCTGAGACTAAATCTTTACTGAGTAGAAAGCCTCATCTTTTTCTCTGGGAGAGGCTATGGTTTCCAACTGCTGACCTTGCAGTTATCAGCCACTCTGATAACCCACTCTGCCACCAGGCCTTGCTTACTGCATTTAGTTAACAAGCATTTACCTAGCACTCTCAAGGGGCAGTCTCTCTCTCACAAGCAGATGATCACTGAACATCAGCCATACATATGACCATATTTAATCCTCATAGTAAATCTGTGCTACAGGCACTAGTATTAGCCATATTGTAAAGTATAGGGAAACCTAGAAATTAAGTATTTAGTCTAAAGTCACATAGATTGTGCTTGGTGGAACTGTTTTTAAAAATAATTATTTTGGACTTCCAGAGAATAGAAAGGTTAATTCAAGAAGGGAAGGAGGGAAGGCAAGCAGGTTTCAGGAACAACCGACATTTGAACTGGGTTTTGAGAACTGATTGTGGTCAAATGCTGGAAAATATGGAGAACTCAAGAATATGCCAGAAGAAAAGTGTTTGTTTTTTACCGAAAGTAAAATAATAACAATAATAAATAATTTTTATTCAAAGCTAAAAAAAGTCCAAATTGGACAGTAGAAAAATGTATTCTTTTCCATCCTCATATATTGGGGAGACTTCGTCTTAATTACTTTGGGCATGTTGTCAAGAGAAACCAGTCCTTAGAGAAGGGCCTCATGTTTGGTAAAGGGGGAGGGCAGCAGAGATGGGGAGGGCACTCAACGAGATGGATTGACACCTTGACTGCCAACATTGGCTCACGTATTGGAAGAATTGTGAGGCTGGCTCAGGATGGGGTGGTGTTTCATTCTCCTGTGCATGGGATCACTATGGGTCAGACCGAGCCCCAGGCACCCAGCAGCAGCACGGACTTCCCATAAGGTAGGTGTTAGCTGTGATGTTCTCTTTCAGTTTGTTCCCAATCTGTGGTGTATTTTTTTCTGCATGACACTACCAAACTTATATTCATCTCAAACTATTGCGAGAGTTAAGTATTCACCAGCAACTCCACAGAGATCATTGACCAGCAGGTGAGTCACCTGTAGAAGAATCAAATGGGCTGTGACTTCAGGATGACCCTCTTATCTGAGCTGTCACTGATGCTCAACTAAAACCATGTCTTACGGCTGAGCAATGCCCTGAGTGTCTGCTTGTTGCAAAAGGGTCAGCCTTTTCACTCTTTCAGCTCAATGATTAGAGATTACTGCTAGCCCAGGAGGCTTTGCTGCAAATTTGTATAATAATTCTCAGTTTACTGGGCATGACAGATCCTATTTGCTTTTTAATAGAAATATTGAAAGTATCAATACATTTTTACTTTCAAGCTAAGTTAGAAATTTTAAATTAAAATTTTTGTCTCCAGTTTTATTGTATTTTCCTAACAGAAACATAAAAGGAAAAAATTGTGATGATTTTTTAATCCACGATGTCACAGCTAATTATCAATTTTTAAATGAAAATGAATTCTAAAATATTTTAAAACATCCTAAATAGTGATTTGGTTTCATTGACCCAAATCAGCTTTTTTTGTTGTTGAGAAAACAAATTTAAAACTATATTCCAGTAAAGAAAAACCCAATGTATGAATATAAAAATAAATTAGAGGAGATGAATGCAGAAGATAAGGAACTACTTGTATAATTAATAGTAAAGAATGAGTGCACAATTCTCAATAATTGAGTTTTTTAAAATATGATATAGGATTTAAATATAAGGAAAAATATAGCAATGCCTAATGTAACAATTTTATTGAAAATCAAAGAACAATGCAAAATCGATTTCACTCACTTAACCAGACATCAGAATTTATGATACTACGTAGAGATCCTTAAATAGCTTAACGATGTTGAAATGGAAGAACAGAAAAAAAAAACCACAGAAACCCAAGAATCAAAGAAGCAACTGGTCTAAAGAAACTTCCATGAACCATCAAGAGCCTCCTCAACTTTGAGACAGAAGAACGGGATGATATATATGCCTAGCGACTGATACCTAATGCTCTGATCTGGATCACAGCAGCTGGGTTCTGACAGCGGTAGGAAAATGTGGAACCGAATGTCAGAGTCTCAAAAAACCCACTTATACTGGACCCATTGACACAGGAAGAATCTCTTTTGACTGTTGCCTCAGATTCTCTTTAAACCTTGAACCCAGACCATTCTCTGATGTCACTTTACTAAATAACAGGTTAACTCACTAAGCAAACTTGAATACTGTACTTAACAAACTAAGAAACCTATACATATACGTATTATGTAGGTCTATATATAAGATAAAGTGGTCAACAGCTACTCTAAATTATGGGGGAGAAATAATTTGGGGCAGTGAGACTGTTACCGAGGGGAATGAACCAACTAACTATCATGGAAATAACGAGACTGAACAAGGTGTATAGAAATGGGGAGATGGAAAGTTTTCCTGTGTATGTTTTAATAAAAAATTCAATCATATATACGTATTTTTAAAGAAAGGAAGAAAGGTTAACAAACTTCCAAAAGTCACATAGTTGTACGTGGTAGAGAGGAGGCAGAAGTACTGCCCCCCAGGCCTGGGGGTATGTAATAGTTAGTGTTCTGGATAAAGGAGGTTGTTGTGTTTCTGTTTTCTTTCATTTTTCTTCCATGATCATTTGAATTGTGTTTGCATGAGAGAGCTAGAGAAGAATATTGAAAATATTATGTCTCAAAGAGGTCCAGCCAGAATTCTCCCTAGAAGCAAGATTGGGTAGACGTGGTCTCACGTACTTTGGAGATGTTATCAGTAGAGACCAGTCCTGGGAGAAAGACATCGTGCTTGGTAAAGTAGAGGGGCCGTGAAAAAGAGCAAGTCCCTTGACAAAATGGATTGGCACAGCCTCAAACATAAGAACCAATGTCAGAGTGGTGCAGGCCCGGGCAGGGTTTCATTCTGTACCCATGGTTGCTGTGAGTCGGGAGCCACTTGATGGCCCCACTTCCACAAAGAACAACATGAGATTTTAAGACCCCAGTTGCTACTCACCAAAGTATCCCGTAGATTTGTAGAACATTATCTTTCTGGACTATGTTATGCAAATTGGCCTTGGTGTCCTCTGAAACTATGGTCCTGCGCCCTCAGATCCTTCGCTCAGAAGGTTTCATGACTTTGCACCCCCGATATTCTACTATTTCGATGCAAGTCTTTGCAGTACAGGCAAACTTGTATCAAGGCTCAGTATTTGTGGAGGTACAGTACAGTTCTCGTTCCCACACCTGTTCAGCTTGTGCGTCTATGCATCCACGTGCAGACTGTTGTTACTGCAGGATTGTGTGTGTAACAACAGTATTTACCTATCTCTGCTTCCTTTCGCTCCCTTGGCCTCCCGTAAACTGCCAAGCGTTTGTCAGCATGCTCTTGGCTGCTGCTTGCTCAGGACCTGCAGCTCGATTGACATACTCATGCTGACAGAATCCCTTTCTGTCAGCGTTGCTGAGCACCTTTTTTCTCACGTAGGAGAACTTTGAACTCGAAGTTTGGATTTGTGAAGTAGGCAGACCAGGAAAGTCAGTTGTGGTCCATTCTCCAAACAGAAGATCTGATGCAGAACGATAGTCTCCTCTTCCCTCATTGACAGACCGATCCACAGAAGTTATTCAAGACAATACTAGCAGAAACGATTCACCCCCCACCCCCAACAAAGTTCATCCATGTACATTCTTATGTACCATGCTATGTGATCGAATTCTACGAAATCCCTCTAATGAAGCTGACAGTGTCTCATGTTTTATAGATGGAGAAAGTGACATGGGAATGTCCAAGGGACTTTCCCACACTGGCCTTTTGACTCTGAGGCTCAGCTGCTGTTCATATTCCGGAAGAATGGATGGGGGAAGCAGTGTCTCTTAGATTCTGAGTACAAACTCCTGCTTCTGTGACGTGAGGGCTGGGCAAACTTAACGTTCTTATGAAGAACTGGTGATTCTGAATAATATTGATGGGTAATTATGTATGCACACTGATAATGTAATTATGCAGTGCCTTATATCTTATTAGCCTAAGACACACACACACACACACACACACACACGGGGTCTTGAAAATATTTTGTTAAAAAGATTCCACTACCTTTCTGTTCAATTTTTCCACTGACTTTTCGAGTGCCCTTCATATCTACACACACATAAAAGGCCTTCCAAACAGTCATAGAAAAATTAAGGTATGGAATTTTCCACAAAAATTTTATAGCCCCCTCTTAAATATCCCTGTATACACACTCAAGTTTTTTGAGAATGTTTTATTTATGTGCATGCACAGCTAACATTTGTTTGTGCTTACTATGTTTACAAGATCCCTACTGGTGCAGTGGGTTAAACAGTGTGCTGTTAACTGTGAGGTCAAGGGTTTAAGCCCACCAGCTACCCCGTGTGGAATGATGAGGCAGTCTGATTCTGTAAAAAATTTGTAACTCTGGAAACGCCGTGGAGTTCTACAGTGTCCCACAGGGTCTCTAGGAGTTGGAATCGTCTCAGTGACGGTTGTTGGGTTTTCTCGACTATGTTCCAGGTGTTGTCCTTGGCTTTTCATTATGGGGACGTCTCATTAGCCTCATTTCATAGAAAGGAAGTTTAGGTGGCAGAGCTTACGTAACATGCTCCAGTCTGATGACCTAAGTTGTGGTACCAAAAGGAGATGACAACTTGCTCTGCTGGAGAGCATGTGCTAGGAATGACTGTCTTTCTGACTGTTTGCCCAGGTTTTTGATGGTCCAGAGGTGGAGCAGACTAGACCTGTCAGCCACAGGGTTCACAGTGGCTGATTTTACAAAAGTAGATGGCCAGGCCTTTCTCCAAGGAGCTTTAGGTGGACCCAACCTTCTAACCTTTTGGGTAGGATCACCTAGGGAGTCTTATATTTCTGATACTATTGGTTAAAGATCAGAAAGGCAATGTGTGATGTTTAACATTTCTTTTTAGCACACTGGTACTTAAATATTCTATAGGCCTTGGACTTTTTTCGAATTCATATTCAGTTTCGAGCTACTGGTCTCTAGTTTTTGACTTGATGACAGTGAGTTTGGTTTTAAGAGTTGCAGGCCTTTGCTTTATTGACCTTTTATTAATTTATAGGGGACTGGTAGTGTAGTGAATTATGCATTCCTCTGCTACTCAAAAGATCAGCAGTTCAAACCGGCAGCCACTCCTCAGAAGATAGATGAGGCTGTCTTCTCTTGTAAAGATTTACAGTCTTGGAAATCCATGGAGCCAGTTCTATCCTGCCCGACAGGGGTTTTATGAGTTGGGATTGAATTGATTTGATAGTGGTGAGTGAGTGAGTGAACATGAAAGACCAGAGGATTGAAATACAATAAAAGAGTGTTTGCATATTATTTATTTTTACTCACCCTATAGAGATGTGCTGTGGTTTTTCTGGAATGCTATACAATTTTTTAAAACATGAGGCTTCTTCAGTAACATAATGCATAAAGCCTTAAAGTACAAGTATATGTTTATTAGAAAAGTTCCTCTTGTCTTATTTCATATGACTATATTTTTAATTGTCACAGTTCAGATGATAAGTACAAATGCAGATTATATCTGTTCAGGTTCACATTTGAGTGCATTTTTCTTTTAAATCAAAGAAAAATCATTTGAAATAAACATGAAAATGAACACAATTAGCATGTGGGAATTCAAGGACTGAGGGCATATTAAATATTGATATGCCGACTTATCCATGGGGCTTTCTACAACTCCTTTGTCAAATGCGTTTCTTTCTCTTGAATTCCATACCATTTTTTAAGCTTGGTAACACTCCTTTTATACCTTGTCTGTTATTACAGTGTTGTTACAGGAAATGTTACTGGAATTGGGAAGGCGGGGAGACGCAATAAGAGGGCAGTGTTGTGAAATCCTGAAAGTACCGACTTTATGGTTAGAGAAAATTATGACTCCCTCTCTCTTTCACCATTTACTCGCTGGTGATCATTTGCAAGTCACTTAACTTTTCTGTGCTTTGTGCCTTTTTTGTTTTGTTTTTTTTCAGTGGAAAATTTACTTGCTGATACTGCCTGCCTCAAGGATTTGCTGAGATAATTCATATACATATGGCATATAAAACACATGGGGCTAGTGCTTAATAAATGCTGAGTGATATTATTGTTTCTATTCTTACTCTCATTACCTAAATTCAAGAGTTTATTACCATGCTCCTGAACAAATTCATTAGACTTTTAACTAGTTTCCTAACCAGTAGCACTGTATTTATTGCCCACTGTTGTTCAAACAGATGGGAGGAAGTCTTGGAAAGCAGCAGCAGAAGAAGCCTGGTTCTGCCCTTGTTAGGAAATGTTACTAGAAATTTGCTCCCGACACCAACCCCAAAGTCAATGCAAACAGTGTTCAACCACTTAAGAGTTTAATCTGTATAAATCAACAACTCATGGATTGCCGTTCTGAGACTGTGTATACTTGCCTAACTTCCTTTTCTCAACAGTATATTAGATTCTATACCATTATGTAAACTAAAGACATTATCAATAGACTTACCTTGTCCACCAGGGGAATGATTGATCATGTTCTCTGTCATAAAACGACAATGATACCTCTAAAGTAAACCAGAGATTTACATCAACCATAGACACGTGAATGGATTTGGGGCTCTTACTTAATTTTATGACTTGGCCCTGCTGTATGCTGACCTTCCTGAAGAGATCTCTGAAGAAAGCAGATGGTGAAGAAAGCAGGTGGTGCCCAGTTATAAAAAAGAATAGCGTCCGCTCTTCAAACAAGTAGCCATCTATGTGAGCCATCAACTAATTCCAGATGGAAGAAACACACCAGCTTTTGTGATCCAAGGATGATAAATAATAAAATCCAAATCTGAAGAAGGGAATGCTATCAGAGCTTAAATTGTAAACACCCAATTTTCAGGAGACTATGGATGAGTGGGAAACAAAACCAATTTGCAGGTTTCCTACATGCATTACGCTGGTTAATCCACTCTGACCACAGTCCAGGGATATGACTTGCCTTGCTATCAGACAGCGACTACAGTAAGCTTGAGGATGGAAGATGTATTTAGGTTAAAATCCAACACCTGATTATTTGATTACTTCTTTAGCCCATTTTATATTTGTTCTAGTCTTTAATATTTCTCTATTTTTTTCTCCATTGAGTTTTTTCCTCTAGTTTAATTTTATATCAGTGGTCTTTTCTTTCTTTTGTAAAAAATAGATTTGCTGTTTGGTTTTGTTGTTATTTGGGGATGTTTTCCAGTGTATGAAATCCAGGATGGGCAAATCTCTAAAGACTGTAACTGGTGTAATGGCTTCTTGGGGATAAGGGAGGGGAGGTTGGAGGGAAATGGGGAGCTAATAATGAATACAAAAAGGAAGACGGTATCCTAGAACTGACTGTATTGATGATTGTACAACTCTTTTTGAGATGACTGAACTATGGCAGTATATGATATATGAATTATACCTCAATAAAACTGTTAAAAGGAGAAAGGAATATTAGTGTAATATGGAATTAGTAATTTCAAAAAAGGGTCCTGGAAGTACCTTATGGAGTTCTTGGCTTCTAACCAGAAGGTTGGCTGTTCCAACCTATCTACCAGATCCCTGGGAGATTCTTCTGGTAACCTGTTCCCATAAAAATCACAGTCCAAAGCCCTATGGATCAGTTCTGTTGTGTCACATGGGATCACTTAAGTCAAATTTAACTTAAGGACAAGCAACAACAAGCACAACAACAGTAAATACAGATCAGTGCACATTTAGGACTACCCACTAACCAACCAACCACAACAACCACAAAAACCCTAGTGCCATCAAACCAATCCTGATTCATTTTGACCCTACAGGACAGAGTAGAACCGGCCTCTTTGAGTTTCCAAGACAATAAATCTTGGAACACTGGAGCAGACAGCCTCATCTTTCTTCCCCAGGCTCTTGGTAGTTCCGATTGCAGTTAGCAGCCCAGTATGTAACCCACTAAGCCATGATGGCTCCTTGGAAGCAAATTAAAGGGGAAATGGAGGAATGAAGGAATGGAGGAGGGGCCCCAAAGAGCTGGGACCCTAACTTCTCAGGTGTCGTCCGGCTTCTGTGATCTGAGGATGGAGCGCCACCGCCTATAGCAGGCTCTGGGGCTGTGAGGAGACTGGCGCTGGGAGTGCCGAAGGGACAAACAGATAAAAATCAGAAATGTGAACCCACTGCTGTGGCCCTGGGTGAAGTGCTGTTGCTGGAGAAATACACGAAGAAAGGACAAGAAGACAGGAATGATCAAGTCTCTCCCAGCCTCCCCTGGGGCTTTCCCTGCCAGAACAGACTTCCGACTGGCAAACGACAAGTGTCGTTTTCTGAGTTGCTGGGTCAGCATCACAGAATATTGGACTGGTGATGGGTTTAGAGGTGCGATACGATAGCTTAGCAACCAGAATACGTTTCTTCTCCAACCCAATTTCTTCTGTAAACCCCCATGGAGTTATTTCCCCCTGGTGTACCTTGATATAGAGCTCTCCTGCCCCAGTGGATTTATGGGTTTCTACTTTCTGTCGATTCCCTTTTGAAAATGGACACTGTCAACATTTTATTCTGATAATTGGGGGATATAAAGGTGAAAAGTAAGTTTTTCTGTCCTTAGTCAGTTTAACTTGGTAAAGTAAACAGGAGTCATTGATGTAAGAGACAGAAAGTTCCTGGAGGCGATGATGGGTTCTGACTGATAACCCAGAGTCTGTTTTCAGAGAAAGATGAGTAAGAGTTTATATTGAACGCTTTGACCTCAAGCTGCGCGATTTGGGTGATTTTCTCATGGCTCTTTCGAAAGCTTATTTTTGAGCTGCAAAGTGTCTCCATTTCTTATTCAGCCATCCAGGTTTCCATCTGGGCACCTCTGCTCCTGCCAATCAAAGTCACTGGTCAGCAGTGTCGCCTTCTATGTTTGCTTCATGCTGCCTCTAAGGAACTCGTTTCCATAAAAATGAAACACGACGTCCTCCTCGTGGAACGTACAGTCTAGTGATTGATTTGCTTAGTTGCCCAGAAGAATGCAGAATGCCAGCTGTGGCGTAGGAGGAGGAACCTCTGGGAAACAGACCACAGAAGTCTCGCTGCACATCACAGACGCGGTGCAGGGACAGCGATGGTTGGGGTTGACACAACCTTTGCTGTGCTTGGCAGGGTAACCATGGCAAGTTTGGGTTCAGAGACGGTATCAGTGAGGGTTAGTGTGTTGGCATGAGGTGAGCAGAGGTGTCCTGGTGCAGCTGGTAACAGTCATAGTATAAGGGAGTCATTGTAAAAATAGAAATATATGTCCTTGTAGTTCTGGAGGTTAAAAGTCAACCTGCATCAGTCACGAAGCTTCTTCATGGGAGTCCAGGCCTTCCTGTTGGGTGCACAGCTGTCCTCATGGGAATCGTTTGCCTCTTTGTTGTGCTGGGCTGCTCTTTGTATACCTCAGCACTGGTATGACCTCAACTGGTAGGTTATTTTCCATTAGGTTGCATTATGGGTACATCCCCTTCCATTCCATCCCATTCGAGTCACAGGAGTGGAAGGTAGAATTCCGACCTCTCATACTTGCGTGGGGCACCACTGAATTCTCAACAGAAGGAAGGCTGTTCTTTCTCATAGCTCGCAGGTGTGGTTGCAGAACAGAGGCGTGAAGAAGATAAAGTGATGGGATGAAGAAGATAAGGAGTCTCCATGGGATGCTCTTGGGGTCCTTCAACCACAAATGGGTGCTTTCTATTCAGACCTCTGGTGAAACTGCTTCTCATATGTTGATTGGGCTATAATGTAATTGTACACTTGATTAATTGTAAACGTCTAGGGACCAGATTTTGTTTCATATTCATGTTGGTGTCCCTCATTGTAATGTGCTCTAAAAATTTTTTTCTGATTAATCTTACATCCTAACATCCCTGTTAACACTTGATGGCTTATTTTCATTCATTGTAACTATTCCTTTATTTCACTTAATAGCTCATATGACTTACTGAATTATCTCCAGAGGAGAACGAGTGGTTGCTTGGCATTTGTGCCAGGATCTACTCGCTCATCCACTTTGGGAAAGATGGAGGATTTTGCTTCGGAAGACCACACTTCAGAGATCTATGAGTCATAGCGAACATCTACTTTATCAAGATTTTTCAGAAAGCATTAGCAATGCACAATTTATATTCAACTAATCAAGTTTGCTTTTTCTATGTACTTAGCCATCTCCACTGCTCTCCTCTTTACTTCCTATCATTAGGCAGGGAAATGTCTGCCCCAAACACAGACATTTAGATCCCGCCATAAACAGAGGTCCCCTTGAAAACGAAACATAGCTGAGAGAAGAGGTCCCGGCGAGAGCTAACTCTTTTGGTCTCTTGGTAGCAATGTGAGTGGACAGGAGCGCCTTGCTCCTGTATTGAGTTTGTACCTGTAACTATTTCCTTTTCTGTCTTGGAACATGTTCCTTCATCAATGGCTGTGATGGAGAAGCGGGGATATAGCTGTTGAATGAGCTCAGTAAACATTTCTTTACAAAGGTAATATTAATGGTTACGGAAAGACTGTCTTCTAGGAAAACTGAGCTGTAACAAATAGCTTGAGAGTTGGAAGGCAGTGAACCCACTGCCAAGAAAACCCAGAAATCTTAGTGGGTAGGAATGACCCTTGTATGGAGACTGTCAATCTGATTAGTATACACTCTGAGTTGAGATATAAAATTTCAGGTTAAGTGGGGCAAATATTGGAGAGGGAAGGATAATAGAAAAATCTGGTTCTGATGTCTGATTTTAAATACCATATTACAATTATAAATACATAACAAAAGGCATATAAGTATACATCAAATTTGGGATGTGTGCTAATATGTATATTTTATTTATTTATGCAGCCACATATGATGAACTAACACTCATCAATACAGTATTACTAACTGCCAAAAAATGGGGTTAACAATTTTATTCCCACCTCAGAAATTGTAGCCTTTGATGGAATATCTTGGCAACTTTTTACTTTGAGACCAATTTGGAGGCCATATGGGAAAGTTTAATTTATGGGTGATATTATCTAGCAGCATTCCATTAGCAGTTGGTAATCATAGTGTTTTATTATTTCAATTTTGATTTTGTCATAATCTTGTGACATGAGCTGATATCATTACCCCACATTGAAGCAAGCATGCCACTTATCATCGAATCAGTTGTGACTCAATGACCTCATGTATGTCAAAATAGAACTGTACACTCTGTGGTTTTCAAGAGCTGAATTTTGGGCAAGTTTATCATCAGCCCATTCTTCCCCAGCACCTCTGGGACGAATCAGGCATCCAACCTCTCAGTTGGCAGCCAATTTCATTGACCATTGCATGCCACCCCCACCCCCATGATTCCAAGGTCATGCATAGTTAATTCAGTATGCTGTTGAGTGGTTGTGAGGAGTGATGATTGGGGGGGGGGTTGTTTTTTAAGTGATAATGCGATAGTCTCCCCTATATCTGATAACCAGACTGCGTCTTCCTTGGTTTATCCTTGGGCAGTCTCGATGTAAATAATGTTTGAAAACAGGAATGTGGCCTCAGATTCTGCATCAAGGTAGCCCTTCAAAAGGAAAGGTTGGGTTTGGGGTTTTTTGGGTTCTGCCTTAAATTCATCTCTTTTTGAACTGGTTAAGACTCCAGCAGAGCTCGTCCCTTGCTACGCTCCAGTCTCACATCCCAGCCAGTGTCCGTCGCGTCTCATCTTCACCTTTACTTTGGCGCGTGAATGTCACTACAGAGCGTGAGAGCCAGCCTTCTCTAGAATAAGGAAGCTTTGATTCACTTCTTGTTTGTGACCTGCTTTCTCAAGGACATGAGCCAGGAGCAGTCAGAACGACTTCCTTGGCACTTTCTGTAAAAGAGAGGAAAGTTCTTTTTTTATATATAAATTATAGATTGAGCCAGAAGAGAAAGGAAACACACACTTGTTGAATACCAAGTGAGGCAATGTGCTGGACTCATTCAGGCCTTGCAGTAAATGCTAAGTAAGTAAGTGCTTACCAAATTATTGTTTCCTTTTACAAGTGAGAGTGCCCTGACTCAGAAATTTTAGAATGTAGTTCAAGTTCATAGAGAAAGATCAAGGGAAACCGGGCATCTGCTTCGGTTTGTTCTGGCCTAGCTCTCCAGTGTTTCCCCCTGAGTAGCCTTAAGCATTTGAGAGCCCTTTTTACTCTGACTGTTCTATGGGAGTTCTCTCCAGCAGAAACTTAAGTTGTGCACGGGGTAGGGGTGGGGGGGAGAATAAAGTTAAACTAGTTAAGTGAGAGGATGTAAATAAACACAACTTTTTAGCTGTCAAGATTTTTAAAAGTCCTAAGAGTAATAGTTTCAGTATGCTCATTTACATGGACCACATAAAAGTCACAGCTAATTAGGAAACAATACAGTAATGACCATATGTATGATTAACTAGACATCAGATCAACTCTTTGGCAAGCTGCTGAAAGTAACAGGGGTCCTGGTGGCTTAGTGGCTAAGCATTGAGCTGCTAATCTTTAGGTCAGCAGTTTGAAACCAGCAGCCACTCCCAGGAGAAAGATGAGGCTTTCCACTTCCTAAAACTATAGAGTTACAGTTCTAGAAACCCACAGGGGAAGTTCTATTCATCATGAGTCAGAATTGACTTGATAACTGTGAGTTTGGAGTTTGGCTTTGAAGTAACAGGTAAGATTATCATTCTGAGATGCCCATCGCCTCCCCGAACTGAACTTTCAAACATTCAACATTATATGTATGAGTCAGAGATGGTCACAGAAGGTTTAGGTATGAGAGCCACGGGCCAACTCACATTAAGCTATACAGCTCAAGTTGTATGTCCTTATTGTTCTCATATCCTTGGTCAGCAGTTGGTTTCAGCTCCTGCCAGTTTTCAAAAAATAATTGCAATTACAAAAGAAGTTGAACGAGCAGGTTCAAATGACATCTGGTCTAAACTGGAATTATGTTGTTGTCTTAAAATGGGTTCTCTAATGACACAAAGCCACCAAAACTTAGTTATGTGGATGCAAAGAAAGGTTTATAGCAAGGTAATGGCTTATGGAGTTGCAAAACTAAAAAAAAAAAAAAAAAGCCCAAACCCAACCCACTGCAATCAAGTCAATGCCAACTCATAACCACCTGTTAGGACATGGTATGACACCCCCCTGTGAATTTTCAAAACTGTAATCTTTATAAGAATAGATAGCTCTGTCTTTCTCCCAAGGAGCAGCTCATGGTTTCAAACTGATGACCCTGTGGTTAGCAGTCCAAAGTGCAACCACTATGACACCAGGGCTCCTCACACAGTTTCCGAGGCCAGCAAATTCCAAGTCCATGGGTTGGTTGTTAGGCCGGAGGCTTTTGCTGACTCATGTAGTTCCAGGGGCTGGTGAACCCAGAATAGACAAGTCAGACAACAGCCACACTCAACAAAAAGCAAACAATATTTTCCACAGCATCAGCTTGTATTGGAAGTAGACCCCACTTCCAAAGAAACTTCCCTTCAGTTAACTGGCTGCTCATAGTTAATCTCCTCATGGATGTGATGATGTTATATTAGATACTATCATGGGGGATTACTATGTCTTAACTGCTAAGTCTCTGAGAAGACAGGCCAGTCTTGTTGGCACAAAGCCTTAACTATCACAATTATGGTATATAACAAAATTTGTAATGAGATTTTGTGAACTCTACCCTTCAGAGTAATGAATGAGCACAGAGAAATGAGCACTAATCTTTTAATAGTATGACATATTCTGTGGCAATAAAAGAACATTTTAAATTGGGTAATATGAGAGATTTATTATTTTACATTTAAGGAAAAGAAGAAACAGTTATTGTCAACATGTCAGCAGATTCATTCCTGTAGTATATTGTAAAATTTAATGGCCTTTCTTTTGGAACTATAAATGCATGCATTTTCTAATTGCTCATCTGAGAGGTGATTAATTAAGCTGGATAAATGTGAGCCAAATAAGCAACCATATCAGCTGTCATTTTTTGTTCTCATAAAGTAGTGCATGAAATTAACAACTACATTTCAAAAACTATATAAAATGAGTGAAGTGGCTTTAAGAAAGGGAGTGTGCCACAGGATACCGCTATTCAAGAGTGGGAAGGGTTGATCTGATTTGGAGCTGTATTGGTAGGACAGCTCCTTTATTGAGTTCTTACTATATTTGAATTTTTGGACTAGGTACTTTCTGTCCTTTCAATGGGTCTGTGAGAAAACACAGCTAAAATGATCTCAGTGACTTGTCTGAGGCACACAACCACTAAATGGCAGGGAGGTAACATTCAAAGTGGAATCAATTTCCATATTTCTACTGTTGTATAAATTTTTCATAAATATGTTTGGCAGAATCAATTAAATATCAGAATATTAAGGCACAGAGATGTGAAGGAAAGCTAAACAGTTAGAATAAGATGAGGAACAGTGATAAAATTATTTGTAGGGGTAAGTTGATCTTGTGTGGTATCTGTCTTCCTGTGATCTGTAATCTTCAAGGGTTTGTAACCTGTCTATATCCCTCTCAATAGATAGTTCCTCCCCAAACCTGCTGTCATTGAGATTTTCCTCTTTGTCAAGAATAGAAGAGGTCAGTGGCAAGGAAATCAATGAAAATGCTAACCAGTGGCATTCACACCATCTCTTATAACCTCTGTATCATAAGGACCGAGTGGTTTTTTAGTTATATATTGTTCCGATACCGGAAATACCGCAAGTGAATGACTTTAACAAGCAGATAGTTATGCTATCATAGTGTAGGAAGCCAGAAGTCTGGGTGCTAGCTACAAGGGGAAATCGCTCTCTCTCTCCTCTCTCTCTCTCTCAGCTCAGTGAGGAAGTTGCCCATCATTAAACTTGCCAGGCACAGAGAGCTGGGTGCACAGGATTCAAACTGCTCCCAGCTCTTCTTTCTTGGCTACAGTGTCCTGCTGAGCTCTGCTGGTTTGCTTAATCTCTTTTGTATCCCAAAAGAGATTGACATAAAATACAGTCTTGTAGATAGGAGGCTTCCTCATTAACATAACTAAGGAGATGAATCCTGCCTCATTAACATAATAGGCATTAAGATTTCCAACACATAGGGAATGATATCAGATCACAAAAATGGAGTGCAATTACATAATGCTCATGGCCTAGCTAACATGTTTTGGGAGGAAACAATCCTGGTCGATAACAAGGATTAATAGTTTTCAATGAACTTTTGAGTTGTCTCCTTATAGAAACACAGGAAAAGCCGAAACAGATTATTGGGGGGGGTAGGGGGGGCGGGGGGGCGGGGGGCCTTGTTCAGATGCCTCCTTGGGTTCTATATGTGCAAATTCTGAGAGCTCAAGTATGAGAACAGTACTTTGAAGGATGAACACAGAATGAGCGAAATAACTATCACGGGTCAAACAAACACTGCTGTTTGTCTTTGCTCTTACGGCGGGTGAAATGCTGTTCTTCGCTTTGTGAAGAGTTCTTAGGTTGTGTATGACATGCTTTCTTCTCTCTAAAGATGCAGATAGACAAAATTGAGTTGTAATGATTATTATTACTCATATCTTAATTCAAGAGACTCTAGATTCAAATATTAATACCTTCCAACATCCCCCTTTTTAGTCCTTATTTTAGAGAGATTTTCAAACATTAGTCATTGACTCATGACATGATTTTCTGCCTTTTGTGTGTTGCTGGAAATATTGCCTAAAAACAAGTGGGGAGTCAAACATCTTTTGAGCTTAGTGTGTAACACATAATCCCCACTTTCAGTGACCATGGATAAATCTTCCATAGTCCATCTGCAGCCCTTGGTGGGGGGAGGTAGGGATCTCCATGGTCAAGGCTAGCTGGTAGACACCTGCTGCTGAGGTATCATTTAATGTGTTTAGAAAGGTCCTTTTGCCTCCTAGAGGATACATTCTTCCGCTCCTTGATGCCCTTTAAGGGACTGAAACTACTGGCTAATGTGAACTTTAGATTCAGAATCAATTTATTTATTTTTATGAACATTAACAACACGCCCAGATACTGTGGATCTGTTTATGTACAGTGTGGTGTGTGTACGCGTCACTTTAACAGAAACCGTTTCTCCCACACACCCACACAAGGCCTAATAGTCAGTTGAGTGTTACAAGTGAGGGAAAATAATATAGGATTCCAGAGGAAAAAATTGTAAAAGTCTACCAACGCCTGATACGAAAATCATGAAGGGTGAGCCCCACCTTTCATTGGAGGGAAGGACTATGTCTTATTCATCTTTATTTTTGTTTTCTCACTGCCTCACCACACACACAGACAACCTTGGCTTGCCGTGTGTGAATAGCATTCAATAAGGCTAGCACATCCCAAACAAAAGGAAGGAATCAAAGGGGAAAGTAGTTAAGCAAGAGAGAAACAGCACAAGCAGCTGGCAAGTAGAGTCATGGCAGTACGAAAGCCAAGACAGGTCAGACATGAAGGATAAGGAGGCTGAGCGATGAGGCATGCGCAGAGAGAAGAGAGAAGCCAAGGGTAACCCGGCTTCCATTCTGAGCATTTATTGCCACTCGTGTCCCTCTATGCCTCATCAGTAACTCCCTGTTGCTTAACAATCCATCAATGCTTCCTTAGTTCCTACAGAATAACGTTTGGGTTCTTTAGCCAGATGATGACCAAGTTTTCACACCCTGACCCCTCACACGATTCTCACCCGTTAACCCTCCGTCCCGTTAGCATGCCTTGATCCAGTGGCTGGAGTGAACCAAGCTCTCTGCTGTCACAAGCCTTGCGACCTACCGTTCTTTTTCCTCTTCTCCCCTCGTTCCACAAGACCTCTTCAAACCTTCTCTGGGTCTTCAGGTCCCTCTGTGCTCGCGTCCCTTCTGAATGTGTCATGTCGTGACTTCAGGGATACCCTAATGACAGTGGTCTGTTTCCCTGGCCACATTCTCCTTTAGACTCTGCACCCCGTGGGAACAGAAAGGATGCTGCACTCACTCACGCATTTTCAGCTCCTCGCTCAGAGACTGGGGCATCGGAGGTCTTCCCAAATTACCTGTTGGGTGGGTAAATACGAACATTCATATTCCTTAAACCAGCATTCAGGATCCTCGTTCTAAAGATAAAACGTGTTATGAATTTAGGAGATGTTCTGATGCCTCTAAGTATATGAAATGGGCATGATAATAATACCTAAGGAGACCAGAGTCCTGCTGACACTGTGGGTTAAGCCTTGGATTGCTTACTGAAAGGTCAAGGGTTCAAAACGGCCAATACTCTGTGGAAGAAAGCCGAAGCAGTCTGCCTCCATAAAGGAGCCTGGGGACCCAAGGAGGAGGTCGGCTCTGCCCTTTGGAGGTGCTCTGAAGTGAAATTGATGACAAATACTGTTTTATGTGTGTTATTGCTGCCGACCCACTCGGTAGGTTATTTATTCAAGTACAGCTTCTGAAAACACTCAAATCCATGACCATCCAGTCAGTTCCAACTCATGCTGCCCAGTTATTCGCTATGACCCAATAGTACAGGCTGGTAACACTAACACAGACTTTGCACCATTTTTAAGCATCTAAACATAATAAAGAATGAAAACTAGCTTTGGGTAAGGATACTTTATGGTCTGAAAGTTCTGAAGAAGATCAGATAATGTTGGACTGTGTCATTCCAAATCGCTGCCCCAGGAGGTGACCGGGGAAGGGCACAGTGACAGAGGAGTGGCCGTGTCCAGAATGGAGCCAGCTTATCCCTGATTTCTCTTGTCTCTGTGCGCTGTTCGGCTGTTTTTGGCGCCACTGAGTGGGAACCGAGTGGACAGCACCTGACACCAAGGACAGCTTCACTAGGAGTCAGCATCATCTCAGGGGGAACTGGTTCATGGCTTCGAATTGTGTGCAGAGTTGACAAGCAGGGGATCTGAATTCAGGGTAGGGAAACAAAAGGAAAATTCCAGTGAAAGTGGATCCTGGCACCCAGTTGAGGATGCATTAAGATGACTTTTGTAATTACTTATAAAGACATTTGCTTGTGGGAAGAGCCTGCACATAGGCTGTCTAAACTAGAAGTAGGCTGAAGATCTTGAATATCGTTTAACTGTTTTTCTTGTGCTTAACTCGGCAGTTTTACAACTGGAAGCCATTGTGTAGAACTTGAAGCTATTGTGCTGTTGTTTTTGTTGGATTTATCATCAAGAGTCTTATATATTATACTTGCTTTTGTTGTTCTTCAGTCAGGACATTTTCCCTGGCAGTTTAACACATTTGATAAAAACAAACAAACAAATAAACAAACAAACAAAAAACGCTTCATGCAGAACTGCTTGCCAAGCAAAGTATGATTCTAATTATTCTTTTCCCGCGCATGCACCCTGGAGGCTTGTCAATTTCATTACAATATATAGTCTCAAATATGGCTTCCCCCAAACTCCTGTGGCTTAGAAATCCTTTTCCATGAAAGCTTCCTGGATCGCTCAGCAATCATTGGTTTCCACTCATGACCTTGAAGGAGGTGATGAGTGCTTTGAATAGCTGTTATAAACTAGTTCCAGGACTTGGACCAAGTCAGTGCACTTGCTTTTTCTTCCATTTTATTTCTTGCTGGATGGGAATCAATCACTACTATCAAACTCCATTTCGACAGGGAATGAATGTGTGGATAAATGAAATGACTTATTGAAAACTATTTTATATCTCCCCAGAACATATTCTGGGAACATATTATTTGAACTAGTTAGCAGCTTGGGGTCTACTATGTGCTACTGTTGGGTTTGTAGAACTTGTTGCATATTGTTTTGATTATTTTTCCTCCTTTCCTGCTTCAAGGGCTACCTTCAATTTCATGCCACTATGTTGGAGCCCGAGTTGCAATAATGAAGGATTCTATGGTCAAGAACATGTGAGGAATACACAGAAGTCACTGTATCATTTGGTCACTGTTCAACCATTTCAAGGGGAAGCATCTGATAAAGATCCAGTGACACTGAAGGAAGATGTCCAAGCTGTCATGAAGGCATTATTTCTATGCCAAGAAATTTAGAAGACAGCTGTCTAGCCAACTGACTGAACTTAATAAACTCACTGCGTCTGAGTTGATTCCCACTCTTAATTACCAAGTAGGAGAGAGTAGAACTGTCCTGGTAGGTGGCCTGAGACTGTAAACCTCTATTGCTAATACTGCGGGAGTAGAAAGTCTCATCCTCTACTGCTACTGCTATGGGAGTAGAAAGCCTCATTTTCTCCTGTGAAGTGGCTGGTGACTTCAAACTGATGACTTTGTGGAAGATATTCATTTTTGTGCCCACACCAAAGAAAGATGACCCAACAGAATGTACAAATTATAGCACATTGTCATAAGTATCACATGCAAGTAGAATTTTACTCAAGAACATTTCAAAGTAGTTGCAGTAGTACTACATTGACAACTGTACAACATTCAAGACAGATTCAGAAGAGGACATGGAACAAAGTCTATATTGCTAATATCAGACACATCCTTGGTGAACGCAGTAAAGGCTGGGAAGAAGTATACTTGTGTTTTATTTTTATGCAAAGGCATGCAACTCTGAATTATAACATGCTTTGAAACATTGTGAACAATGAGAATTCTACAACAAATAACTGTGTTCATGCCTGAACCTAATTCATTCTTCAGCTTGTGTATGCCAATGAGGTCTTTAAAACAATCATGACTTGTGGCAAGTGCAGTTTCGTCTTCAGAGTTGACATTTTTGCTTTATAATTCTTTAGAGGGGTCTTTGAAGTCGCTTTGCCCAAGGCAGTACACCCTTTGATTTCTTGACCGTTATTTCCATTGGTGTTGGTTGTGGATCCAAGTGAAATGTAATACTTGTACGTATTTTTGTTTTCATTTTGTTGGTGTGAAATCAACACTGAACGCTTTAGCCTTTGATCATCATCAGTAGATGCGTCATTCTTCAGTTTCAGCAAGGAAGGTTGGGGAATCTATGTATTGATGGTTGTCAGTGACTCTTGTGCCAATCTCGATTTCAAGTTCTCTTCATGTAGGAGAGCTTCTCAGATAATTAAGGTTGACTTTACGGTGAGGAGGCCATTCTCCCCTAGCTGTGTTTTAAGCACCTCCCCATTAAAATGTTGGGCCCATCTTTCAGGTCTATATCAGAGAGTGTTCTGCTGTAAGGTTTATGCTTGCTTTTTTTTTTTTAAGTAGGTAGGAAAGTTATTTTTCATGGTTTGTTTAGTCAGAAATTTTATTGAAGACTGTGTACCATGATACCTTTGCAGAATTTGAAATGCTATTACATAGCTTCTGGAATCATAGCAACATGCAGGCTATCACAGTACTACAGACTTACCGATAATTGGTCAAAATAACTTTAGAATAAAAAAAACAGAGTGTATATTCTATCCTTAAATACTTGGGAGTAAATTCTTTCTTCTAATAGGTTCGATTACTGGTATACATGATTTAACAATAAATGAAGAATTATTGAATTCTAAGTACCTGCAGGTACAATTTGACCCAAGATGTTTGATTTAATAACAAGAAAACACTGTACCTTCTATGTAACTTGGCTGAATTTCCTCAGAAGTAGCTAAGGGCATCTGTTTCATAAGAACTTTCAACTGGAATATGGTACTTTTCATCTTACGTAGATTTAGGCCATTTCATTACATTTTTATATATAGTGCAATACATTGTGTATTGAAAACTGATTCTTTGGGAAGGAATCGGGAATGAGTGACTAAGCGTGGTCTGTAGAGATGAACAGACCTCCTTGCATAAGCAGGCTTCATTTGTGTGATCGTGGCCGAGTTTCTTAGAATGCTCAGTTAACTCATCTGTGAAATGGAGTGAATTCTGTTACTTTTTATAGAAAAAGACCAAATGAGTTAATGAATGAGACTTGCATAGTTCAGTCCTTGGCACATAGGATGCCTATAATGACTATTAACCTTATTTAGTGATTTTTTCTCTCTTTGGCTCAGAGGAACATAATTCTATTTGACTTTAAAATATGCAACAGGCAGCAGACACCAAAGAACAAAAACCATCATTGTGTGACCACCTTCC
>NW_022103968.1:42139433-42218164 GCF_000313985.2 Echinops telfairi
GGGAACCCAAGAGGAAAGCAAATTTTGGGAATGATGAGGGAAACAAATGTATAGATGTGCTTTACACAATTGATCTATGTATTGTGATGAAGTGTATGAGCCCCAATAAATTGATTTTAAAAAAATATGCAGCATAAAAGCTGGAATACCACGATACGTGAGTCTTGGGAAATCTACCATCTCATTAAGTTATGTTTTTTTTTTATTCTGCTTTTGCAATCCATAGTCTATTTTGAACTTGCAGAACATCTAAGTTTGATTAGCCATGATGTATGTGTCTGGTCACAAGAGAGGACAATCACCCTCTCCCTGACTCGAGTTGAGTCATTTTTCTCAGCAAAGGAATGGAGTCTCTTGGCTTTGGCTGTCAGAGCAGAGGCTGGTAACAGCTTGTTTTCTTTAGGTTTCTGGAAGAATCTTGGAATCAATATTAAATAGCATTTCTCAACCTGAGAGATAGATCTTGAACAAAAGCTTCAGTCACCACTTGCTCACATGTTTATATCTGGAAAGGGCTCTTCCTGCAAACTGACTTAGGCCTGGTCTCTATATTGTGAATGCGAAAACAGTTTTCCAATGAAATTGATGGTACAACCTTCCAAGATTCCAAGATTTACTATCCCAGGCTATTGTATGTCACCAGCATTAGTCCCTCAAGGAAACGAAGAAGAATAAAGACAAAAAAAGATAATAATAATAGAACAACTGCTATTGTAAACACCACACCGTCAAACATTTCCGGAGGGCTTAATGTGCCAGCAAGTGGGATATGAATATTTAAAAAATAATCAAGTTTTAACAACTGGATTTTCTAAGTATTTACTGAAGAAAGGGACGTTTAGATGAATTACTTCAAAGCTACTGATGGATCATTTCCAAAGGTTTTTCAGTTCAGCACATTATTTTAATTCCTAAATGATAACAAGCAGAATTTCCTTAAGGGAGACCTTTTGTCTCCCTCACTGCAAGGTCATGCATGCTGCCTTGCCTTGTGATGTGGTTTCTGAGCATCAGTCTTCTTCCGACTTGTGGTGATGCCATGTAAACGGAACAAAACACTGACTGGTCCTGATCCATCCCACCATTGACAGGGAATCAGAGCCTTAGGACCCACATATTTTCATTAGTTGGTTTCCAGAAAAATCCATTTTCTTAACAGAGCTTTCTTTCTCATCTCCTTAGTCTGGAAGCTTTGCTGAAACTATTCATCCTCAAAGCAAGAGTCGGATTTCCATTTAGAGAGGAAGCTGTGCCTGTACATGAGGAGGATTGGCTAGGACTCAAACCAGGGCATTCTGCATGGAAGGCAAAAATCCTCCTACTGAAGCCTCACTACCTTTCTTGAACGGTTTCTGTTTGCTTCTGTCGTGGTTCCCAGTTCTGGCAATGGCACCTATGCTCGGGAGAACTGCTTCGTGGAGTTTTCCAGGCTTTGACTTTAAGAAGCAGATTTTCAGGGTTTTCTTAATAGAAGATCCCCCGGATGGATTTGAACCATCAATGTTGGGGCCAGAAGTTGAACACTTCTCAATCGAGCCATGCGGGGCTTGGGTAATCTAGAACTAGTTATGTAAATTACTGGTTGTAGTAGATGCCATCCAGTCGGCTCCAACGCACAGAGACCCCGTGTACAACAGAATGAAACCCTGGCCCATCCGGCACCATCCTCACAATTATGCAATGTTCATTGTTACCTAAACTTCCGCCATCTAACTGCCCAAATGGGATAATAACTGCAATAGTTTATGGTGAAGAGTAAATGAAGCAGAGCAGTACACATAGTTGTGTGCCACATAATAAGACCTCCATGATTGTTAGCTTTTGTTGTGATAAAAATAATATTCGTTATTAATAATTAACATTATTTTATCACAATATCATGCATATTTGCTGAAGTATCGATAACTGTTGGAAAAAATACTCCTTTTGATGATCAGATTTTCGAGCTGAAAAGAGATGGAACTGTTTCCCAAGGAATCATTTTGTTGAGATCCCCAGTAACCAGTGATAACTGCTTGTCTGGGTGCCACTTGCAGGAATTGGCCACCTTTGCATGACTAATGCAACATACACACCAGTTCCTGGAATAATTTAAGAACCCGTGACCCAAGGCCATTGAACAGCCTCATGGTTATGTGTTTCCATTAAAGGTTCCAGATCTTTATCTGAGCTGTAATAGTTTGTAAATTCTCAATTTATTTTACTATTCATACTTTAAATGAGTTGGGAAGATTGGTAAAAGTTTAAATTCAACCACTGACCTCATTCAGTTTTTAAGTCAACTTGCATATTTTTCTAGTAACAGCACTTTTTAGATAAAGGAGTTAGTTATTGGTTTATCAGTATGAGTCTGAATATGAGGCCTTGCATTCCGACGATTCCTTAAAATTTTCAGACTTATTTCTGATGATTATAAAAGATAGAAGTAAATAGGTTTCTGGGACATGAGTATATAAGTCCTGAAGTAAATCTTTTTACTAGTATCCTTTAAATTATATAGTTAATAGGAAAGAAATGTCTAAGCAATTGCCCCAGATTCTACAGCATGTATTTTAAAATTTCAAGCATTGCCATTATATATATGCTTTGAACAGTTAATTGAAAAATTCCATTATCTTTTATTTTCCACAATCTTTTTATAGTTCCCTCTGTATGTGTGTGTTGTGTGTGAAATATATGTGCAAGCATAAATAGACTAGAGTAAAAGTAAAATTACATTGAACATAAGATTATCTTTAACATAAACATAAACCTAGATTTATTGAATTTCATGTGACTTAAAGGATATCTTTCCCATTTAGACATAAATTATTTAGTTACTGAAAATAGTAATTTACATATCTGAAGTCTTCTATATGAATATCTTCTCTAAAAGCCTTGCTCTTGTTTCCAAGCGTTAGAATTCATACATGGGAATTAAGAAGTAAAACCTTGGCACTTGCTATGACTTCTTATTTTCTTGCAAAAGCATGGATCTTCCTGTTATTTCTTTATGTAATTTGAACATTACCAGAATGTAATAACACCAGAATACTAGATCTGAGTCTTGGGAGTAAATGGTAACTAACATAGAACCTAAAGGAATGTAATGTAGTTTCTTAAAAGTAATGTCAGCTCTTGTTTGAGGCCGGGTTCCTTAGAGAAGCAAAAGCAGTGACACTGGTACAGAGGGAGGTGTTCATGTCACTACCATGACGAATACAGGAGTGGGGGCAAGGGACTTCAAGGTCCAAGTCTGTGGATTAGATGTCAATCTGGAAGCTGCTCTTCATTGGTACAGGTCTGGGGTATGATGAACCACATACCAGGCGCACCACAGGCTGGTGATTGTAGAGACAGATGAATTCAAGGTTACTAGGTTAGGCTGATGACTCCCCCTGCTCCTTAGAAGTGAGGATGGCAAAAGGTGGATGAGTCCAAGGTTGAGAGGTTATATAATAGGCCGTAGATGACTCCTAGAATCAGTCGACAATGTGGCGGGTCGTGGCCTCAAATCCAAAGAGTTGGAGGTTGATGAGCCCAATGCAGGACTTAGACCTATAAAAAAGCAAGCAAGCTTTTCAGTGTCATCCATTTAGATGGAGAGTAGGCTGTACCCCCAAAACACTAAATTCCAATTGTATCAGGGGTGTGACCTTAGTAAGAGGGTCGGTTGTATTCCCCTCTATTTTATTATGATTGAATGGCTGCTCACAGTAGATCACATTATGGAGTCGGTTGTACTGTGTTAAGCTGCACGATGGAAGCCTAAACGGCTTAACCACTGAGACTCTTAACCCAGCCAAGTTGACACAAAACCTAACCATCACAGTTATTACATTGCCAAATTAAACAAAAGTTAAGCATGATGAACAAAAATATATCTCATTTTGTTATAAATGATTAAGAACTTTTTGTTGGACTGTTTTCCATATGTCTTAGAGTCAATATAGCTTCCTAGATGCTGTTGAAATATAATCCTAAAGATTAAATATAAAAGTCTCAGGATTGCCATGTATTTAATTGTAGTCACCAAGTCATATTTGCTGAGCATTAATTCTGAGCATAGGTTCTATTAAATATAACCATGCTCTCCAGGATGCGATGTAACAATGATGAGAAATACAACTTTCCTCTAGTTCCTAAATGTTTCCTCCCCGCTCCCACTACCATGACTCGAATTCTATCTTGCAAGACTGGCTAGACCAGAGGAGGTACACTGGTACAGATAGGAACTGAAAATACAGGGAATCCAGGACGGATGAGCCCTATAGGACCAGTGGTGTGAGTGGCAAAACAGGGAGGGTAAAGGGAGAAGGGGTAGGAAAGAGGGAACTGATTACACGGAACTGTGTGTGACCTCCTCCCTGGGGGACAGACAACCGAAAAGTGGATGAAGGAAGACGTTGGACAGGGCAAGATATGACAAAATACCCATTTATAAACTATCAAGGGCTCATGCGGGAGGAGGGAGCGGGGAGGGAGGGGAAAAATGAGGACCTAATGTCGGGGGTTTAAATGGAGAGAAAATGTTTTGAGAAACAATGTACAAATGCGCTTTACACAATTGATGTGTGTATGGATTGGGATAACAGTTGTATGAGCCCCTAATAAAATGTTAAAAAAAATAAAAATAAAAATAAAACACACACACACACACACAAAAATTACAACCAAGAAATAAATAAATAAATAAAGGAACACCTGACTCGGGAAAAAAAAAACAAAAAAAAATATAACCATGCTCTCAAACATATATTCCTGTGGTAAACATTTTGTAACATGAAATATTAATGAAAGGAAAGATTTCAAAAATGAATGGATGCCTCTAGACACATCTTGGAATACTTTGAAACCTATTTGTTTTGAAGTAGAAAAGACAAAACAAAACAAACACAGGACTTCTTATTTTTGTGTGGTGTTTAGCCCAAGAGAAAACAGGCGCTCGATGGCACAAAATGAATAGAGTAGTGTTTCCCATGTTTACAGTTTATTTTAAGGGCGAAAATAAGTAATGGTAGAACTTATAGAACTTGGCATGACCAATTTGATTTCCTCACCAACAAATAATGTGTGCCACTCATAAGAAGGCAAAGAAGGTTATCTTTTCAGAAAAATTTAGCAAAATTCTGTCTACATGTAATGGATATACGTTAGAGGTCAATATTTAGGTAAAATTAAGAGTTGTTGACTGGGCACCTTTAATGGAAAAGACCATCTTGTTTATAGAGGTATAAGAATCAGGTTTAATTTGTAGAAAAACATGAAGATTAAATTAAGTCAGTGATTGGAGATAAACCCTAGGACTACCGGATGTTGGGCAGGGAGATTCAACCTGTTGACCCACATAGTTTCAACAACAATGAAAACTTCCTTAGGGTAGTTACTTTGCTTTACCATCTCTCTGGAAGCCACTGATAGTTCTTAAGATTTCTATGGTAGACCTGGGGAGTCCATCGGAGTTAGCATTTCTTCATACCCATGGGGTTCCAGAAGAGCAAACAAATCTGTCTTGGAAGAAGTGCAGCCAGCATGCTCCTTATAAGTGAGGAGGGCAAGACTTCCTCTTATGTTCTCCGGGCAGGTTGTCTAGGGGACTGATCCCAGCAGAAAGGCATACTTGACAAAGCAGAGTCAACATGAAAGAAGGAGACTGTCAACGATACTGAACGACACAGGGGTTACAACAGTGGGCGCAGACATGAATGAAGTCAAGAGAGAGGCAGGACATGGGAAGGTTTTGTTCTCTTCTACACCAGGTCCTTCTCAATTGAAACCAACTCAGATAGCACTAAACAATGACATCAGCAGTTTAAGAGGCTGTTGCCTTGAGGTCAAGCTGTTCCTTCCCTTAAGCCCAAAGTGACTTTCAAGAAACAATGTCCTCTGATCAAGTCTTCTGAGAGGCCTTAGCAAAACCCAAACTAAGGCCACTGCCATCTAGTGCATTTCAACTCATACGTAGAATTTTCAAAACGGTCAAATTTTATGAGACAAGACAGCTTCATCTTTCTCCTGCCCAGTGGCTGCCGTGGGTTTGAACTGCTGACTTTGTGGTGAGCAGCCAAATACTGTGCCCCCCCGTCCATGTACCATTTCTCTTATAGTTCTAAAATACCCTGCACTGACCGAGAGGTAAAGTAAAGGGGGGACAGAAGGCGTCTTTGCTTTTCCATAAGGAAAGCAACGTCCAAACAGTTTTCACCGATTCAGCTTCCGGGGAGCACTCGGCATTAAAGCGGTGCAAGTGGACAGTGATGGCTAAAGGGGCTGTAGTGAGAGGGGAGGAACGTCATTGAAGATTTCTTACACAGACATCATGGTGGCAAATGTTCCCTACCTCTTGGGGGAACAAGAGGACGTATGTTTGAATCAAAACATAAGTGTTTGTAGTTAGCAAAAACTTATCTCCTAGTGGGTTCCTTAATACCCCCAAACGTTAAAATCTATATCTAGACCTGTAATATAGTAGTTCTTCAGTTATATAGTCAATCAGTGTTTTTAAATCTCATTAATTTATTAAGGAATATGTTTTAAAATTAAAGCAGTTTACATGATTAAAAAAAAACTTTATGGGGGCTCTTACATCTCTTATCACAATCCATACATTCCTCCAGTGTGTCAAGCACATTTGCACATATGCCGCCATCACCATTTTCAAAACATTCTCTTCCCACTTGAGCCCCTGATATCAGCTCCCCATTTCTTCCCCCTCCCTCCCCCATGGGCCCTCCCTCATGAACCCTTGGTAAGTTATAGATTATTATTTTCATATCTTACATCGTCCTCTGTCAACCCTCACCCCATTCCCATTGTTCGTCCCCCTCCTTGTGATCGATTCATCCCCTCTCCCCACCAATCCGTGCGTTTTTAATGGTATTTGCCATCTGTATATATCTTGTTCTGTTATTTGTGCCACGTTTTATAAAAGTGACATTTTCCCAGGTATGAGAATCTAAGAATAAGGTTAAATTATAAATGTTTCTAAAACACTATTTACCAATGTGTTTTGCTATTACTTTGTCAAAGTTTTATATGATTCTTGGCTACCAGTTTTAAAGTACACCCTTTATCATTTTAAACAGAATTCCTGAAAATACTCCAAATATCAATATTTATCAAAGTGATTTTTAACTATCCATGCATACCAGAGGTTATAATGGTCTGCTTTGCTTGTCTTTATATAAAACATAGCATCTGGGGTCTTAAAGGCTTGAAGGTAAATAAGCAGCCATCTAGCTCAGAAGCAACAAAGTCCACATGGAAGAAGCACATCAGCCTATGCAACCACGAGGTGTCGAAGGGATTAGGTATCAGATATCATCAGAACAAAAAATCTTAGTATAGTGAATGATGGGGGGAGTGCAGAGTGGAGACCCAAAATCCATTTGTAGGCCACTGGACATCCCCTTACAGAAGAGTCTCAGGGAGGAGACAAGCCAGTCAGGGTGCAATGTAGCAATGATGAAAAATACAACTTTCCTCTAGTTCCTAAATGCTTCCTCCCCCCACACCGCCCCACTATCATGATCCCAATTCTACCTTGCAGATAGGAACTGGAAACACAGGGAATCCAGGACAGATGATCCCTTCAGGACCAGTGGTGTGAGTGGCGATACTGGGAGGGTTGAGGGAGGGTGGGGTGGAAAGGGGAAACCGATTACAGGTATATACATGTGACCTCCTCCCTGGGAGATGGACAACAGAAAAGTGGGTGAAGGAAGATATCAGACAGGGCAAGATATGACAAAATAATAATTTATAAATTATCAAGGGTTCATGAAAGAGGGGTGAGTGGGGAGGGAGGGGAAAAAATTAGGAGCCGATGCCAGGGACTTAAGTGGAGAGCAAGTGTTTTTAGAATGATGAGGGCAATGAATATATAAATGTGCTTTACACAATTGATGTATGTATGGATTGTGATAAGAGTTGTATGAGCCCCTAATAAAGCGATTAAAAACACTTAGGGTACATTAAATATACTTCAGATTGATGCAGGCAGAATGGGAATGAAAAGTTGAGTGTGTGTGTGTGTGTGTGTGTGTGTGTGTATGTGTGTGTGTTAGAGAGATATAAATAATAAATGAAAGAAATTGTTGATGAAAAGCAAGGGACAAACAGGAGGAGGGGGAGGAGAGAAAGGAGAGAGAGAAGAATTAGGAACCAAGCAAGGAACTGAAAGAGGTAAGGAGCGCTGAGAGAAAAGAAACAGAAGCGAAGAAATGCCCTGACAAACAGTGTGAGCGAGAGTAAGACCAAGCGGTCTTTCCACGAACAAGATAGACTTGTGATGGTGCTAGTCCTTTCCAGGTTTTCCTTCCCATAAGCCCATCCTTCTTGAGGACAGCCAGCCCTGGGTCTTATCCAAGCAGCTGAACATCCAACTCTCACTGATGACTTACTCCCCAGATTCTCGTGCCTGCCCCCTTATGTATTCCGTTAGCCTCTGCCCTATTTTCTCTCCTTTGATCTTCCAAAAAGGATAAATATTTAGAATGAACTGTCAGGTCATTTTTAGTAGTAGTCAGGATTGGACTTGAGACTGGAGTTGAGGACATGGATAAAGGAAATACCCCTACAACTTGAGAGATTTCACTGTTCTTTAAAGGAGCATGCAAATTCTATTTAATTCAGTGTCATTCAACAAGTAATTCAGTCGTTAATATATGCCTGGAGCTATGGCTGGTTCAAAAAGGAGTGGGTGCAAACCTGTTTATGAAATGATTATGTTCCAAGAACTCATTTGTAAAACACTATTATTTGGAACTTGATATGGCTTTTCTAACAGAAATATTTTTACAAATGATGGTTAGATTTCCTCATATTCAATCCATAAGGTAGTAAAGAAATGGCTGAAATAAGTAGTAGGAGTGGATATTTTTATAGTACCAAAAATAATCAGCAAAATATTTTTTGCAATTGAATTAAAAATTTACTTCCAACATAATCCTAAATTATGCTGCTGAAGCAGAGAATGATGGACTAGCTTGGGATGAGACAATCACAAATGGTGGTGGACAGCCACATGCTAACCCTTTCATTACTTATATTATTATTTTTATTAGATGGCCTGGAGTCAGATTTGACCCCTGACCACCCCATGCATAATGTCTGGTCCTGAAGCAGTCCTGAGACCTGCTTATCATCATAGAAAACCTTCTAACCTGTTCTTCCAGATTCAGCCATGGACAATGAAGTTAAATTTAAGCAGATCTTATTTTGCAATATGTAGGTGACCAGAGCAATAATGGGAATGGGGGAAATATGGGTCAAATCCCTTCTAGAAATTCAATCTCCCTCTTCGAACACAGGGCAGCATGTGTGTTGTACAGTAACCAAATCACTTGACCCAAAGCTGGTGCTCCACCTCGCCACAGCCCTGGCAATACCCTGGTCTCTTGCATTAAGTTTCTGAAAGGGTTTATTATGCTAATTCTGAATCTCCCATTCCGCGACTTTCTAACTTTTTCTAATTCCATTTATTGTCCCACTTCATTCATACTTTAAACATGTGACTCTTTTCAGATTTCATTTTGTTGGACATGATTGAATAAGTGTAAATCAGTTTGGAGGCCTAAGCAAAATCTAAGCCTCCATTGAGAGATGTTTGGTCCATCAGCCAGGAATCAAACCCAGGTCTCCTGAGAAAAGACAAGAATTCTACCACTGATGGGAATAATACCACTGAACCATCAGTGATTCCTCCTCCTCATGGCACGCAATGTTAATTGATGGTTTGCATTTGCACTAGGACCGCAATCTCTAAATTCTTCTCAAGACAGTGTTTTCTACAGTCGGTACCATCAATGATACTTAGCATTAGAGGAACTAGCCTGTTTGCCATTCCACTGACAGAGATGAGATGCCCTTTTACTTTCAATATCATAAAGAACCTTAGAGTGATCTAATTGGTCAGAGGCAAGATTGGACAAGGACATGGACCAAACTCTAAAAACTGGAAACTATGGATCCTAGCTTGGCAGTATTAGGCCAAGACAAATGATTACACTTGGAGAAACAAAGTTTCCAGGCTTGGGTTTAGGTTCACTGAGACAATCTGTTAATGGGAAGAGAGCGTGAACAGAGACATCTACTCCCTCCTGATGTAGCTGACCACTAAACAAGGGACTCAGGTGGTGCCGTGGATCAGTGTTTGGACTGCCAGTGCCAAGGCCATTGTTTAAATGAGACTTTCGGCTCATAAAAATTCACAGTCTTGGAAATCCTATACAGGGTTGCTATGAATCACAATCAACTCTATGGTAGTGAGTTTCGTCCACTGAACACTTAGATTAGGAGCCTTGGAACTGATGCTATGATTCTCATCTGGGAGTACCTCTTAAACAGTGTAAAATAATGCTTCCATATGAGTCTAACATTATCACTCAAGATAACTGGGCAGTAAAGAATGCTGGTTCCCTGGTAACCTCAAGAAGTTATCATCAGCACTCACTCAAATTCATCTTTCCAAAGAAAATCTGAAGAGCTTCCAGGATGTTTGATTAGTGATGCCATGCATCAATTGAAATATACAGGCAGAAATGTGATCTGAGGTTAATATATTAATCGAGTCTATCATTTGGTTCCTGCCTCTCTTTTGTAAAATGGAGTTCAAAAAAAAAAGCCACACAAAGGCTATCTAAGCAACATTGAATTAATCCTGGAGAAAACTTTAAAATGTACACAATATTAAATATGATTCTTTTGAGGTGTTCACCACTTCATGAGGGGCCATGCTTTCAAAGCCTCCTGCAGCCTCTGTCCATTTCACTGGCAAAGGTCCTAACTGTCCCGCAGATGGACAGAGAAATGTTTCTATAAATTGACCGAACATTTTTGTCACAGCTTAATTTTATCTTCCATTTTTCCATGCAAACATATAGATTCTGAATACTGGAATTTCATATGATATATAATTTCTTTGATAGTCTTATGCACTTACTAAAAGACCTAAGTACGTTTTTTGAGTTCATGAAGTACTTATTATGAAAGACAAAGTGTAAGTTTGACTTCTAGTTTTGGGACCTCATGTAATTCCTGTGAAGAGTTTTGTGTCTTCTTAAATGATCCTTTAAAATGATTAATAAGGACACCTGTGTTGCAGAAAAAGGAATAGTTATGTTTCAGAAAACGGAAGTATATATACAGCATAATTCACCTCAATCCATTGCTTCAAAAATTATTTAATTTATAACATATCTTCTTGTAAAGCCTTCAGCTATTTTTAGTGAATTCTTTCCTGTTCTTAAAATAATTTGAATTTTGATGGAAAAGTATCATTTCCTTTTTGCAGTACATTTAGAAGATACAAATAAAATAAATCCTACAATACCAATATGATAAATGACTGCTAATAATATTTTGGTGTACATACCTTCAATCTTTTTCTTATGTTTTCATAGATGAGAGTGTGCTCACATGCATTCAATGTAAAAGCTGTCAGTAAAATAATATTCTCATCCAAAATATATAATTAGCAGCTTTCCATGCAATTAAATATTCTTCTGCATCATCATTCTCAAGTTCATACAGAAGTCCATGTGACGGGAGCACCATAATTTAAGGAATATCTAGATGGTCGCTATGATTCAGCATTGACTTGAAGACAGTGAGTTTGGAAGTATACTGCTGAATATTTGGATGTTTTCCAGTTTGTTTTTGTAATTAAGGGTGAAAATCTTTGATCACTATTCTTGCTGCTTAATTCTGGGTTATCTATGATTTCTTCCTAAAGATAAATTCCCATGTGTCTTGCTGAGACAAGAGTTATTGCATTTTAACGGTTTTTGTCTTCGAGGGGTTGAGGTCCGTTTCCACCTCGTTCAGCAGTATGAAGGATGCTCTGTTTACTTTCCAATGACGGAAAGGTTCTGCTCGTCCAGTCCAGCTTTACCAGAGCTTCATAGAAGAATGAGTCCCAGGGCAAGGATCCCTTGCCTTGTTGAAATAGTTCCCAGTTAATTCTGTCCACCTTGATAGTCTTAGTCATGATATTATGCTTTTAGGATAAAGGCATTTTTATAGACTGAGAAATTCAAAGGGAAAGAAGCCTATCACTTCCTAATATGTTTTCAACAGATAGCATGAACTAGTCTTTTAGAATTCTTTCAACACTTTCAACCCTGTGTGTTTAGAAGGTGCTCCAAAGAGATTATTGTATTTACCCGATGAACAAGGTTTGGGCTTTGCTAAACTGATTTCATATCATTCAATCTTTATAAATCTCTAACTCCTTTTCAGTTCAGTGTATGTTAAGATCGTATTCTTAATCACAGTTTGTGTGCCGACAAATTTCCAAATGTTTACTTCAAAGTACTTGCTACTGTAATAATGCATGGTAAACATACATGAATATGGAAAGGCTCGAAGTCATTTGGGTTTGAATTGCAAAGATGCTCTCAGGTCATGAGCCAGGCATGATACTTTACTAGGGTAAGAAATCACTTCTGCGACAGACCAATACTAGTCTTATTTCGTTAAAGTTATCAAACGTCTTATGCATTGGGATTCCCTGGATCTCAATAGCTGCACAATTTTTTCGTTAAAAAATGCAATAGCATAATAAGCAAGAGAGATACTATGCAGAAGGTCTGAACTCATACTGGAAGCATATGTCTGCTTCATCCATATTAAGGAGGCTGAAACGAAAACCTGCAATAATTGACTGTACATCTCACAATAGCAGCTTGTTGAAAAAAAGAATCACTGCTCAGAACCTTTGTCCTTCAGCTAATTTGAAATATCCATTCATCCAAAGAGCCTCTGATCCGTGAAGTTGGTGGAAACCCAGCTTGATTTCCATAACACATCCGTATTTTATCATCACCATGCCTGCTAAGCTCAAGTTCGTTGCGGAGTGTTCAGATTGCCCTGGAGTCCGTTAAGGAAGTAACGAGATTTAGAAAAAAGGTGATGAGGGGCAGTAGTGTCCGTAAGGGTGGTGTCACCTAGTGCAGTAACTTCCAGCACCAGTTCCCCACCCCACGGATGTCCTCCCATGCCACCCAAACAAAGCCCTTGGTCTTGTGTATCCTGGATTCCAATCATAGAACAATATGTGGCAAATATAGCTATAGATTGCTCAGTGTAATATATCTCAGATTATATGAGTACTAACAACAACATTGCTTTTTGTAAGCTTTCTACATTGAATTGCAGCATTATTAGTTACAAGATTACTAGGAACTGAGAAGGGTTTTTTATTTATTTCTAAAATTTTCTCCTTTTCATCTAATTATCACTTCTTTCTCAAAAAAGTAATTGCTTTAGATACACAAGTAACAGCTACCATTGATAGCATACCTAAAACACCAGAAATCTTGACAAAACAATTGACTATAAAAAAAACCACTGGCAGTAATGGAAACAGCAACGTATGCTTGTGGAGCATGGACAAGACTCGTGGGGCAAAGCACCCTTGTAATTGGATAATAGTGACAGCTCTGACAAGAAGGTTGAAAAAGTAAATTACCATCAGGTTTCAGGCTTGTAGGTAGTTTGATACATGTAAGCTGTGCTTACAAAGAATGTTTTTGTTGTTCTAACTGACCACATGGATATTTTTGTTTAAAATCATAAATTTCTGCTGAAATACTGCACAAACATTTTACATGGTCCTTTTCATGGCAACCTCTCTCACAATGTCACCCGGTGGGCTCTGAAGCCCCCGGGCCCCCTGTTGATGCTGCTGATCAAAGGGAAATGCATCAAGTCTATCTGTGAGTGTAACTTAGATTCAAAAAAAGAGGAATCGATCACAATGATTGACATATAACCCTCCCCCCGGCCCCCCGGGTGGCGGGGGCTGTGAGCAACAGAAAAGTGGGTGAAGGGAGAGAGTGAAAAAGTGAATAATTAGTAAATTGTCAAGGGTTCATGAGGGAGGGAGGGTGGGGGAAGGGAAAAATGAGCTGATATCAATGGCTCAAGTAGGAAGAAAATGTTTTGGAAATTTTGATGGCAACATGAAAACAAACGTGTTTGACACAATGGATGAATGTATAGATTGTGATGAGAGCTCTAAGAGCCCCCAATAAAATGATTTTTAAAAGGGGGTGGGGGAACTTCTTATTTCATTGAACAATGTTTAAGAATATTTATCCTCGGGGAGGCGGATGGTAAAAAGGAGCAGAAGTCAAGGAACTCAAGAGGAAGTGAATGTTTTGAAATGGATGGTGGTAGCAACTGATGTGATTGAAGTATGGAACGGTATGATACCTATATTGGATCCCACTAAAAATGGTTTTGGGGAAAAATAATTAAAAAAATATTTATCTTCAATGCAGTGATTTAGAAAGAGGAAGCCAAGTGACTCGTTTGCATTTTAATATCTTAAAGCCAATAGAAAGTTCATTTTTATCGTGATTAACATTCTGTAGCTGAGGAAAGGCCTGGCAGGGACAAAACGGAACAGAAACTTACTGTTATTGGGCTTTGCTTTGTTGTGGTTTTTTTCTATCTTTTCTTCTGATTCCCGTACTGCGCTCCTGCTGCTCCGATGCCCTGCGCTCCCTTAAGTTTCCTTGCCTTCCTCAGGCAATATTACTTTTGGAAACCTAAGCACCTTTTCTCCAGTGGAAAGGACATCTTCAACTTATTTCATATGTGTTAGAGCAGCGAGTTATTTAATCTGATATGTTTCTCCTCTTGGCACCTGTGCAGTGGTTTACAGAATCAAGCAGATTCCACACGTGCTGTCTCAAACATGAGAGCCAGAAAAAGGCCCGAGAGGAGGGTGCCATGTTTTGAGCAGACAAGGACCTTGCAATTGCACGAAGTTAACCCCAGGCCACCTCAGAATAAGGCAAGGACTCCTCCCGGACATTTATAGCATGGGTAATAGCAGGTGGGAGAGGACTCCTTGGGGATTTGTGTGGCAGGGGATAGGGGTACCGGAGCTCCAAGAAACCAGAGGGGCCTTATTGTAGGATTAGGAAAACCATGCTATAGAGAAAGGCTTAGAGGATTAAGAAAAGGGAGTTCAATTCTTTTCACCTTTTTAAACAGAGAAATATCAAAGAAAGGACAAAAAGTGACCAGACTTTCTAAGAGACATGGAATTAAACCTTGGAGAAATAGGAGCCATCTTTAAATGAAATGAAACATCAGAGTCAGATTAGGAATTTATTCATTTGCCTGCTCAGAATTTTCTGGACAGTTTCCTAAATTGGTACTAACGTCCTGAGTCATCACATTTGGTTTAATTTTTAACCTTATTTAAATTCTTTTCTATGATATACACACCTAGTTCTCATCCTAGTCACTTTTGTACTCTGCCGCCATCAAAAAATAGCTTGTACTTACATTACCCAGTACAAGAGGCCATACAGCCCCGGGATGAAAATAGTCTTCATTGACCCGCCTGCCTCGCAAAGCACAAGTGAACTTTATGCCTATTAATGAATATTAAAGACAAACTAACTCATTGCCATCGAGTCAGTGCTGACTCATAGTGACCCCCTGTTGGTTTATGAGATTGTAAACTGTTTATGGGAGTAGAAAGCCCAGCTTTTCTCCAGCGAAGCTGCTGGTGGATTCAAACTACCCAGCATGTGAATCACAGCCCAAAGTACAACCACCACACCGTGACGATGGAGAGTGATCCCTTCTCAGGTGACATGTATTGATCTGTATTATATTCTTTTGGCTTCAAGTAGCATTATATGCTTGCATTACATTTGGAGAGGGGCTTATTATCTATTCTAAATCATGTGGAATAAAGAAGACAGTAAATATGACCATGTGGCGTATGGCCGACGCATCCAGGAGCATTGACTGATTTCGTAGATTTCACAGGGAAATAGAAGCTGCTGTCCAGTGCGACAGCATGTAGGAATTCATTTCACTCCCACCTAATCTCTCAGGATAAACTCACCCCTCCATCAAGTGTGCTTAAGTAAGCAAAGCAGCCCCGTGTATTTGTGAAGGTCACCCAGCCTTGGCGCAATGGAGCCCATGGAAACCCAAACATGTCCTTTAACACTGACCTGCTGCTTGTAAGCAGTTGAATGCCCCTTCCCCAATGCCTCGCTGCAAAATGGGAACCAACCAGTGGTGCTTTCTTAACATAAAATGAGAAGCCTGGAAAATGTATTCCGGCAATGAATTTGTATGTCTTGAATTTACTGTTCTCTCTTCTGACCATTTCTTTTGGATACCTTCAGGGCACAAACATTAGGAAGCCCATATTTCCTAAGCCTCCATCAATGTCAGTGGCTCTACCCAGGTAATTTTAGGATGGTCAATTGGGGTCAGATGCCTGTGAATGGTAATTTACAAGATGCCTATAGAAATGACGTTCCTCTAGGAAGAGGAAGATCCAATATGTATTGTAAGTACAAGCTGTCCTCCTTTCCCCCACACCATCATTTTTGAAATATAACACCAAATGGGGATTTGTCGAGAAGGGTCATGATATTACTACTGTTCCAGGGGTAAAAGAGACCCCCAAGTTCAAATGCAGTTGATGATTCCTTCAGCCCTAAACAGGCAAAGATAACTTATCCTGCTGAGGGATATCATCAGTATGAGGTCAGAATGGTGCCCAACAATTCATGACCTCAGCCAAATGGGAAACAGAGGACAGGCCTCACAAAATCATGGGCGGAAGGTAGGAGTACGGACTTGAGAGAAGGACCCTGATTGGTGCAGGAAACCGCTGCAGATGAGAAGCCTTTTCAAGATGGAGCCAGGGCCCTCCGCCCCCTTGGTGGGGGTAGGAGAGTGGGCAGGTTGATGCATCACCACTGGCCCACCTGCTGTGCTCCAGGTGCTCTCAGTGACACGCCCTGGCAGGATCTTCAGGCCAGGCTGCCTCTCCCTGGACTGGTAAAGGGAGTCCAAGAAATCTCCTGTCAAATGCACTCTGCCTGGAGGCAATTTTAAAAATATTTCCAGTCAATGATCAGAAAGAACTCTATGGGGACTGAATCTAAAACTCTCTCTCTCTCACTGCCAGCGAGTCCTCATAGAGGCCCCTGTGGGTTTTTGAGACTGTAACCATTAGTTAGAGTGGAAAATCCCAGTCTTTCTCCTGAGGAGCTGCTGGTGGTTTCGAACTGTGAACTATTGGACCTCTCAGACTACTCATAACCTCATAACCCCACCAAGGCTCCGAGCTGCATCTAAAAGGTGACTCACAATAGATTTAGGGCTTCTACTGTAAACCCAGCCCTCCGCAAGCCGAGTGCTCAGAATGTAAACTCGACTAGCTACCTAGGTTGTCCTTCTGTGCCAAAGAAGTATTATTACCCTGAGGAATAGTGCTTAATATGAACGATATACTATAAAATGCTAAATTAACATGTCAAGATAATTTCATGCTTCCTTTACCCTCGATGAATCAGTGCAAATTGCATTTTGTAGTAATTGGCCCACACAATTCATACTCAATAAGAATACCAAGATTTCTCCAATTGGCTTGTAAATATATATACACAGATGAATAGCAAGATGCTGTTTTATTTAAATAATCTGTTACAGATGAATAGGTGCACTAATTAGTCTTCCTCTCCAAAACTTCCTTTGGGTAGCAGTGAAAGTGATAATGATGAACAGTTCTTGGTCAAATAAAACATGGGTGCTTGATGTAAGATAGAAAAAATTGAAAACATGTGAAGTCTCAGAATTTAACTGTTTCAAATGAAAGAGATAGCAAATGAACACATGTTGTACATTGTTTTTAATATTATGGCAAACTCCTTATTGATTGGAAAAATCATCAGTGCTTTCAAATCTATTTCTTGCTAAACAAAACTAAACTCACAGCCATCTAGTCAATTGCAATCACAGTAGCGATGTTCCACAGGATTCCTCAGGCTGCAAATCTCTATGGGAACATCCAGCCTCAACTTCCTCCTACAGAGCAGCTGGTGGCTTTGAACTGCCTACTTTGCAATTCAAAGTCCAGTGCTTGCCCAACAGCATTACCAGGGCATCTACTCAAAGACATCAGCCCAAAGCAAACTCATTGACATTGAGTCGCTTCTGACCCTTGGGTAACTCTTAATCAGAACTTCTGTTCAGCATGGGTCCAGGTCACTAAATTTATAATCTCAGCGTAAAGCAAAGCCACAGGGTGTTGGTAGTTAGCAGTAGGTTATCTAATTGAAGGTAGATGTATGGCTTCTGATAGACTGAAGTATTGAGCAGATTGTCAGTCATGTCTTAGGATGCCCCTGAGCTGTAGTAAGTGGAGTTGAAAAATCCCCGTGTTAATCTCATTTGGAGCAAGCAAGCAACAGAAGCTAAGAAAGGAAGGAACATAAACTTGCCTTTGATAAGACCATTCGTGCTCTGAAAAATTCTGGATTTTAAAAAATCTGTTTATTTTTTTCTGATTTATTCAACATATACTCTGTGCCATTCTATTTGATGCCATAGATTCAAAGGTAAATGGCCATTTTTTCCTCTTAAGGAATTAACAAACAAGTGAGCAGACAGTGAGTGAAAAAAAAAATGACAGTGTAATGTCACAAAGGACATGCCACAAGCTGCTTTGTAAGCATGGTGGACTGTCAGCTACAAATTTCAGATCCAGCCCTTGATTGCAGCAATAAAGTTATTGATGTTTCCTCTGGAGATTATCATGGGTACAGATTATATTAGTGTATCTGATAACAGTCTCAGGACTCTTAATTTGCTGCCCTATTTAATTTACCTTCTTCTATGGAAGTCCAGCTGGTGCTGTAATCTATTACTTGATCCTTTAATTACTGCTAGCTTGCTTTGAATGTAATGTTTCCAATAGCTGTCATTTTAGTGCATGCTTTGTATTTTGTCTAAATTAATACAAAAAAAGTCGGGACTCCAAAATATTAGCCAGTGATCCTTGTTGTTTTCTGTTCTTTGGCATTTTAGTTTAAATTTTTGGGCAGCATGGGATTGAGATCATAAAACAGTGCAGGTCTTAACCTTTAAAGTTACAACATAAATCTGTCCCCACTTTTAAAGTGTATTTTTACTTGATTTTTGCTTAGAAGTTAAATGTAAGTCTGCCTTTTAAGAACAAAATCTGTTACTGTTTGATTAATTCTAGTTCTTCTCACATTCCAAAGGGATTTAAAGGAAATTGCTGTTGACCTCTTCAATAAATAAAATAGTTATTGTGTAGAATGTGAACATAAATATCTCTGAATTGAAAGTTGGGGGATTTGAATTTAGTCTATAGAAAACTCAAATCTTACGTATGATGTTTTAATAGCATAACTACCAAACGTTATAGCACATTTATCAATTTGAGGGCTGTGTGCATATATTTCCAGAGTAAATGACAGAATTATTTAAGAGACATTCCATCTAATTGTGTGTCATAAAGAAATCATGTTAAAAATATTTTCATATTTGTAGTTTTCAATATGGATACTTTCTGCATAAATAAAACTCCACTAAATGTATCACCAGTAAGGGATATTTGACTACAGATGATCCTTTTCAGTTATAATGAAATGGTAGTCTGGGGCATTTGGGGCAGAGGACAAGCTCACCAACAATGACTGACCCTCCTCCTTAATACATTTGGGCCTCTATTCAATTGAGAAGTTGGAGCACTCCTCAGTTATCTCTCTCCAGTGAAGCAATGAAAACTCTTGGCTGCATATAACAGAAGGGTCATCACTCAAAATGTTTTACAAGGACAAGAATTTGCTGCAGAGGACGGAGGTCCGGTTTGGTACACATGCAGGCCGATGATGTTGGCCATGATCGAGCTGTCAACGATTGGGTTCTTTCTTTCTCACCGTTCTCTCTCTGTAAATCTGCTCATTCTTGTGGCCACAGGTCGGATGCCAAAGACGGTTGAGACTAATGTGTTCCTATTCAGGAAAGAGGGAAAAGGAGCAGCCTTCTTAGGAAAAATCCAATTTTCAAAATGCACTCAATGCCTGCAATGGTTAAGAATCTCCAGAGGACTATCCACACACTATATTCGCAGACCAATGAATCTATCCATTTGGATCTGGGGGCTTGGCATCTTACAAAATTAAGGTATTTGCTTGGTTTTGAACAGGGAAGAAGCTTGAGGGGAAGGAAAGAATGAGGGATGAGTAAACCGTCTAGCGTTCTCTTTAACCACAATCAGACAGTGCGTGACGTAGTGTACACTTTCTTGATCAGATACCTAGATTCTAATACTGCTTTGACACTTCATCTGATTATCAATTGCTTGACAGGTAATGGTTGTCAGATGACCAGTACAACTGTCTTCCTTGGATAAGAAAATGATGGTGCCATTTTTAGTGAAAATGTAATAGTTTTTCATTGAAATGCCAAGAAACGATGGCCTTCGGCTGAGTATCTTATTATCCATGCCCTGAGGACTAAAATAGAAAGGCTTGGTAAGGTTAAGGAGATGCTGTATAATCATTTAAGTGTGCTTCCATTCAGGATTTCTCTAAGAAATATGATTATAGGAACTCACTGGCCAAATTAGCACATCTTACTGAAACCTCAAAGTCCAAAAAGTTTTTGAAGAGAACAAATACTTGAAGAGGAAGTCACTTTAATTGATAGTTTAAAATTTAACCAATATATCACATTAGACTGAAAATTTTATATTAAAAAATAAAATTTGTACGAGAGGTCACGTCAGACCACACACTCTCTTCTGTACCCAAACCACTTATTTCTTCACTTCAAGGCAACCTGTTAGTAATCAGTGCCTGCCATAAAACTGTCCTGAAATTTTACTAACATCTTCATCAAGAATAAATCCTGTATTAATTTATAAAACAAGGTTTTTTAAGGTTCACAGTATGATACTTCTTACGGAAAATATATAACTTCTCCTTTCATATTTTTCAATTAGATTGTCTCTCAGAAAATTCTATTTCTCTTTGGCCCATAAGTGTTCATGGTGGGATCCTCAAGGAAATCCAGAGAGCACATGACCTTGGTCTCCAATCTTGTTCTGATTTTTATCAACTAAACTTACTTTCAGCTCTGGGGCTGTAGTGGGTTACCCCTTAGGCTAGTTCCCTCAAGGTCAGTTGTTCAAGGGCATCAGCCCTCTGAGGAAGAAGATGAGGGTATCTCCCTCCACTGGGGAAGATTTATAGCCATGAAGCTATGACTTAAACTCAATTTCATTGCAGACAAAGGCACTTCCTTACAATGTTGCAGCTCCTTCTGACAAATCCCAGCAGTAGGAAGAGCTGTGTGGAATGTATTATCATCATCTTTGAGTGTGACTGGCCTGTCACAACATTCAATTTCCTTAATTTGTGTAGAGGTTGCCAAGCTTCTTATTCCTTTTTTGTTCCCGTAAGGTACCACTTGGCTAGTGAAAAGCGATTCATTGGCAATATGTGTTATCCAGAGCTTCAAGGGAATACGGCTGTTCACTTAGCAACATTGTACTTGACCTGAGAGTGAAGTGATATTAATCATTCATATCCTGTGAGCCAAGACTGGTGTCTAGGACTTCTTGGGAATTATCTCCTTGCATCATGTCTTAAGTAAGTGTTATAGGATCTTCCTGTCACTCAAGAGATGTTTCAGGTTTACAGGAGTAAAATAATCACCTTGAGTTACCACATCTTATACCTGCTAGTGGGTGTTGTTTGTTTCATCCTGGAAGTGTATGTTTGTATAGGAGACACCAGAATTCTATTTCTTAAATACAAGAACTCTTTTTTTCCTCATGTCTATCTATATAAGATGGGTAGGATAAACAATCCCTAGAAGAAAACAACAGGACCAACAGTTCTGGGGACATGGGAGAAGGGTGGGGGGTGGGGGGGTGGTAACAGGGGAGAACTAACAAACCCAGAGGCAAGGGAACAACAAGTGATCTAAAATTGATGGTTACGAGGATGTAGAATGTCCAGTGGGGCTTTATCAAGTGCAATGTAGCCGAGGAGAATTATTGTGAGCCGAATGAAAGTCGAACATGATAATGGGACAGGAGGAAAGTAAAAGGAAATAGAGGAAAGAACTAGGAGGCAAAAGATATTTATAGAGGTATAAATACAGGCATGTAAATATATTAATATATAATTATGGAGATATAGGTCTGTGTACATATATTTATATGTTAAGTATTAAGGTAGCAGATGGCTATTGGGCCTCAATGCAAGAACATTTTGTTCTAACAAACTCGCATTTTGTGATGCTCACCTGCCTTACATGATCACTGAAGATAAAATGGGTGCATATGCAAATATGGTCAAGAAAGCTGATGATGCCTGGCTATTAAAATATATAGCATCTGGAGTCTTAAAGGCTTGAAGTTAAACAAGCGACCATCTAGCTGTGAAGCAACAAAGCCCACATGGAAGAAGCACGCCAGCCTGTGTGATCACGAGGTGTTGACAAGATCAGGTAGCAGACATCAGAAGATCCAAAACAAACAATCATATTGATGTGAACTAGGTGGACCAGAGTAGAGATCCAAAGCCTATCAATAGACAGTTGGACATCTCCTCACAGAAGGGTCACAAGGAAGAGATGAGCTGGCCAGAGTGCAGTATAGTACCAGTGAAACATACAATATTTCTCTAGTTTTTTAATGCTTTCTCCCCACCACCTCCCACAATCATGACCCCAGATCTGCCTTACAAATCCAGCTAGTCCAGAACATGTAAACTGGTACAGACAATATCTCTCAACACACAGAACCCAAGATAGATCACCCCAACCCCTGAACAGTAATGGGAGAAACAATACCATGAAGATACGGGTAAGGTGGGGGGAGAAAGGGGAAACCAATTGCAATGATCGATATATAAGACACCCACCACCAGGGGGATGAACAACAGAAACATAGGTGAAGGGAGACAGCAGATGGTGTAAGATATGAAAATAATAATAACTTATGCATTTTCAAGGGTTCATGAGGGCGGAAGGTTAGTGGAGGGAAGGGAAAAAAGCAGAGCTGATACCAAGGGTTCAAGTAGAAAGAAGATGTCTTGAAAAGGATGATGGCAACATATGTACTAATGTGCTTGATACAATTGATGTATGGATTGTGATAAGAGTTGTAAGTGCCCCAATAAAATGATTTATTAAAAAATTTTAAATGATGACATCATCATTCCCAATCCACCATCAGGCCCGTTTTTTCAAGACATTGAGATTTACCAACACAAGCAATACATTTCTTCAAAAACATCAATAGCTTCCTAGTCAAAACTCAGGGTAATGGTTAGGAATTAAGTTCTATTTCCTAAAATTGTAAACAAGACCTTTTAGTATTTTATGTAGAGGAAACATGAAATTTCTTGAGTCGCTCTCCTCTTTTAAAAATGATCTACATTGGGTTAATGTTAGAAATTTTGGGCACACACATTATGTCCTATATGAACGTATTTTCTACTGAAAAGGCAAGATAATGTCAATTCTAACATTTCAGTTCTAGTTGGCTTCTGCCGATAAGTTCCAGCTCATGGCAACCCCAAGCGTCTGAGTAGAGAAACGCTCTGTGGGTTTCTCAGTGGCTGACTTACAGACATCCATCGATTGCCTGGCTTTTATGCTGAGGTATCTTTGAGTGGGCTCATGCCTCCAACCTTTTGGTTAGCTGCCTTGTGTGCTAACCATTTGTACCACCCAGGGATTCTAAGTATAATTTTAAAGAACAAAATGACTTTGGCAATAAAGACAGGTCAAGGTAAACCTTGGGCTCATCTAGAAGTCACCGCTCCACAGTTTTAGCCATTTTGGTGGCAGCTCCTCTGCTGAGTTATGTATTTGTTGTCATCTTGTGAGTGGCTCTGATACCCACAAAGAAGCAGAAGCTTAGAACCATGGGTTGGCCCGTCTGAGGTCAGGCACATGGGAGGAGCTGGGGCAAGGGTCTCAGCTAATTCTCCAACACTGACCCTGCGGTAGATTTGACTTCATTACCAGGCCTGAGCAGACATCCTGGTTCAGTAACCTCGATTGTGAGGGAACACCAAGGTGTTAGACAGGAGGTGTTAGACAGACAAATGCCCGTGGATAGAGCGTTATTGCTAATAACCGAGATGTGATGTGGAACTCCCTTCTGAACAATGAAGAGAGATTTGAAAATACCGCTTTTGACTTACCTGGTTAGAGCTGAACAAAGCAAAGTACATCCAGCAAAACAGTCAGTAGAACGTCTCAACTGGAAATGTCGATTTGGCATCGTATTTCCAAATGTGTGGAGGTCCCAATGTCTTCCACACGATGTGCAATTTGTTACTGCCCAACAGCTGACTTTAGATAGTTCTTGATCAGTGTGTGGATTTGATGCAAATCACATTGTGTCCAGGTCGTTACTATCTGGCAACTTCCAGGATTGGGCCTGTGTTACATAAGGGAAGGAGGATTTTATGATCTGTCTGCAATTCAACGCACACTCTTTACTACTTGTGGGGTTGAACCTCCCAGGATTCTTTGTCGGTTTGGATCAGAGCTTCCAAAAAACAGATGAAAGGGCTATTTGATTGTGTTATGTCGACTCACATGCTGCAAGATGAAGGGTCTTCTCTTCAGAGCATCTTAGCAGTGATAGTGTGTGTGGACACAGCAGTGGCACAGCAGAATCAGACACGTGAGTCTGAAGTATGCTCCACCACTTAGCAGACATGTAACACTGTGACGAATTTTTGACATGCGGGAATCTGTTTCCCCCCTACAACTGGCTTCTATCCTCCGTGGGGGATTGCTTTGATAACAAGTAATACACAGATACCTCTTTTAACATGGTGCATGGCATAAAGTAAATCCTTAGTAAAGGATATCATTCATTTCTGCTATGACCGATACCATTTGCATGTTCAGGACAGGTAATACGTAAGTCAAGAATCCCGCAATTGTTTAGGTGCACTGTATTAAAGGCACATAATGATCCTGCTAGTTTGTAAGGTACTTTGAACCTTCCTGAAAGATGATTGTCCTGACTTTGCAGTAGAGAAAGGAGAACTACCTATACGATAACTTATCCAAGATTATTCTTTAAATTCTTAGTGGAAGTGTCCTTTGTATCCTGCAGAACCACAGTTTCCTTTTCTGGATACCAAAATCAAACCCAGAATGAAGCATGAATTAGACACAAGCTTGTGGTGTTGCTTTCTCACTCCCGGAAACCATGGCTGCTCGGCTCAACGAAGCTATCGCTGGACTGATCGTATGACTTACTTGACAGGCTGCACCTCAGTTTATTTTTCTTAGGGAAATATTGTCTGACAGAAGTTGGAAAATAGGAGAGGGCTTCACAAGTTTCATGGAAACATCCCAGTATCTTTGCATTTCATTTTTTTAATCAGCTTTTTGGAGTCCCCTCTAATGACTGAAGTTTCACTTCCATCTTAAATATATCCAATTCATTTCAAAACAAAGTAATGATGGGATTTTAATGTTGTCTGTGATCTTTACAACTCTGTCTACTCAACATGTATCTACTATCTTGTTACCCAATACTTTACAAAATTAGTAAAATATCTACAATCTGACTCTCTTGCACCTTAATGACAGGCATCTACCAGTAACAACCCCCCAGGCCCATGCGTCTCAATGGAGTGGCAGATGTATAATGAGGTAATTGTTATGTACTGATGTGATTCTACTCCATTTACGTTCTGATGTAGTCATCCTCCACTTTCACACAATGCCAGCTTTTGCAGAGGGACTTGGGCTCTGAAACTTCACCATGTACACGAGTGAGGAGTGTGTCTTTTCCCGATGATTGTCGTAGATAGCGGTGCAGATGCCACCACCACAGACCTGCTGTGAATGGGATTTTCTTGACACTCGTTTTTTCACAATTAGAGAATTGCATATCCTTTCTGCAGGGAGAAGGGTAGGAAAAACACACGCTACAGCATTGCTAATGTTAGCACTTCTTTATATAGACAGATCCTGCTAAACCTGCACATTTCTTAATCCTGCATTCACTATGACAATAGCAGTTTTTCCTCCCCGGATAGAATTCAGCTTATTAGGCTGCAGCTGCACACTGCACACCTCCAGAGTTTTATTTTAAAGCTTTGCTATGACTTGGCGGCAGAGAGCATTATAAAAGGAAGAGAGGATTCTAGTAGCAAAATGTAGGTGAACCAGAATGGTTGGTGAAAATATTGCTGGAGCAATCCTGATGGTGTTTCTTCTTCTTTTATCTCCCTCTCTTTTTAAGGGAAGCGGTTTGTAGTGTCACTGCTCTGGGTTTAACGGCTTTGTATGCCGTTCATGCTCTACAAGAGAAATCTGTGGGTTCCAAATGGAAAGAAAGCCATTTGACCCTCACTGACTGTCCCGGCCAGATTCATCTGGCCACAGAAGCCTATTTACAAGCAGAAGGCAGCATTCTTTAGAGCTTTCCGTTCTACACCTGATCATGGTGTTCTAGTATTCTACAGCAAAAGGTGTTACATTTTCATGCCTTTGTTTTCCAGCCCCCAATGCCTTTCACATCCCCTTCTCTGCCTCCAGAGCTTCTAGGTGTATTTTATAGCCCAATTCAGTTGTCATCTGTGGGGCCTTTTGGTCTTTCCCTCCCCTCCTCTCCTCTGCTCAACTCCTGTATCTCTCGTGCATGTGCCTGGAATTTCGCTTTTCCCTACACATTTTAAGTATATATTTAGACGTCTTTCTCCCTTAGGTAACATTTCTTGACTCTTTCCAAATTCCATCACTAGCCAGCTGGGCTGAAGAGCAGTCCCTGGGACGCCCATTTCAGTCTATGCAGATCTCTAGCCCTGCAATCTTCCATTCGAATTGAAAATTTCCGTGGGTACATCTATCCTTCCATTAGGCTATCCGTTCCTCCAAGACAGCTTTTTCCCCTTGTTTATCATTGTGCTCATAGCACCTGGGATGTGGTACACAGTCTATAAATAGTTTTAAGGGGAGGAACTGTTTAATCATCTCTGTGCCCCAGCATGTAGCACAGGGCCTGGAAATGACAGACACTAGATAAATATTTGCAGAATTGAATTAGCCTGCGCACTATTAAAACGGCTCTTAGTATGCAGTGTGACAAACACAGATACACATGGTGAATGGGGAAGTGTGGAATGAGAGAGAGAAGTTTGAGTGATGGTAAGTTGGCCAGGCAATTTTAGGCTAGAGCAGTGACCCCTGACCCCATCCTCTGGAGACATTTGAAGGAACCTATTCTCTTTGGGTTAAAGTAAATTCCATTATTAAGGTCCATGCCAAAGAAGTCTTATTGGTTAGTTTAAACGTTGTTCAACTTCCCAGCAAAAGGACTAAGGTTCTGTTTCTGCATTTGTTGGAAATAGCTCTCATGTGCTGGATCACAATTTAGACGTGTCGAGACGCTGTGTAACCAGAAAAGCTGTGAACTGTTCCCCGAAGCCTGCTGGCAAAGCCCCGCCCCCTTTCAGTTCAGTGTCAATGACAGACACTCAGTTGTGTGTCATTCAATAAGTGAATTCAATTCACTTATTGATTTCCATCTGTAACATTTTTTATTGTTTCTTTACGAGTAAACCTCTTTTTCTCCCTCTCAGAAACCAGCTATTGACAAAAATAAAACATGAACACCTGATGATTGTTGTTGTTACTGGAAATAAATGTTAGTGGTCATATCTCATGGTCATTAAATTCTTCTCCATGGATTTCTTTTCTTTTTCTTTTTGGATACCACATTTATAAAGAGGGAACTATTACTGTGACTTAATATTTTCCAACATACTGTAGCTCTCTGTGTGGCTTCTATCAGTCCAGTTTTCCCTCTGAAAAGTTTTTTGAATAACTACCAAATAAAATAATGAATTTCAAAACTTTGAAATACGTGTTAGTATTCGGAACGAAAATGTAACGCATGTTATTTCTAAGGCAGTTTGCTAAATGCTTCAGAATCTTCAATTGAAAACGTAAACCAACTCAAATCTACTGCTGTATCAGCTGGACTAACTAGAGAAAAAAATCCAGGGATACTCATATATGTGTAAGAGTGAGCTTTATATCAAAGAGTAATATTAAGAAAAATTCCCAGTCCAGTCCAGATTAAGCCCATATGTCTGATATTAACCCTTATGTCCGATACGAGTCTTTAAAATCTGTAAATTCCTCTTTAGACTCACGCAGCCCATGCCATGATGCCTAAACGCAGGAGAATTCCAGTGAATCTATTGGAGGTGGACGCATCTCCAGGGGTCTGGCAGGTCTCTCTCTGAGGGACCGGAGGCAGAGTGTGTATGGTCTGCTTCCAGGGAAAAAGAGAAGAAGTTCCCAGAATCCTCCTGAGGAGGCCACGCCCACAAAGAGGCAAAATTGGGCTGTACCTGATTGAGAGGCAAGGCCCCACGCCTGCACTTATTTATCAAGTTGGCATGAAATTATGTAACTACCACAACTGCCATTAGGTTGATCCCAACTCATAGCTCCCCAATAGACCAAAGTAGAAGTGCCCTTCCAAGAGTGTCACTCTCACAAGAGGAGACAGTCTCCTCTTTCAACCGGCCAGCTGTGCAGTGAATAGCCCATCAGGAACCCACTCTCTCAACCCTCTCTTACCTGGTTCCTTCTGACTCCTGGTTGACCAGAAAGGACAGAATAGAACTGCTTCTTTGAATGTTTGAGGCTGAAAATCCTTATAGGAGAATAAAGTTAGACTCCTCAATAGGTTTAATAAATAGATTTATATTTTAAAGATACCTGTTTAAAAATTTTAAGAGTCATAAGACTTTATTGGTAGTTATCCTTTCCATCACAACAAATGGCTCCAAAACTTACTGCCTTCCATCAGTAATCATACTACCCTTCAAGGTTTCTAAGAGTGGGAAATGTCAGCCTAGCTGAGGACATCGAGGAGCTGCAGGCCCCTGTGGGAGGGGGCAGCCACTATTTGAAGACTTGTGGATGATCACTTGGACTGCTAACCGTAAGACCAACAATTCAAAATCACCAGCTGTTCTACGGCAGCAAGATAAGGCGCTCTGCACCCAGAAAGATGGACAGCTTCCGAAACTCACAGGACACTGCTGCTCTGTCCTCCGGAGACCCTGTAAGTCAGAATTGACTCGAGGGCAGTGAGGCTTTTTTTCCTTTCATTGCCCATTGACTGCCTGGTACAGAGGCTCCATCTCCAACGTCGTTCCTCCTTGTGGCACCGCATCCATTCTCACTCTCGGCTGGGGGCCTCATTTCCTCTCCGTATGATCTTTGAGATGGGTAGCGATGCCTCTTCTGCATTTTGTGACCTAGCTTCAGAAAATACACACGCTCACGACTGACATAGATCTCGTATTGCATTTATTAAAGCAGGGCAAAGTCCATCCTGGGTTGGGTGGGTATGAGGTAGGGGTAGGCTGACACCTTCTCTCTTCAGGGAGAAGTGCCAGGGTCATGTGATTTACCAGCAGATAGAGGGGTATAGCTTCATGTTACCATCTTTGGAAAGGCGATTGTGTTACAGCTGCCTCTGTAACAATTGAAAATTATCATGTTGGGGAGTAAGTAAGAATTAAGATGGAATCCTTGCCTTTTCAGAGAGGTTATAGTCTAGTAGAGAGGTTATCATCTAACAACCAGGAGATGAAAGGAGGTCCGTGCCCAGTCATGTTACAGCCCCTACAGTTGAGTCTATGTGACCTCTAAGAAGGGATGGCCTCTAGGGGCATCAGTGATTGATGAATGGAGGAGCTAGAGTTTTCTGTCCCCCGGATGTTAAGTCAAGTCTTCGGAGATCCATCAGGGTTTCTTCTGCACTCTAGAATATGGGATTACCAATGTGCTCCTGTAATGCCACTCGATACTCAGGGTGTGCATATACTATTTAGAGCCACTATTGAGGGGAAAAATGTTTCCTTTTAGTATAATAATTCAATATTTATCTTGTATACTTGTCTATATTCGTCTCCCAATTGGGAGGTTTCTCCAACGTGTGGAGGTCAGACTTGGGTTTCCGAAGTTGTATTGAATTCTATGTTTAATTGGAGTGTTTGCAAATTTACCTGGGTATTTGCCTAAAACTGCCCCCTGAAATTGGAAAGTTGCCAAGCTACTTTGAAAATGTCTAGCAGAGATACTGGCTGTGGCTTTAAAATGACTGAAGGAGTCATTTGGAATTAGTAGTTTTGCCATTATTCTAAGTGCATTGTTTGCCTCCAACTAAAATCCTTTTAAAGTTGAATTCATCGCCGGTGCAAAAATACACAGCATCTGTATTTTAAATGACAGGTTTAGGGAACAACGGTCTTCGAATTTAAAACGGTCACTGTAGCGCCACCGCTTCAGCCACTTTCCAGAGTCCTCAGCCCCCAAGCTGCTTCCTCTGATGAGAAAGCGAGCTCCGGGGACAGGGACCCCCCCATGCTCTGGGCCAGCTGGGGTGAGGGGTCCATGCAACTAGCTGGCATCACTTAGCCCATTATTTGGAGAGAAATGACAGAATGAATATTTATGTTATTCATGTGGAAATGCAGATTTATTTAAAAGAAAAGTAGGCTACATTTGATTGAGAAAAAAGCAAAAAAAAAGTGCTTTGCATAAAATGTGCCAAATAAAATAAAACAGAAGAAAGGCAGACCCTGGCTTTTATCCTAGAAGGGCCTCGCTCTGCTGTGAATAGTGATTTGATTAATCTAGAACACGAGATGGCATGAGTGGGGAGCGGGGGAGGGGGGAACTTCAATGTCACAAAAGAAGAATAGAAAATAAATTTAAAATCCGTTGCTGTCCAAATGCTTCCAACTCAGACTGATCCCTGGTGCATCCGAGTGGAACTCGCTGCAGGGTTTCATGGCTGATTTTTAGAAAGAGATTCCCAGGCGTCTCTCACAAGGAACCTCTCCAAAATCAAAACCAAGCTCACTCCCACCGAATCCATCTGACACACAGCAAACCTACAGGAAAGGGTCCAACTGTCCTTCTGGGATTCTGAGACGAACGCTTTACAGGAGTAGAAAGCCTCACCTTTCTCCCACGGAGCAGCTAGTGGTCTTGAACTGTTGGCCTTATGGTTAGCGGCAGACTGTGTTCACCATTTGCAGAAAGACGCGTGTAACAATGGGGACAAACAACATCCAATGAATGGATGAATTGAAAAAAGAACTCTGCTTTCCTTGCACAAAATCATCTATGAAAGCAGTTCTTAAACGCAAATACGTAAAAGTGGTATTCAAATCTTTGAAAAGGAGGTACCAAGTACAGAGCCCCACCCCCACCCATGTCCCAGGCTCTGGGAAGAGGTAGTTTAAAGAGCTAGTTTAGCATTTCCAAGACATACTTACTACCTTTCAAAACACAGATTCTCCTTCTGCCAACCACCAAGTGTATTTTAAAGGCTGTCAGCTCCTGCAAAGAGCCGGTTCTCTCCTGCAGCATCCTCATAATTGATCTGATGCTTGAGCCCATTGGCGGACCCACCATGGCAGTTCAGCCTGTCGGGCCTTTCTCTTTGGTGCTGCCTGTCCCCTTTAGCACGCAGGATGTCCTTCTGCAGGGACTGGTGCCCAAAGTCCGTGAGGGGAAACCTCAGCAGCCTTGCCTGTAAGAAGCATTCTGGCTATACTTCTTCCAAGACAGATCGGTTTGTCGCTTGGTAGCCCATACGACTTCAATATTAATGGTAATTAAGTAGACAAATTAAGCAGAAAACTTGTAAGATGTCTTTTTTTATACGTTTGAGCTGTGCGCAGGGAGGAGATGTCAAGGAATCCATGAACACACCTGCTGAAACCTGAGATGTAACAATTCATGTCATGCAATGTCAGGCATGTGAAACAGAGGTCCTAATGTGGTTTTACCTGCCTCCTTTAAATCCCTATGTTTATGATCTCACACAGATTATACAGATGTGTTTATGTGCACACACCCACATGATCTGTCTTGCCAATTCTATTAATAAGATTATAAACTACAGTGAGCTCCAACGTATGTGGTGAAATGTAGAAGTACTATTGTTTTAAGCGGAATCAACAGATAGCCTGAGAACACTGGGCTAGAGCAGCGCTTCTCAACTTGTGGGTTGTGACCCCTTTGGGGGTCGAATGTCCCTTTCACAGAGGTTGCCTAAGACCATCAGAAAACACATTACGATTTACATTACACTTCAGAACAGTAGCAAAATTACAGTTATGAAGTAGCAACAAAAATAATGTTATGTTTGGGGGGTCACACAACATGAGGAACTGTATTAAAGGGTCACGGCATTAGGAAGATTGAGAACCACGGGGCTAGAGGCAGAATTCCTGAGTTCTAGCTCTGCCATTTAACTCAGTTAGTCCTTGGACACTCTGTTTAAATTCTGTGTTTGCAGTTTGCTCATCTGTCTGTCTGAGACAGTGATAGCTGCCTTGTTCATGTTCAAGGTTTGCAAGAGGTTGAAATAAAAGAATGGATAACAGATATGTAACTCCCTGTGGAGTACAAAATTACACTGTCCGGCCCACAGTACAGGAGCCCTTTTGGCTTTATAGGTACCATTGCTTATATTCAGAGTGGGATGCTACTGACTCTCTGTGCACTTTATATTGTTTCTTTGGCTTTAGTACTAGGTTATTGAGCCGTACGCATACATTTTTTGGTACCAGTATTTTGCTAGGCACACCTGTCGAGATAAGCTCTGGCCATAGAGCTCAGTATTGCTCTGAGCAAATCTATCAGCTATGCCATTAACACCATGGTGTAGCAAAATAACCAGCCACTCCAGATAACTTTCCCACCAGGAACCTAGTAAAGAAAAGAGCAGGATATAGGTCATTAAAAGTATCAATAACAAGAGTTAAGGAAACTATGCCGTTGAAGCTATAGCACTCTTTCAACATTTATTTAGCTTGTCCCAAGTACCTCGCATTCTGATTCAAAGCTGCTAAGGGGAACTTAGGAATCTCTATTTACAAAGGAAACAAAATCTTTGTATATGAGTCTAATGTGTAACAAGCAATTAGAATCATTTAGTGTTTTTCCTATCCCAAACCATCTAGTGGCTATTAAGTCAATTCTGTATCATGTCCACCTCATGCGTGTCAGAATAGAACCAGGCTCCATTGGTTCTTCAAAGGTTAATATTGCTGAAGCAGATAGCCAGCCCTTTCTCTGAGGTGCCTTCCATCTTTTGGTTAGCAGCCTACCACATTACTTGTTTGCAATACTACAAAATAAAGTCCTGGGTAGGTAAGTTGAATACTATGATAAATATTTTCTAGCAATCCCCCATGCCCCCCTCCCTCCCATCAAAAATAGATTGACTAAAAAAGAATTTGGTAGGAACTTTGTTTCTAGGCCTGCTTCTCTCCAGGCTGCACTGTAAATACACTGCCTTTTGTAACTGTCCTTCAGTCCTGCTGAAATCTACCATGTGTATATGTGGTTTGCCATTGACGTCTCAAGGATATGGATGTCAGATGGTCCAGTTCTTCATTGAACTAAATCATGTGTCTTGAAAAGGGAGTTAAAAGGAAACAGAAACCCAACCCAGAACACCCATTGCCATTGGTTTGACTCAAACCTACCCCCTGGAGGTTTTCGGAGGCTGTAACTATGTAGGAGAGCAGATAGTCTCAGCTCCCTCCCCAAAAGGAACCAAAAGAGGGTAAAATAGATAGTATTGAACATAGGTGCCAGATAACAGTAGCAATAATCCTAGATGTTTCAATAACTTCAGTTGTCTTGCTGCTTTTGGTTAGCTGCAGCCTGCCCTTTATTATTCAGATGATCACTGCAGATATATATTACTGCCTTACTGGTAGAAGGCTCAATGAGACTGGTAGTTGGGGTCATGGAACTTTCCACCGGGGCTCTGCCCACCTGTAATAAAGAAAAGATCAAAGCATACAAATCCTGTGGACCCCATTCCTCAGTCCCAGGTGAACATTTTGTCCTGTCTACCTCAATATAAAATTTTGAATAAGCAAAAGCAGGTTGCTATTCATTGATACATTTTTTTCTCTAGATGATAAGATGGCACACACTAAATTCAAAACTATCAAAATAAGCTGAATAGCTATGATCAGTATAAATAGAAATTAGAAAAGAGGACCTATTAAGAAATACTAAGTCAAGAAGATGTATTTGAGTTGAAGATTTCCAAGAAAACATTGAACTGTGTTCCTGGGCGACACCTCCAACTGGCGGACCTGCTCCTGCCATCTCACTACCGGAATCACATACAAGCCAGTGTCTTTGCGTTGGATGGTGTGTTAGTCAGGTAGACTAGAAAAATAAATCCATAGACACTCAAGCAGTTGAATATTGAGAAAACATCCCAGCCCAGTCCAGATCAAGTCCATACGTCTAATCTTAGCCCATGTGTCCCATTCCAATCTTTAAATTCCTCTTCAGACCCATGGAACACATAACAAATGCAATGACACTAAATTCAGGAAAATCACAGGTCAGTGAGTGAAAAGTCTTGTGAATCCAGTGGCAGTGGAAGCATCTCAGTGCTGGCAGGGATCTCCACATGGCTCCTTCAGCTCCAGGACTCTAGCGTAGCTCCATGTGTCTTGTCAAGAGGAATGTCTCACAGGGAGTGAGTGTGTGTCTTACTTCCAACGAGCTATTTATCTCCTTAGATAAACAGCCTTCAAATGAGATCATCAAGCTGCAACCTGAGTGACAGGCTAAACTCCACACCTTCACTCTTAAGTCTCAAATTGACAACAGATTATGTAACTACCACAAGGCTAAGGGCATTCTACCACCCATTGCGAATCTTTCTGTCAATGGCTTTCTCTCTGTACTCTTCATTGACACCTTGGGTAGCCTTTGGATGACTAACTATCCATATAGACTTGCTGTTGTCATAGGAAAAGGAACCCTGGTAGGACAGTGTTTAAGTGCTCAGCTGCAAACCAAGAGATCAGCAGTTCAAATCCACCCAGAGAAAGATGTGGTAGTCTTTTCCCATAAGGCTTAAAGCCCTAGAAATCTTATGAGGTAACTCTGTTCTGTCCTATAGTGTGGCCCTGCGTCACACTATACAGCGATGAGTTTGGGAGTATTGATTGTTTTAGGATCAGCTCTGAAGAGGCCGGAATTGTTTTAAGGTGTCATTATATTGCTTCTACCTCACAGTGACCCTAGACTCCATGTACAACGGAATGAAAAGCTGCCCGGTCCTGTTCCGTTCTGGCCATTGTTACCTGTGAGCCATTGTTGCAGCCACGGTGTCCATCCAGCGCATCAAGTCTTCCTGTTTTTTGACTCCTTTCTACAGTACCAAGCATGGTTTCCGTTTCCAGGGACTGCTGTTTCCTGATCACATGCCCAAAGTATGCAGCATAGAGTGCTACGTCCTCACTGCTAAGAAGCACACTGAAGGCAGTGCTTCCAGACACAGTTGTTCGCTCTTTTGGCAGCCCATGGCGTTTTCATATTCATGGTCAGCATCATAATTCAAAAACATGGATTCATCTCTGATCTTCCTTATTCAGTGCCAAATTTTAACATGCATATGAGGCCATTGAAAATTCTATGGCATGGGAGAGATGACACCTTCGTCTTTGAAGTGACATCTTTGCCATTCAACACTTTAAAAAGTGGCATCAGATTTACCCAATTCAATGTGTTGTTCGATCTCTTGACTGCTGCTGCCATAAACATTGACTGTGGGTTCAAGCAAGACAAAATCTTTGACAACTTCAATCTCTGCTCGGTTTACCAAGGTCAAGCAGATAGGAAGAACCATTTGGCCACTCCTGTTTGCTTTCCAATTATGTGATCTTTTGCAAACGAGACGTTTGAGAGAAATAACAATCATAGACTATTTTGACATGGGGATTCAGGAAATGCTCATGGCTAAGTTATTTTCTACTTTGTGCTTGACCCTTTCCACTACCCACTTAAACTTTATGTTCCGACTGCCATCAGGAATGTTCCCTTAGCAATTATGATATTTAAATGCTTGGTGACAAAATCTAAATTTTGTTTGTAAGGAAAAAATTCAGATAAATTCAACATGGACAAATGGATATACAAGGCTTAAGGAAAGTTGTATAGCTAGAAAGTTCATCATTCTCAGGTTTGAATATCTGAGAACAGTTTTATTTCTTATCTGTGTTCAACTTAGAAGTAGCCAGTCAGAGAAACGCCCTGAGGTTCCTTTACAATGATCAGGAGTTTAGTCTTTAGCTGTTTCAAAAGAATGTATCCGGTTATAGTAATTGATTAGCGTCTTGGAATCTGACATGTTAACCCAACTCAGTTCTAGATCATATGTAAATACTATCTGAAAGTGAAGACAATTATAATGTGCTAAGTGCTTACTTTAGTTATAAGTTCAATGAGAGACTCACTTATTACTAATTTTTTTTATTATTAAGTAATCATTGAGTCTCTAATTGCACCTGTTGCTGGAGAACATAATGTTGGAGTCAGAGAGATAAGAGTTTCAGTCTTACCCAGAACCCTTGAAACACGGGACTAAAGGCTTTCTCCCCGGACAGGGATAAACCAGTCCAATAATAAGATTGATGCATTGTGTGCAAAGAACTAAGCAGAATAAACCAAAATCAAAACAAAACAAGCTCACTGTCATTGAATTGATACCAACTCACAGCGACCTACAAGACAGGCTAGAACTGACCCTGTGGGTTTCTGAGACTGTACCTCCTATTGGAGCAGAAAACCTCATCTTTCTCCCAGAGTACATGGTACATAATATGCACATAGCTAACTGCAACTGTCATCACTGTCGTCTTCTTTCTCCTGAAACTCCGCTTAGTCGTCATCATCATCATCATCATCATCATCATCATCATCAACACACAAACAAGTCCTAGTCTTTGGGATTTGAGGTCCAAACTCTTTCTACATCATTATTCCGCATGAAGTGATATCAACTGGCCAGCACAATTCTGCCTGAAAGAAATCCTGCACAAGAAATCAAATTATAAGCTATGGCAGTCTGGGTAGATTGCAATCAGATAAGAGGAAATCAACTTGATTATCTTAAGACTTTTAGCCCCCAGCTCTGGTGCCTGATAAATAGCTATCTCACCTATAAGGATATCTTGCCTTTGAGATCAATAAGTGGGTTAATCTCTTAAGGCTGTCTATTCCAATCACTTTAATTGTTCCTGTATGTTTTTGAAGTCTCCTAATGAAGTGTGTCGGGAAAACTTTCAGTGTTGACATCACTTGGAGCTTAATATAAATGCAAAATATCAGGTCCAATCTCAGACCTTCTAAGTCAAAATTTTAGCCAGGTTCCCAAGCGATTCACGTCCACAATCAAATTGAGAAGCATTGGCTTCGTATATTCTTCAGCTTCTCTTAGATGCTTGACCTCATCTTTGATAGGAGCATTTTTACTAACTTTCCTCATTCATTGTGACATAATAAGAAGCCCTGGTCATGCGATGGGTTGGACACTGACTACTAGCAGCAAGGTTAGTAGTTCAAACCACCAGTGGATGAGGCTGTCTGCTGCCATGAAGATTTACAGTCTCTGAACTCCTGTATATGGTTCCCTAGATGTCAGAATTGACTCAAGGGCAATGGGTTTGACATTGGGGGGTGGGGGAGGGGAAGGGTAGTATGCCATAGTGGGTCTCAAGTGGAGCTGCTAACCCTAAGATCAGAGTGGGAAACCCCCAGCTGTTCTGTGGGGAAAAGACGAGGCTTTCTACCCTGTGAAGAGTTACAGTCTGGGAAACTATAGAACCGTCCCTGTCCTATAAGTCGCTATGAGTCAGAATCAACTCGATGGCAGTGAGTTTTAGTATGACTTAGTATGGCATCCCAATGGCCCATTTGGTTGTATATTGGCCCACAAGGTCCGTAGTTCCAACCCATCAGCCACTTCATGAGAGAAAAATGACACTTTCTGCAGCAGTAAAGATTTACGGCCTCAGAAACCCACAGGGGAAGCTCTGCGCTGCTTGTAGGAACCCTAACACTCAGAACTGACTCGACAACAGTGACTTTAGCTTTGAGTCTGGACCCGTGGTTGTGCTGTTGGGTAAGCCCTGGGCTGCTGCCTGCACAGCCAGCTGTTCCAATCCACCAGCCAGCCACTGCAGAGGAGAAAGGGGAGGCTACCTGCTCCCAGAAAGATGTACAGCCTCAGGTATCCTATATAGAGCCACTGTGAGTTGGAATCAACTTGTTGGCAGTGTGTTTGTTTGTTTGCTTGTGTGTTTCATATTTTTGGTATGCCCTAGTATGCCAGGAATTCAAACTGGATCCAAAAGAAAATGTTAAAGAAGTATCATTGATGAGATGGGTCTTGGATGAAAGCAGGGAATGCCAGACAGGTGCTTACCTGTGTTTCCTTGATTATAAAAAGGCGTTCAACTATGTGGATTACAGTAGTTATCAATAACATTGCAAAGAGTAGGAATACCAGAAGGCTTAATTGAGCTCCTGCGGAACCTGTTCAAGGGCAGTTGTTTGCATAGAACAAGGGGACCCTCTGTGATTTAAAGCCCAGTCAGGGGTCTATCAGGCTTGTATCCTTTCACTCTACTTACTTCCAAAGTATGCTGACAAATAATTGGATATGCCGGACTATTGAAGCATGAAGATTGGAGGGAAATTCATTAATAACCTGCACTCTTCCTACAACATAGCCTTACCTCCATAAAGTGGAGGATTTGAAGCACTTATTACTGAAGATTGAATACTATCGTTTTCAATATGGATTACACCTCAACATAAAAATATAAACATAAACATAAAAAGAATCCTTACAACTAGACCAATAAATAACATTATGCTAAATAAAGAAGAGATTGAAGTAATCAAGGGTTACATTTGACTGGCCTCACCATCAACCTGCATAGAAGTTACAGTTCAGGAAACAAAATGGCATAAGGCATTGGACAAATCTGATACAAAAGATCACTTTAAAGTCTTAGAAAGCAAATATGTCACTTTGGAAATTAAGGTGTGCCTGACCTAAGATAGAGTATTTTACATTATCTCATATAAATGCAAAAGCTGGACAAGTCATAAGAATGCCTTTGAATTATGATGCTGGCAAAGAATATAAAATTTACCGGGGACTGCCAGAAGCAGGCCCAGCTCTATATTGGGAGGCGTACAGTGAGAATGCTCCTGAGACTTGATGATGACTGGACTCTGTCTCACATACTTTCTTCAGGAGGGACAGCTCTCTGCGGAAGGGCAACCTTCTGTGTGAAGTAGAAGAGGGTCGGGAAAACAGAGGGAGACCTCAAGGAGACAGATTGACACAGTGGGCACATCAATAGGCTCAAACTTAGGAATGAATGTGAAGATAGAACCAGGTAGTCTCTCATTTTTTTCTCCGGTGGTTATGAATCATAATTGACACGATGCCACCTAACAAGCATGACCTGAAGGACGCCTAGTATCTCAGTAATGAAGCTCTCCGCTTCTAAACTAAAGAGCCGAGGTTCTGACCATCAGCCACTAGGCAGAAGAAAAATGCAGCAATTGGTTTCTGTTAAGATTGTAGCCTTGGGAATGCTAAGAGGTAGTTGTATGCTGTCCTATCAGATCACTGTTTGTAGGTATTGAATCTGTGGCTGTAGTTTTTAGTATGGCTTTATTCCCAAGTAACATTATTTTCTAACTGCATAACGTACATATATCTTCCCCTCCTATGTTATACAACAACGCTGTGTCCATCAAAAAAACTAATGAGAAAATGTCTTTTATAATCCCTGAGTCTTTGTTTTAAAATGTCTCTGGCACTCAGGCTCCAGAACATGACAGGTGGTCTCATTTATATTTAAGGAGAAAGACAATGTTATTTTTGGTTTTCATGCTAAGGTTTACTTTAGCACAAGGTGAACAGTTAGTATCCGGTCACCTGTTGGAATATCGCAGTGTTTTCTCATTCGGGCTCTCTGCGATGCTTTCTCGTTCTGTGCTGCTGAAGTAAGCTTCGTGTCAGCCTGACATTGACCAAGTGGGACTCTGGCAGCTGTGTTTGGAATTTCTTCATCTTCCAGCCTTTCCTGCAAGAACATGCCGTGCATCTGTGTTTGGAAATACGGATAAATGGCTATTCAAGAAGCCATTGTTTGTTTCTCTTTTACATCTGACCTGGACTTTACAGAGCCCATTGAAGTGCAGTCTCCACAATAAGACGGACGCTGCTAAGGCTGTCTTTAAACCTGTGCAATCACCTGATGAGCCTATTCTTTTCAGAGACAGTTTCTCTATAGGCTGTCAAGGGTTTGTTTATCTGCTCTTTTTCATGAAGTACTAGAGCTGCTAATGAACCAGTCCATGAATACATTTATCTCATGATGCTATCTCCTCACTAAACCAAAGTGTGGGGCTTTGGACAAACCGGAGGTCCTTCTAGAACTTCAGTTTAATTTAATGAAGGTGCACGCTATTTAAATATATGTGTTTGCTTATTCTATATTTCTGTGTGTCTTGGCCAGTTAACATAAGCAGGACTATAAAGAATTATTTCTCCAGTGGTTGCATGAAAAGTTTCTGTAAAATCTCTTAAGATTCCTTTTCAGGTCCTGAAAGAGGAAATAAAATGTAACTTTCCCTCATTTGACTCAACCTGGTAGTGAGCCAGGAAAACCCTTGTCCAAGTCTCCCAAAGAAGCCAGGGATGCAACCAAAGAGTTGTCATCCTCATGTTGGGGTTCTAGGCCATCGCTCCACTCAGTAGCCTATATCATAGCAACCGGATGGAGAATTTAAAATTCATAATTTTGAGAAGAGCAGTGAGCGATTACGAATTTATTTTATTAGGCTTCTCTTCATCTAGTGACTGAGACTCCTTTTTGTTCCTGTTGTCAGGAACACAACAGAAAAAATCATTTCAGTTCCAAGGATTTCAACAAGGGAGGCTGTAACTTAGTTATGCCGCACGTATTCAATTAGCTTGTGAAATCTTATCTCTTCTGCCGGTAAAACAGGCTTAAAAAGAAAACATTGAAATTCCAAAAAGAGAGAGAGGGTGTTTTTGGCCAAAAAAAAAGTGACTCAACTCCTAGGGAGCTTAGCAGCCAAAGATGATACTTTTGTACTTTTGTTTTCCTTTGTAGAGCGAGATTGTGTAGCTACCAAAGGAGGAGCTAAAGGTGCCCAGGTGGAGATGCCGCTGCAGGAGCCTCTCTTAGGGTGCAGGGCCGGGGTTTGTTGCGTTCTCTCATTCTCCCCACTGAATGGCTACCTCTGTGACAGGAAGCAGATACACAGGTTCTCTTCCTTGTTGATCTTTCTCTTTATTTTAACATGGCTTGTGCTTTCTATAACTTACTCCTTTTCTGATGTCTGTTGTGATCTACCAACAGCGTTGAGTATATTCCCACCCCACCCGCCAACGTTTCAGTGTGGATCAGGTGGCGCACTGAGTGCGCCTGTGGAAGGGAAGGCCAAGGCGCAGGGCGTCACAATAGACGAGGAGCACAATGCAAGGTGTGACAGCGGTGCTTTTTGTGCGAGGGCTGCATTACTTCTCTTTCCATTCAGAAAACGTCACGTACCCCACATTGCCTATTTGGCAAAAATCATCTGTTCAGTTCATAATCTCTCTTGTGTCTTTATGGGTTATTACTTCTCAACCCGGACCCACCTACAAAGTGGCCCTCACGCTCCCTTCCCTCTTTCGTAATTGCTTTTGGTTGGTATGTCTCTTTCTGGACATGTCTTTTGGATTTCCAAACCCTCTTGGTTATCCCAAGATTAGCCAAAACACCAATCTCTAGAAATATTTTAGAGCCATATATGTCTTTTTTTTTATAATTAAATAATTTTATTGGGGGTTCTTACAGCTCTAATCACAGTCCATCCATCCATCCATTGGGTCAAGCACATTTGTACGTGTGTTGCCATCATCATTTTCAAAGCATTTTCTTTCTACTTGAGCTCTTTATACGAGCTCATTTCCCCCTCCCTCCCCATCCTCTCTTCCTCATGAACCCTTGATAATTTATAAATTATTATTTTCATATCTTACCTTGTCTGCTTTCTCCCTTCACCCACTTTTATGTTGTTCATCCCCCTTGGAGGGGGTTATATGTCAATCCTTGTGATCAATCACCCTTTCTCCCTCCACCTTTCCCTTACCCTCCTGGTATCTCTACTCTCATTATTTGTCCTGAGGGGATTTATCTGTCCTGGATTCCCTGTGTTGGGGGCTCTTATCTGTAATTGTGTACATGTTCTGGTCTAGCCAGATTTTTAGGTAGAATTGACGTCATGATAGTGGAGGGGTAGGAAACATTAAAGAACTAGAGGAAAGTTGTATGTTTCATTGTTGCTATACTGCACCATGAATGGCTAATCTCTTCCTTGTGATCCCTCTGTAAGGGAATGTCCAATTGTCTAGAGATGGGCTTGGGGTCTCCACTCTGTGCCTTGCCCCTCCCCCACCCCTTTCATATTGGTATGATTTTGTTCTGGGTCTTAGATGCCTGATACCTGATCCTATCGACACCTCAAGATCACACAGGCTGGTGTGCTTCTTCCATGTGTGTTTTGTTGTTTCTCAGCTAGATGGCTGCTTGTTTATCTTCAAGCCTTTAAGACCCCAGATGCTATATCTTTGGATAGCTGGGCACCATCAGCTTTCTTCACCACATTTGCTTATGTACCCATTTTGTCTTCAGTGCTTGTGTCAGGAAGGTGAGCGTCACAGAATGCCAGATTATTAGAACAGAGTGTTCTTGCATTGAGGGAGTACTTGAGTAGAGGCCCAATGTCCATCTGCTACCTTGATACTTAACATATAAATATATGTACATAGATCTATTTCCCTATCGTTACTTATAAATATATTTATATATTTACATGCCTATATTTATACTTCTATAAATGTCCTTTGCCTCCTAGTTCTTTCTTCTATTTCCTTTTACTTTCCTCTTGTCCCACTATCATGTTTGGCTTTCATTTGGGTTTCAGTCATTCCTCTCTGTTACATTGACCCACTAGGCATCCTGCTCCCTTCTCTCCATCAATTTTAGTTCACTTGTTATTCCCCTGTCCCTGGGTTGGTTGCCCACCCCCTTCCTTTCTCCCATCTCCCATTCTTCCATGTCCCCCTGGAACCGTTGGTCCCTTTGTTTTCTTCTCTGAACTGTTTACCCTACCCATCTTATCTAGATAGACATGCAGAGACGTTAATAAGCTCAAAAACAAGGCAAAGTCAAACAAAGCAACAAAGAAAGACAAAACCACCACCACCAACAACAAAAATATAACAACAAGAAAGCCAATGACACAAAAGGAAAAGCCCATAAATAGTTCCAGGTCTGTTTATTGACCTCTAGGAGTGTTTTCCAGTCCAGTCTGATAGAGGGTATTCCCCGGGGCCTTCATTGCTTTGGTCCCCTTGTTGCTCTCTTGTGGGCCCTTAGTGTTTGGCCCTAGTGGGATGGGATCAGACCGAGCATAATTCCCCCATTGTGTATCCAGTGTTTTCCCTCTTAGCGCTATAGTTCAGTGAGGGAAGTCGTGTCTCGTGGTGGGACCAGCCCTTTGGTCCTCTCTCTGCATTGTCTGAGCAGGAATATCGTCCTTGGGGCTCGGTGAGCCAGGATGTGTTCCAATCACTGTCCTTCCCTCTTTGCTTGGTCCTGTGTGCTCTGATCAGACATGCCCCTCTCCCCAAGTTGTAGCTTCAGTGCTGTCCTCTGAAGTACATTCTTTGTTTGGGAGTGGGGAAAAGACTCAGGGGGTGAGGGTTTCCACATAGTTGGGAAAGCCATGTATGTCTTGTGTAGCATTCTGTGATATTAGAAATCAACTTTATTTTTAGAAATAAGCCCTCGCTTTTAGAATATAAGCATTACCCAAGATATTTTCAAAAAATAGAAAAAGGGAAGCGGGAATATGATGACATGGAACATTCTAGTTGAAGGACTGAGTTAGTTAATTGTGCCAGCCTGGCCAATAATCACATGTGGGGCTAATTGAAAGGCGGAGGGATAAATGGGTGGTGAGCCTTGCCTTTCTAGTTCTCGGGTCTCTTGTTTTGTGATTGTTGCACCGGGTGCAGCTGCCTTAGCAGTTCCCTGCTTCAGCTTGCAAGATTGACTTCCTACAAGACATCCCCAAGGAGAAGCCGCATGGACCTATCCTGATGCAGCCCTGGGTGCTGGAGCAGCCTTGTGGAGACCCCTGCTAATGCTGAGATGCTTGTTCATTCACTGACTCAGCTTTCCTCCTGCAGTCGGCATCATTGCCTCTGTTTTGTGAGGTGAAGGACTTTGTGGACTGGTGTTGGGTTAATGGGTTAATGTTGGACTTGTGGGCTTGGGCAGCATTGGGTTGGGATGTTTTCGTGATGCACATTTTCTTACATAGAACTCTCATACATGAGTCGCTATGGATTTGTTTCTCCAAAGTACAAGGACTTTCTTCATTCTTTCAGTTTGTTCCACAGTGCCACGAGGGCATTTAGAAGGTGTTCATCAAATATGTTTGCTGTATTGTGAGCCAAAAGCATTATAAGATTGCTACCTGGTAGAGGAAACATGAGGTATAGAATGATTGGTAACTCCTCAGGCGTGCACACCTCCTTATGTGCAAAGCAAGAACTGGAACCCAGCTCTCCTTGTTGCTCACCCCAGTGCTGTCGGCTTGGCACTGTGATATCCCATCAACAGCTCTTCTCCATCGTTTGACCCACCCTGAAGATTCCCCCCACCTTCATTAAATAGAAAGGTGTTCACTTCTATTATTGTTGAGACCATATACCCAATATTGGGACACTGCTACCCTTGCCTGTCATATTAAAAAAAATGTGCCCATGAAAAACATTCTTGTATACCAGAGGCATTGATGTACACTAAAACACTGAAGCACCACTACAATGGAATGTTATTTCCAGTGATCAGATAGGAGTTTGTTCACTCCTGATTATACTAACTCTTGAAGGCTAACTCAGGCGATTTGGTTTTGGGGGGAGGGCGCCTTTTATGGTCGTCGTCATTTTGGTGATGCGGTGAGTAATCTCGCGGGCAGTCTGAAATATCAAAGTAAGGGGAGCTGGAGCATAATGAGGCAGAGGCAGAGTGAGCCACTGGATGAGTGATCTGACGCTGCTCTCCACTGTGGGCTCATGAATGGGAACTTCCTGCTCCAATGCTTTTTCTAAAGAGGCATAGACTTTGGAAAACTATTTTTCTTAATAACCCATCATTATTGCTTTGTTCCCTATTGATACTTCCCCCTTACCCCCGACCCCTCTGAACATGTAAACACTCTTAGGGTAATAAGTAAACCCATTTTTTTTATTTCTTGCAAAAGGGTTTATCATATTTTTATTTAGAGTTTGTTGTAGAATTGCCTCCCCCCTCTTTATTTTTTAGCAGAATGAGAGTCGTGGAATTCCTGTCCTTAAGAAGCCAGTGCTAAAAAATAACATTTGATCATTTGATGGAGATATGTGTGTGCGTGTGTGTTTTATTTCCAAGCAGCAGCCGATCTTAGTCTTCCCTGCTCCTCATACTTTATATGGACCTCTTCTGTTTAGCAATAGAAATACAATGGAAGCCACAGGTGCAATTTTAATTTTGTTAGTAATCACAGTGGCCATTACATAATCTCCTATTGTATTAGTCTGGATACTTTAGAGAAACAAATCGACAGCAGCTCATATATAAGAGAAAGTTTTATATAAAGGTAAAGTACGCATCAAGAAAACATCCCAACCCAGTGCTGCCCAAGCCCACAAGTCCAACATTAACCCCGTATGTCCGACAACAGTCCACAAAGTCCTCCTCCATCTCACAAAACAGACACAATGACGCTACTGCAGGAGGAAAGCCGACTCAGTAAAGATGTAAGCATATCAGCACTGGCAGGGGTTTCCACGTGGCTGCTCCAGAACCCAGGGCTGCATCGGGGTAGGTCCATGTGGCTTCTCCTTGGAGATGCCTTGCAGGAAGTGAGCCTTGCAAGATAAAGCAGGGAACTAGCCAAGGCAGCTTCACCCTGGCCCAACCATCAGAAAGCGAGAACTAGAAAGGCGAGGCTCACCTAGCCATTTATCCCTCTACCCTTCAATTAATCTCACATGCGTTTATCTGCCAGGTTGGCACAATAAACTAACTAACTCACCTGCCAACTTGCAAAGGGGTGGAGTCTGGCCTGTCAATCAGGTTGCAGCTTGATGACCTCGTTTTGGAGGCACGAAGGAGATAATTGGCTCACTGGAGGTCAGATACGCTCTCTGCTTCATCTTCCTTTTGACAAGACACATGGAACTATGCTGATGGAAGCCAGGGCCTTGGAGCTGGAGGAGCTACATGGAGACCTACACCAGTGCTGAGATACTTCCACCACCACTGACTGTCCACTCACTGGCCTGCGATCTTCCTGCATGCTATATCATTGCATGTGTGCACCAGTCTGAAGAAGAATTTACAGACTGGTATCAGACATATGGTCTAATATCGGACTTATAGACTTGTTCAGGTCTGGGCTGTATACTTAATATACAATTACTCTTTGATATAAACTTTCTTATACTCATATGAGTGTCCATGAATTTGCTTCATTAATCAACCCAGCCTAACACACACACTCAAAATAAAAATAATAAGGTGGAAATATGAATATATTTAATTGTGCCCAATGCATATAAGATATTATCTGGTTGGCATGTAGTCAGTGTGAAAATTACTAAGGAGATATTCCACAGGAAGCTTTCCCCCCTCATTGTCTTTTAAATACATTGTGTATTTTATTCAGAAGCACATCTCAGTTCTGTCTGCTCACATTGCCATGGCTAGTAGTCGCTATTGCATTGGGTAACTCCGCTATAGAGTTATGGAAAAAACTCAGTTATAGAAGGTAACCAGTTTCTTCACCTGATATTCAAGGCTGTCGTGATCTGTCCCCTGACAAATATTTTTAAAAGCTTTGCCACTGGATCTTCGATGCAGAATTTCTTAAACCTTTTCTGCATTCAACTCTTGTTTGCCCGAAAAAATTGGCAACATCAGCAAAAGCTGCTAGAAACACATTGGATTCATTACACATTTGAGTTTGAATTAAATGTTGCTGTACATTCAAAAACCTTTTACTCTTGCCAAATTTGTATGATCCCCCAGATTCAGCTATATGACCCCATTATTGGGTCTTCACTCACAGTTCCAGAAGTTGTGCCCTAGAGTGCAGTCTCACCAGTATACTTCTTGTTTCCTGAATGTGAGAGCCCTTTAATCCTGTCATGTGTACAGTCATCTCCCTTGTGTATCTCTCTTAACATTTAGAGGCAACCTGCTCTGTAGTCTTAATAAGTTTTTATTGGAATTAAAATGTTTAATTGCTTTTTCACAATGCCATAGAAAACAAACCCAATGAGTCAAATCTGAGGCATAGCAATAGGTAACCACTCTGCCACCAGGGCTCTCAGAGGAAGTGAATTCATGGTTGGCAGGTCAGATAGCAGACTACTCAGCACTCCCAGCATTGGCAGGCAATATGGCAGGCCCTTGGCTCCAGTCCAAAGAACCAGAGGTTGATCAGTGAGATGCAGGCTCCAAACCCAGCAAAAAGAAATGAGCTTATATGAAAAGCTGGCCACACCCTCAAGGAAATGTCATTTGATTGCATTGGGACTATGATCCGAGTAAGGGCATTGCATTACACGCTGATCTTCTTAAACCTGATTGACTGCAGACCCCTTCACGGAGGGAATTACATTGTGTTAGATCAAGTGGTTTGGCCCAAGCCAGTGGAAATACTGACCCAGTTAAGTTGACACGAAACCTAACTCATATGATAACTTTAATCATATTATTTAGCTTCTGTAAGACCATATTCCAAACATCAAAACTTTGCTGTTGAGTAGATTCCAACTTGTAACAACACGGTAGGGCAGTGAGTCTGAGTTTTTGAGGGAGCATATCAACTGGGTCTTCATGTTTGCCTGTCCACTGGGTTTTAAGGTCCAGAGCTACCACTGAAAACTGCCTATGCTAGCACTGTTACCAGTCTTGCCCCTACCTCCTCCCGCTGTGTCAGTTTCCAATATGCGGTAGTTATATAATCTGGTGTCAACTTGAGACTACTAAGAGTGAAGGGGAGGAGTTGGCTTGTCAATCAGGTCACAGCTTGATGATTTCACTTGGAGGCACTATGGAGATAAATAGCTCGCTAGAGGCAGGACACAGACACTCTCCCTGTGAGACATCCCTGTCAACAAGCCACCTGGAGCCCTGCTGATAGAGCCAGAGCCCTGGAACTGGAGGAGCCATGTGGAGACCCCCGCCAATACTGAGATGCTTCCACTGCCACTGGATCCACAAGACTTTCCACCCACTGGCTGTGATCTCCCTGCCTTTGACGTCATTGCAGGGCTGCACGAGTCTGAACAGGAATTTTTAGACTGGTAGCTGTCATGGGCTAGTATCAGACTTATGGACTTAATCTGGAGTGGGCTGGGATGGTTTCTTTATATGCAATTATACTTTGGTATGAAGTTCTTTCTTACACACAAATGAATGTTTATGGATTTGTTTCTGTAGTTAACCCTGACGAACACAAAATACAACCAATTCATACTGTCACAGAAGGGATTGGAAAGGGTGGAGAGTGAAGCTGGCATCTTTTCCACAGTTTACAATACTTTTGACATAGTAATATATTAAAAACATATGGATAACCGAGCATATGAGTAATGATTTTGAATCATGCTGATATGGTCTCTCGTAGCTCTACTTGAATAGCTAGCGAATTACTAGTGATGGTTGTATCTGTCTGAATAATTTGTAAAGTTGGGTAAAGTTTATAGTTTTCTGAATCGTTGTCTTGCCCCATCTTTCTCAATGTTTAATCCTCCATTTGGTGTATATAGATCTTTTTTTAAAAACATTTTATTAGGGGCTCATACAACTGTTATCGCGATGTATATAGATCTTGAACTAAAGTTTTAAACCTTAGTTACTAAATTATTGTCTGTCAATGTAGAAGTGGAATTGCTAAATCAACTCATTAATTCCAATGGTTTCTATGTACTCATTTTGTTTTCTGCATATATGACTCCTCTTCAAATAAGGAGGGGTTTTATAACTTGTATATTTTTGCTTTTGAAAACTTTGGCTAGGACTTCTCATAAAATTGTAAAGAAAGGATTGTGAACAGCCTTCATTTCCAAAATAAGAAGGAATCTTTCAATATTGCATCATTACGTGTAGTACTTGCTGTTTCTTGTAGATATTTTTTTCTATTCTTACTTTGCTAAGAAGGTCCCTTAGCCCTACACTGTGAAAATGAGATAGACTATGTCCTGCTCAAAATTTGCTGAGAAATGTTTTAAGTATTAGGGATGTAGATATAACTATATCAAATATTTTTTCTCTATCTAATAAGATTTATCTCTTTTTATATTTCCACCACCACCTGGTAAAAATGGTGATTTATATGGACTGATTTGTAGTTGATGAAACAATCTTGAACTCTTGGAATGAACCCAATTTTATCATAATATAATATCTTTTCTAAGTCATTGTATGTCTTTTGCTAAGATTTTGTTTAGAATTTCTGCAGTTATGCTCATTGCTGGGAATTGTATTTTTTTTCTTGTAATACTTCTGGAAAGCTTGAGGATCAATTATATATTAGCCCCTTAAAATAAGGGTGCTATAACCTTTGCATCTATAAGTTATTCTCATTTTTATCTATTCAGTCATCTACCTACCTTCCGTTATCCATCTGACTACCAACTCTTGCATACTTAAATCCTCTGTCCAGTTATTTATTCAACAAATATTTACTAATGAAAAATATAGCATAGAGTCTAAAAGTATAAACTATATTTGAATCCTGTTTAAAAATGTTTGCAATTGTATTAATTATCTATGACTGCCTATCAGATCTCCATATATTTAGCAGCTTAAGACAACACACATACATCTCACAATCTGTATGTCAGGGATTTGGACATTGCTTCAATATGTCCAATGCATGAAGGTCTTTCATAGGATAGCATAGGATCATGGTGGAGTCTCATCTGTGGCTAATTTGAGGAGGGATTTACTTCCAGGTTATGTGATAGCAAGATTCAGTTCCTTAAAGGTTGGCAGATTTAAGCCACCTTCTGTATTTTGCTACATGGGTCTCCCCTTTAGGAAGCTTAACCATCGAGGTCGGAAAGGGAGACAACCAATAGGACATGTAACAAGTCAGAAGTTATAAGATTGTGAAACATGCTTATGTATGTGAAATCTCATTATCTGTTGCCATCCTCTATTACTTAGAAGCAAATGTTCAGGTTCCACTCATGCTCAAGGGGAAGGGTGTAAAGCAAGCAAGAATATCATGAAGTAGAGATAATCGGAAGCCCTCCTAGAGGATGTCTATCCTGGCATGTTGGACAAAAAGTACATTTACATGTACTCATGTACTTGTTCATTCAATGAAGTTAACAATAGCATTTGCTCATAGCATTATGCTTCATAAAATTTGTGGGGAAATTGTATTGTAACTTAACTCCTTTTTTCCCACAAAATTTCTGAAACCCCCGCGAGCATTACGATTAGTAGTAGTGGTGGGTGGGGTGGTCGTGGTGGTGCGACTCTTTTATAAAAACGTGATCAGGACCCTTGTTATTGGTACCTCTTAAGGGGAATCTGAAGGAAGTGAAGAAAAACGCGTTTTACATTTCTTAAGAATAGCAAGAGATAAAGCTTTCAGACGAGAGTGTATTTATTTTAAAGAACTATGTGAGGGTGGGGGAAGAGACCCACATGGAATCTTGTTTTGAAACTATATATTGTCCCTGATAAATATTCATGGTAGTTATTCACAGATGACAGGTTATTCCCAGATAGCTGCACCCATGGATACAAAACAGCGCTCTGTGCAATTGTTGCAGCAAATGAACAAAATGGTAAGAGTGTTGTCCACTAGGGCCGATGAAGAGGAGAAGCTAAATCGTCTGAAAGCCCAAAGGTGGGCGCTACGTGAGTCTTTCTTGTCATTTTGGTTCAGTTCAATCTGGTCAGAACAAATGCTACTATAAAAATGTATTAATAAAAGCAATTTAAACCTCATTAAATAATATCTCAGCTATTTATCATTCAATTAATCAAAACATTATGAAATCATCCCAAAAGCTAAATGTTTATTTTTTTCTTATCTACATACTCATACTTTCAGCATAGTTTTAATGAGAGCACAATTGAGATGCGGTATTTTTTTCTTTATTTACTTGGCATTTCAGAAGTGAAGCCTTTCTTTCTGTTACCAGTAATCATCACAGTTTTCATTTTGAGTGTTTATCTCTACTTTATTCGTATGCCAATAGTATTTGTTTTTATTCTCCTAGACAATTTAGGGATTTGCTGTTGTTTTGTTAAACAATCCTGAGCTGATCACATATATGATATCCATAGATATGCATGTATATATAGTAAATTCACAAAGACTGATTACCAAATATGCCAGGAGTCCCCCAAATTATCCTCAGGCCCAATAATTCCATGGAAGGATTCACAGGTGTACAGAAAAACAAAACAATCACAGTTATTTTGTTGTCATTAAAATCAGTGATTCAAAAAAGGCGTATAAGGCACAATCTAGAAGAAACCAGGCACGCATTCCAACTCTTCTCCCAGGGGAATCAGGACTTTAGTTTTCCTCAAGTAGTGTGGGTAATGAAGCGGCTTCCCACTCCTATAACGTTACAGTCTCAGAAACTCACCTGGTCCTATATATAGGGTTTTGGTGAGTAAGAGAATGGATGGCAGTGAATTTTGAATGAAAGCAGTGGTGTGTGACAATACATGGAAAGTGTTGTTAACTAGGGAAGCCTATTCACGCCTTGGTGTCCAGGAGTTTTGTCTGGGGATCAGTTAATTACGTGGTGTTTGTAGCATCTTCTTAACTGATCTTAACTATTTACTCTTCAACCAGGTCAAGCAACCCCAGAGAGTAGGAGCGCCAATAGGCCTTCACCATAAACCACCGTAAATGACATTGTTACCTGGTGAGGCTCAAGGCTTTAGATACACAGAAGCGCTGCTGTAAGAAGAGTATTTCAGGGGCTCGAAAGTGTCTCCCCCGGCGTTGGACAAGTGCTAGCCTTTTCTTGGGAACGTGCAGGATGTGAGACGCCTAAGCCCACTTGGTTAACCCTTTACTGTGGACTATGTCTGACCAGGTCAGGAGAGCTGAGCATTATTGTGGGGTCTTTTTATTTCAAGTCAAAATTACTAGGGCACCTTTGTTGTTGTTTTGCTGATAACAAGAAAATACTGCTTTCTCCATAGATTTTACTATTTCTAAATGTGTCCTTTACATTGGTAATCTATTATAGATGCTATAATCTACTAGCAATTTTGAAAGCCATTATTTATTTCTTCAAACTATAACAAAAATCTTATAGTGCTTCCAAAAAGACATAGTGCTTCTGTGCTTTTTATGCGTGTGGTTTGTATAACCAGGTATTGTATCCCAGTAGTTAAGTACTTAAGAGTCATTTGAAGAGAATTGTGCTGCTTGGTATTGGTATGGTTTGGGGGCAAGTATATTCCTACTCATTTGTAAAATGTGGAGTAGTGTTCACCTCATTCAACGTACCTAAATATTGTGCAAACTGTTTAATATACAATGGAATTTTCAAAAGTTCGTGGATAAATGGTCTACAATCGAACTCACTAAGAATTACCGTCTCGGAAACTCACAGGGCAGTTCCCCCCGCCCCACTGGGTGGACATGAGTTGGAATCGACTGGCTGGCAGTGGGTTTTTATTGCTTTTAAGCAGGTGTTCCTGCATTGCTGTCTCGTCCAGGCATTAATGAACACAAACTAGAAGAGATATGCGTTTGCTTTAAAACTGTAGCATCAGCTCCCAGTAGTCTGAAGTCTGTTAGCACTACAGAAAAGACAGCATGGCAAAATAGAAGTCATAAAACCCAGATATCATGGGCCAATTATGGCCTTGGGCTAAGTTTATTTAAATTTTCAAAATTGGTTGCTACAATTCAAAAAACTTGAAATTTAAATCTTGATTTGGGGATTTTCTTTTTAAAAATTGGGAAGTAAGTCAACATCATATTACTTTGCATATGTCAATCATCAGCTGGAACGGAAGGTCCATTAGTTTCACTGGATGCATCCACCGCCACCCGTTTGATGCCTATTCATCACGGCTCCACAGAGCAGAGGAGAACTGTCCCTCGGCTTCTAGATGCTGTCAATCATTGACAGCAGAAAGCCTCATCGTTTTTTCCAAGGAGTGGCTCATGGTTTTGAACAGCTGACCTTGTGGTTAACAGTCCCATGCGTTATCTAGTATGTCACCTAGGCTGCTTTTTATTGTCATGAAGTGCAGTGCCCCACCTTGCTCATTCCCTGTTGTTTATGCTGGCATGATCCATCCCTCTCCGTTACCATCCTGGCTTCTTTATCATTTGAATTTGCTCCACAAGCACAATAGTGAGGGGCCTCTGGAGGTTGAGGGACCTAGATTAGAATCTTTGCTCTGCAGCTCTCCTTGATTGAAATCCAAGTCACCAGATGGATAACTGACACATTGGACAATGTGGTATTGAGAGAGTACCATTTCTGACAAGTTCCAGGATGTCTTCCCATGAGAAATGGCCCGTTTGTTGTTGCTTGGGTCTGAAGGCCGCAGATAATGCCTTACTCTGTCAGAGGAAGTGTGAATCGGGAGACCGACTATGAGGAATAGCCGAACATTCAAAATGCTGCTGCAAAACTTCCATGGACTCTTTTTGTGAAGAATGAAAAGGGTTACTTTGAAACAGTGGGGAATCCAGACCAAGAACACTAAGCTCCTATTTTTATGCCTAGGAGAATTCTGAAGCCATTACTTCATGTCCTCTTGTTTGAAAATGAATGATTTCGTAGACTCACAGATTCGAAATGGCAGAGAAATTGATCACATGGAAGAAGAGTGCTTTCCCGCAGCACGAGCTGACCACTAGTGGAGAGACATTCGGTCGAATGGAGCTAATTGGCTTTCTTTTGAGAATTCCTCTGCAGCTTCCCATGTTGTCATTAATAGCGGGGACTATTATACATACAGTGCCATGAAACCTGCCCCTCCAAGCGTATATCCGAGGGACTTTTATTCTGAGTGGTATCCAGTTGGTTCTTCAGTATCTTTGAGGTTGCTGACCGCTTTCAGTAAACAGATAAGCCCGGTAGCAAAGAGCTTGGATTCACGAGTCCAACAGATACTAGTTTGAATCCTGTGTGAAACATGATTTATGTATAGTCTTCGTATCTCCATTTTCTCATTTCTAAACCAGGATAACTTTAGCATTGTCTTTCAAACCACCAGTCTTTCAGCTGTCAGCCCAACACATAACCTATTATGGCCACTAGGACTCTTTTAGAGAGGGCTACAGGCGAGAATCCATGTTTAACACTGAAGATATGAGTAAGCACTAAGCAGTGCTGACTGTTGGTTTTCCTTTGCCTTTATCCAGCAGGATAATAAAGTGGCAAATGCAAATCACATAATTCTTACCCTCATGGACCTGAGTCTAGTATGGTTTGTGCTAGCCTAAGGTGTTTTTCTGCAGAGCATCACAAACTGTGTGGTTCTGAATATCTTCCCAACTACTTATTCACTATGGTCCTTAGACACCTTACTAAAATCTTTCTCAGTTTCCTTATTTATTAAATGAGGATAATATTAATATATATGTTTAATAGTGTCAAGCACAAAAGAGAGCAATAATATTTTGATAATAAAAAGAATAGCAAAGATTTATCACAGTCATACATTATTAAATTACATGGCATGCAGTTGACAGTAACATTCTAAATTTTGTAGATCTAGTTTAAACCTTACAGTCTTATTATAAAGTAATTTCCATTCTTAGTACCATTTTACAGGGGCCCTCGTAGCGGAGTGGGTTATGTATTGGGCCGGTAACCACAAGCTTAATGATTCAAAACCACTGGCCACTTCTTGGGAGAAAGATGAGCTTTTCTGCCCAAATAAAGATCTATAGACCTGAAAACCCAAAGGGGCAGTGCTGTTCTATCCTGTAGGGATACTGTGAATCATAATCAACTCTATGGCAGTGAGTCTGGAGTGAGTCATCTTACAGATGAGCAAATGAAGGCATAAGAAGTACCAACGCGAGGGAGATGCTAACCAAATGAGCATGTTTCCATTACATGACAGTCATGTATGTGTCATTGTTCAAATCCCTCTATAGGAGCCTTGGTGGATGTTGCTTCAGCTCTCCCTGTTGATATTGGTCCCTGGTTATTCCTATGACATGCACCTCAAGAGCAAGTTTCAAAAGCCAACGGGAGTCTGCCCGTTTGGAATCACTTAGAAATGGTTTTTACATCCTTTGGTTCATAGGGCAGATTTCCCTGAAGAGTTCAGTGAGAAAGGCTGTCAGGCAAACCCTTGAGACAGCGATACAATTTTTGAACAGGCAGAGGCAAGCCTAGAGGAGGTGAATATTTTTAACCTGTTGCATCTCTGATCCATCTACACCTCCTCTACCTGGCAGGCAGAGGGTGGGGGGTGGAGGAAAGAAACATCAGTGACAGCAAACTGGGATCAAACAAGTGACATGAGAGGCAGTCCACATAGACAGAGACTGGCACCTGTGATGTGCTCTTCAGACCACAGAGAAACGGTGCTGTTCCCATGGCTCATCCTCTAGGATCGAGCATCACTTGCTCAGTAAGGCCTTCACTGTCCATATGATTTAACACCACCAAGCATTGACTGCCTTGCCACTTCTTCCCTAGATAGCACTTCCCAAGACCTGCGAATGGAACGTTGTTTGTTTATTTGCCATCTTCCCATTGTGCTGGGGTGCCGGAGCCTACTTCACTCGGTTTCTGAGTCCTAGTGGTTAGACTCTCGAGACATTTTGCAAGCTGGCTCTTACCTTCACCCTAATGGAGGTATTTACACTGTGGAAATTGGCAGCTGCTACAAAGATAGACTTGAGTTTTCAGAGAGCTGGTTTAACATCGCACAACTGCTTGCCATTTTCCCCATGAGAAAAGACTAATTGTTCTGCTACTATCCGGATATTAGCACATAATATTTTAAAAGTGTTTATTGAAATGAATAAGGGATACGTGGGTAGTAAATAAATGAACAAATTAAAAAGGGGTGGGGGAGGCCAAGGAGTTTTCCTCTCAATGAGACCCTCCAGCATAGCTGCTTTGCTAGGGACACTGGTAATGACTCTGAGTCTGGATATGTATACAAAAGTGTACTGTATGGCATCCCAGGGTGGAAATGGGTCCTACGACTTCAGGAAGACTAAGTTCAGAGTTATGATTTTCTTTCTTCTGGCCTCAAATGAAAAAAACATTCTAGTTGGGTTTAGTGAACCACGTTTCTCATTCCTTATTCACTAAAATGGAAAAGAACTAAGAACTATATAAACAGAAACCTGAATAAAAAAGGACATTGCATGCACCATGGGTAAGTTAAAACAGAGCTTGCCTTCTTTATCCCTGCCCAGGCTTATATTTACAAAGTGCTCTAAAGAAGACTGATGCCCAATTTTGTATCTTGATTGCTTATAATTGCATTACCTGCACGTTCCATCATTCAACATCAGTGATTGCGGAGGACTGTATTATCTTGTGGCACGAACCCTGGCTCTGCCTAAATGCCGCTGTCTTTCTGAGAGGAAATAAAGCTATCTTTATTCAGGAAAACAAAAAACAAAACAAAAAAAACACCTCTGTTTATTCAGAAATAAAGCAAATGGGTAAGGTTAAATATGGACTACAGTATATCAGGAAGTTTTCATTGTTGCTTTGCTTTGTTTTCTTCTGCATTTTCTCATTTGCTTTGTGTCCTTTTTTGGTGTTATAGTACGTAAGTTGCACTTGAACTCTCCTAATTTGCTTGGATGGGCTCAGAGGAAAATAGGGCTGGGTCTATAAGGGCTTTAGAATCAAATACATGGGGAAAGAGGAATTGAAAATACCTACTAACCTGTTAGACTATAATGTTTCTGAAAGCACGGGAAAGGTGCTGTGAGGACGATGAGGGAAGTAGCCGGTCCTCCTGCATCCATAGTGCCCCATGAACTGTGCTCGGGAGCCCCGAACACAGCTGAAGACACAGACCCAGTGATTAAATCCCCTCTGGGATTAGGAGCCTGATGTCACTGTGGTTTACCTTTGGCTTCTAACTTATAAGGCTGGTTGTTTAAAGCCATCAGCCACTGTGCGAAAAGAAAGACAAGGCTGTCTATTCTCTTTAAAATGTACAAACTCTGAAACTCTATATAGCGTTGCTATGATTCCAATTGGAACTAATGGCATTGGTTTCGGTTTTTTGGTTGTGATGACTAAGCAATGTTGGAATTTCCTAGGGCTATTTTTAACGTGGTGAAGTTATGGAGTATGATAATGCCATTCCATACTAAGTCCTTTGGGGGCCATCATTAGTGTAAAGAATGCCTTCCACTTCACATATGTTTATTGTGTACTCTACACTTAGCCGTAGGCATCTCCTTCTGCCTTTAAACAATTTTGTGAGGTACGTATTTGCATATTAAGATGTTTGGTACCAAGTGCCAGCATATCAACTTGACATATATAGACCAATTTGGAAATAAATTATATTGCAATTTAGTAGTCAATTCATAAGGCAGGCTACTAGTGTAGGTAGAATAGAGCTCTGGGCCTACTTTAATACAATCTGGTTTTTGCTATATATTCTTCTATGTGTCAACTTTGCTACCTGAGACTGTATCTATTTGCAGGAGTAGAAAGCACAATCTTTCTCCCATGGAGATGTGGGCGGTATTGAACTTCCAACCATACAAATGACAACCCAATGCATAACCCCTGTGCCACCAGGGCTCCATACTTCCCAGTTGTCATTCACTGGGTGAGAAGAAGAATCCAACCATGAGGTATAAAATCCTTCTTTTCAGTACTTTTGGACATATTTAGGTCCTGTACCCACATCTGGATCAAAAATTGTCTCCAGAGAGAATATCTTGTTTGGCTTAGTCCTGGTTTCTGAATCAAATCACTGACAAAGGTGCTGGGCATACAATAATTGGCCAAACAATCAAGCTCTGATCCTATAGCCAGAGATTTGGGTCAGCTTTCCTTCTCTTCCACTGTCAAGATCTGGAGATTAGAGAAGAGACATCTGAATGACATCAGGGTCCCATTGGGAAGGGTAAAGTAGAATGAATAGGCAATAGATAAGGACTCATCGTTGCAAAATCGTCATCCTGAGTTGACAGATGTCTACACTGTGAAGCCAGAAAGTCCACGAACTCCTTCAAAACGAGGCTGACAGTAAATGGAAGAACAAAGATGAGAGGATGAAGAGAATGAAGAAGTAGAAAAGCGAATAAAGAGGAGAAGGTCAGGAGAAGGTCACAAACTTTTATATGGCACTTAACTATGTGATGTCAGTTACTAACATGTTCACCTACTTACCAAAAGGTTGGATTTTCAAGTCTACCTAAAGGCAGCTGGGTATACAGACCTTGTAATAAAACCTGTAGAGCAGGGTTCTACTCTCACGTTCAAGGTCACCCCGTGCTAACATCAAGTCAATTGTAACTTTTTTTAATGTGTCAAGAGCAGTTCTAGGAAATACATATAATAACTTATCTATAATAACATAATTTTTTACAACAACCTTATGAAGCAGGTTTTGTTAACATAATTCCCACTTTGCTGTTGAGGACACAGAGGCATATAGCTACTGGGATTGAATGCAGAAAATCATGTGGTGCTGAAATCCATGGCCTTAATCAAAGCAAAAAGCGAATTCACTGCTATCAAGCCAGTACCAACTCATAGTGACCTTGTAGGACAGGATAGAACTGCCCGTGTGGGTTTCCAAGACTATAGCTCTTTGCTGGTGTAGAAAGTCCAGTCTTTCTCCTGCAGAGTGGCTGATGGTTTCAAAGTGCTGATTTTGCAGTAATGACCCAATGCGTAGCCACGGCCCCACCAGGCCTCTACTTTAGTGTCTATAAATTTCAACCCTGGCCTGTCTCACCTCAGAGACCCCAGTTTAACCATAAGACAAATTACTGGCCCATTATGGTATTTGTTCTTGGGGAAGTAGTGCTTTAACTTTCTGACGTCAGTGCTTACCACAACTTAAAATGACCCCTCCACCCACTCTGCTGATGAATTCATCATTCATTACCCACTTCCTTTCATCAAATGCATGTGTAAATTTTGTGCACTGTCTTGAATTCCTTAGTTGTGTGTCTTTATTTCAGTCTCTTACTTTGATCTCACCCTATGTTGATTAAGCAAAGAGCAGTGAAGGTTATAAGAGTGGTGACTTGTAAATGAGGCACATTAACAAAAGTTGGACAAAGCACCACCTGAAAGTCTGCATTCCGTTTGATCCAGACATCCATATTGCCGTTAAATGGATTCTCTTTGAAAATGGTTTTCATTTGTGCTTTATCATTCTTCAAAGAATATGGAGGGAATTGAGGAACTCTACTTCAGAAGCAAAACTAAGATTGAGGCAGAGCCCACCTATGAGAGCAATCTGAATTTTGAATTAGGGTTTTTACGTTAGCTTTAAAGAGAAAGCTAAATACCATCATTTGGTCAGCTATGGGTACAAGGACTAAGGTGGCAAAGACAAGGTTGAGAGCTTCTGTTTATTTTCTAGGGTCATCAAGAGCAATCATGCCCACAAAGCCCTGGCATTCTTTCTCAGTGCACAGACGAACACTGAAGGATTCAGACCTTGTGATGTGGTAGATGTAGACATAAAGAGATCTGTTCTTTAATCTCCTTCTTATGCCAGCTGTGTGGATTTTCTGGATCTTGGTTTCCTTCATTGTGAGATGTTATTGTTGGGTCACATACAGATATTTATTGCTATTCAGAATTGTCCTGTGTCTAAAATCTTGATGATCTATAAAACTTTTCCAAACCTGCCTTCTCCCACGCTCACCCAGCTATGCTTTAATATTACTAACCCCTCCATTTCCCCGCTGGTTCTTCCCTCTTATTAGACTTAGGTGGGCATCGTTTCTTCTCCCAGCAGCACCTCCGTTACCATCACGAAGCCCCGACTTAGACTTTATGTGAAGGCAGCAGTGGTAGCACCTAGTTCTCCAGCCAGGATTAACTGCTTGATGAAGGGCATTGAAGATGACAGACCTGTGTTCCATTCTCCTACGTTCTGCAACTTATTTTTATGAACCAAAACAAAGCAAATAAATGAACCCAAAGGACAGAATCCACTTTTAAAATAAATATCATATGTGAGGTGTTGTCTTTTGAATTTTGCTGTTGATGTTGGAGTTGATTTAATGGGTGGATTTATGACTGCTTTACGAAAGGTATTCGTATAAACACCAGAGTTCTTAAAATGAGTGCCTTGAAGTCTTGTGAAGTGGCTTTTATTGGGTAATGGACTACATTATATGTTGTCAGGATAAGAGTAATGGTGCCCTAGCAGAGAGGTAAATATGCAGATGTCAGCATCGTATTTGAAGATGACTAAGAGATTATGCCACCACTTGTCTGTCAGTTTGGTGTACTATGGTGACTTGTGTGTTGCTGAGAGCTCTGTCGCTGGTGTTTCAAATACAGCAGCCTCACTGAAAGGGAACCTGTTTCAGCAGAACTTCCAGACGAAGACAAACGACTAAGAAGTAATGGCTGTTCACTGTGGAGGACTTAACACAGAAAAGCCTATGGGCAGCATGGAGACATTGCCAGATACTGATGGACTAATAAAGACTAGATTGTAAGAACACGAGTCCTGCAGGTCAGAAGTGACCCAGAAGATGACTGAGAAGAGCTTCCTTCTCAAAGTAGAGCCGACCGTGACATCTTCGTTTGATGGCTGAAAACGAGAAGAAACAGCTGCAAAAACATACTCACTTGGAATATACAAAGGAGGAGTCTAGGAAAGTCATCAAAATGCAGTGGACACATAAATTAATATCCTAGATGTTAGTGAGCTGAAGTGGACTGAAATGGGCTGTTTTGAATGAGAAAATCAATGGCCTCCTATGCCAGCAGTTACACGATCAACAGGAATGGCATTGCTTTCATCGTCAAAAAGGCATTTCAAGGTCTATCTTGAAGTACGATGGTGGCTGTAATATCTGCATGCGTTCAAAGAAATACAATCAGTGCAAATGTTATTCAGTTTAATGCACCAAACATGAGAGCCAGTGATGAAGAAGTTGAAGAATTCTACCAATTTCTTCAGTTGGAAATTGATCAAATATTCAAGATGCATTGACAATTACTGGCCACTGGAATGCAAAAAGTGGAAACAGAGGAAGAGTATTTGGAGATTCTGGTCTTGGTGATAATAAACATAACTGGAGCTTCCATGATTACATTTTGCAAGACCAATGTCTTGTTCATAGCAAATACCTTCTTTTTCAACAATACAAATGTACCTAACTATAAAACATGGACTTCTCCAGGTAGAACACACAGAAACCAAATTGGCTCCATCTGTGGGAAGATGCTCAACCCAGTGTCAGCAGCTGAGACGGGCTGGAGGAGATCATCAGTTGTTCATGTGTACATTCAGGTTGAAGCTGAAGAAAAGTAAAAGAAGTTCATGAAGCCCCTATAACCACGAGTCTGCACTGAACACTAATGACCAAAGACCCGATGAGCCATGAGAGGACATCATGAGCACAATTCCTGAAGAAAGCCAAAGATCATTAAAAAGCCAGGAAAGAGAGAAAACAGCAGCATGGATGTGAGAGACACTCTAAAACTTGCTCTTAATCTTAGAGCAGCTTAGGTACATGGGGAAAATGATCAAATCAAAGAGCTAAATAGAACATTTCAAAGGGCATCTCAAGAATAGAAAGCAAAATATTATAATGAACTGTGCAAAGACCTAGAGTTAGAAAACCAAAAAGGAAGTGTGTTCTCACCATTTCTTAAAGAACCAATGGTAATGACGGAAGAAGTTCAAGCTACACTGAGAGCATTAGCTAAAAACAAGGCTCCAGAAATTGATGGAAAAGCAATTGAACTGTTTCAACAAGCTGGTGAGGCACTGCGGCACTCGATCATGAATGCCAAGAAATGTGGAAGACAGACTTTTGACCTACTGAGTGGAAGATATCTGTATTTATACCCACTTCAAAGAAAGGTGACCCAACAGAATGCTCAAGTTCTAGGATAGTATCATTAATATCACATGCAAGTAAAATGTTATTGAAAATTATTGAACAATGTTTGCAGCAGTATAGTGACAGGGGCTGCCTAGAGGTTCGGGTGCATTCAGAAGAGGGCATAGAATTGCTGAGGTCAAATGGATCTTGGATGAAAGCCGAGAAGATCAGAAAGATGTTTAATTGTGTTTATTGATCATGCCAAGACATTCGACTGTTTGGAACATAACAAACGTTGGACGGCCTTGAGAAGAATGGGAACCCCAGGACACTGCATTGCGCTCCTGCAGAACTTGTTCAGGCAGCAACATTGTGCAGGGTTTAAAATCAGGAAAGTTGTGCCACAGGGATGTATAATCTCACCCAACTTGTTCAGTCTTTATGCTGAGCAAATAATCAGAGTAGCTGGATTATATGAATAAGCATTTGGCATCAGGATTAGAGAGGGACTTATTAACAATCCATGATATGCAAATGACCCAACCTTGCTTGCCACATGTGAGGAGAACTCGAAGCACTTGCTGAGGAAGATCGAGGATACCAGCTTACAACTCAATGTAAAGAAGATAAAAATCATCACAAGTGGAGCAATAATTAACGTCATGATAAATGGTGGAAAGATTGACGTTTTTAAGGATTTCTCTTGTTTGGATCCACAATCTATGCTCATGAAGCAAGAGTCAAGAGATCAAATGATGCCTTGTATTGAGTAAATCTGCTACACAGGACCTTTTTAAAGTGATGACCATCTAGGATGTTACTCTGAGGACTGAGGTGTGCTTTACCCAAGCCATTGTCTTTTCAGTTGCTTCATATGTGTGTGAAAGTTAGACATTGAGTAAGGGAGGCCAAAGAAGAATGGATGGGTCTGAACTATGGTGCTGGCAAAGAAAGTGAAAGTACCAGGGACTGCTGAAAGAACAAAGAAACCTGTCTTGAAAGATGTACAGCCAGAAGGTAAGGATGGAGAAGCTTCATCTCATGTACTTTGGACATGTTATCAGGACAGATCAGTCGATGGAGAAGGATATCTTGTTTGGTAAAGTAGAGGGGCAGCAAAAAAAACCCAACAATAGGAAGGCCCATGACAAGCTGATTTTATACAGTGGCTTCAACAATGGGCTCAAACATAAGAGCAACTGTGAGAATGGTGTAGGATAGGGCAGGGATTCATCCTGATCTATACGGGGTTGCTATGAGTCGAAACTAACTGGAGGGTATCTAACAACAACAACAAGGTATTAAAGCATCCACAGAATATATTTCTTCCTATTAAACAATGTCATTTCCTATAACAATATAGAGGAAAATAAAAAACACAGCTCTGACATCTATAACTAAACATTGGCAGTGCTTATAGTATGGGAAATGAAATGAGTAATTCAGTTATCTATTATGCAAATATGGATATGTACGCACTTTCATTGCCAAATGTCACAGATGAATGGATTGGTTCTCACAATCATCCATTTGATACTTGTGAGAGACTTAATGAGCCCTCAGCTCTTCCTGGGCCATGTGCGGAGAAGGCAGGTGTGAGCGTGTACAAACTTGTAACCTGGACCCAGATCACACACAGAATGGGCCTTCTGGATGAATTCTTAGATTAGTCTTGGGATTTTAAATATAGACTATGGAACTTACTGCAAATAAATGAATCCTTTAAAAAACCTCACAAGGCATCTTTGTTACTATCAATGTGTTGTGTGCAGTTACTCAATAGTTTACATTCAGAAAGGCTCTTCGTTGCTAGGACCGTGTTTCAATTTGGCTTGATGCCTCCTAAACTGAAAATGAGTAAAGGAAAACACAAATAAACTGCAGGAGCTCTTCCCCGCCCACCCCCACCCAAGCCCCATTCCCATACCCCAATAATCAAAAACCCCTGGCCATTGAGTTGATCCCAACTCTTAGCGATCTGATTGGACAGAGTAGACCTATTCCCTTGATTTATTGATGCTCTAAATCTTAGGGAAGTAGACAGAGTTGTTTTTCTGCCACAGAGCAGCTGATGGGTTCAAACCACTAACCTTTCTGTTAGAGGTCCCCCCACATTGACCCCATGCACCACCAGCTCTTCATTCTACTAATAGGTACCTTTCAGGTGGCTACGTCCAAAAGATGGTGCATTAAACTTGAAAAACTTCTGACATCTTCCCCTTCAAGAATGCCACAGATCAAGTGTTACTTTTCTCACTGGTTAAATCAAAGCAAAAAAAGTGTCTTCCAGCTGGTAAGAAAAGTTGAATTTCCTACCACAGAGAAGGGTAGACTCCCTGTGCTGTTGGAAATTATATAGTATATGTTGCATGCAAATTATCCCTCCTCTCCCAAGAGAATGTTTCTTCTTGTTTCATTCTTTAGATGTTTCAATCATTCAGATTCTATGGTGAACTGAGAGAAACAAAATAACTGTAATTGTCCTCTTGTGCTAGGATAAAACCACTTACCTCTTTTTAACGTCGTGGACCTGTATTAAGAGCGTATGTGTTTATATAGCTTCTTTATAGTAAATCATTTTGTGGGAGTTTAGTGAGAGCCACATGAGATAACCTGCAAGCCCCTGTGTTAACCTGATTAGTCCCTCCCTGGGAAGAAGAATGCTTTAGTGCTCCGGCTTCAGAATTTTCTTGCCATTATTGCTTACCCTTACACACCTTCCTAAGGCTTACAAGAAGAATGAAAAAAGCAAGAGAGAAAATGCATTATGCTTTGTGAATATAATTTTGATTGGAATCATTCACCCTTCAAGCTCATAATAAAAACTAATACTTAATGAGGATATACTACCATTTACCTGGCGAGAAAATGCCACAAGGTCTGTATCGGACTTCCTTCGGCGACACAAGGGGAAAGTAGTGACCTATTCCGCGGTCTGCCTCCTGTGAAGAAATAGACATGCCTGCACATTCCAGGCTTCTTTATCCTCAGTTCTAGGCCATCTGCACTGGGATGCCCAAACAGAACTCACAGATGTTGCTCACAATTATTGGGTTTGTTAGGGATGTTAATAGATTACAAGTGAAGTTAAAAAAAATTAAGGAATTTTTTTTGTCGGCAGTCCCCCTTTTTTGTATTAAAAGATCATTTCATTGGGGGCTCTACAACTCTTATAACAATCCATACATCAATTGTATCAAGCATATTTTTACATATGTTGCCATCATTCTTTTCCAGACATTTACTTTCTATTGAGCCCTTGATAACAGCTCCTCTTCTTTCCCTCCCTCTCCCACCCCTTGTGACCCCTTGATAAATTATAAATTATTATTTTCATATCTTACACCAACCGCTGTCTCTGTTCCTCCATGGTTTCTGTGGTTTATCCCCCTGGAAGAGGGGGTGGTTGTGGTTATGTGTCCATCATTGCAATCAGTTCCCCCTTCTTCCTCTCCTCTCCCCACCTTCCCCCTACCATTCTGGTATTGCTATTCTCACTCCTGTTCCTGGATCCCATGTGTTGTTGTGAGCTCGTATCTCTCATCTGTCTCCTGCCCAGGCAAGTGTTACAAAGCTCCTTTAGTGCTGCTGCTGCCCTAAGACACTCCTCTCAGCAATCCCTGGGGCCCCAGAGACCCTGCTGTCTCTGCCTCTTTGAACCCATTTCACTCCTGGCTCTTTCTTGGTGGTCATCAGATTCTCTATTTCTGCTTCTCAGCACCTACTCAGCAGAACAGCAAAATTGGCCACTCCTCTAATAAGAGTGCTCTATACCTTGTTTGTATGCTCCCATCTCATCACTGGATGGAGGATACAATAGGATGGTAGAAATTCGTAGCAAGTGAAGTTCACTTCCTCGCACTGCACGTGATGTCCTCCTGACCCAGCACTGCTGTAACAGAAATATCCCTGTGGACGGCTTTAACAAGAAGAGCGAAATCCAAATTCAACGAGCCAGCTCTAAGAGAAGGTGTATCTCTGTTGGTTCACAGCTTAGGAGGAAAGTCCTTGTCTCCTTGTGCATCTGTAGGCCAGGCACGGCTTGGAGATCACTAGGCATCTTGGTTTCAGTCTGCCCCAGGTTTTGACAGCTTCTCAGTGTAGGGCCACCCCATCCAAAAGACACATCCACTCCAGGCCCCTCTGATCTCTGTTCACTTCTCTCTCCTCTTGTCTCTTGTAAGATGGTGTGGCAAGTCCTAGTCCGGGGAATCTCCATTTACATCTGAGCAGGGCTAAGGGGATTCTTGGTGTTGCACCCTCCCATTAATCTTCTTATTGGTTTATCATATCTGATCACGTGGGGGAGGCATTACATAACTGTCACATTACATGTAACAACATGTAACAACTAAACCACTGAGAATCATGGCCCAGTCAAGTTGACACATATTTGGGGGATTGGGGAACAGTTTAATCTGTGACATTGAATTATAACACAGAACAAAAACAGACAGATCCACTGTCGTCACGTTGATTCAGATTCATGGTGGCTCTACAGGCCTATAGAGTAGACATTTCCAGTGGCGTTCTGAAGGTTGTGACCATGACGGAAACCAACTGCCCATCTTTCTTTCATGCTGGCTGATTGTGAGCAGCCCGCCATTCAGTTGGAAACCGTGTGCTTAACCACTGTGCCCCTAGCCTTGCTATTTGCCTGGTGAATAGTATCTATTAACAAGCCTCCTAACAATCCCATAAGGGTGCATTGATGGTTTTCACAATTTTATAAATGAACCTGAAATTAAGAGCAGTCAGCTGGCTGGCAAGAGTTTCTATACAGTGCTTATAAATAGCTGAGCAGAGACATGGAGCCATGTGTGTCCACACGGTCACCCTTGCGGGCACATGTGTCTTGTGTCGTCCCACAGAGCTCCATGCTCAGAAGGACCCCACACTTGAAATCCCATAATTTTATTTATAATGCCCCTATGTAAATAATATGCACAGGCGTGTAACACACATAGCACAGAGAAGCTAAGGTGTCAGGGCTGTGCAGTTTGAAAATATAGGCAAGTATAACACATGGATTGTTTGCAGTACAATGTGATGATGCTCCTCTCTCATCGTTTTGAAAGTCAAAATCATTTTTAAGCAAGGATCCTCCCATTTCCATTATGTGCTAAGCTCCGACAATTCTTTACCGTGTCCATTTATCCAGATGTAACATCCGGATGCCTTCCACTCCATCACCCCTCTCCACAGGGGCCAGTCCTGCCACGTGAAAGCATTCCCAGTGGGAATCCATCGTTATTGCCAGTTCACTACCAGTCTGACAATGCGCCCTTAGGGTAGTGTAGCTGCCTTTATCAGTGGGTTTATGAATGAATTGCTAGATCAGGAATTTGAAATGACAACTATCTGGAAGTCCAGTTCTTAGCTGGCTAGTTGTTAAAGCCTCAGCTAAGAATACCTGGGCTATGTGCATGTTTAACAAGCTGGGGTTCTCATCAAAAGATGGGTAATCTTGTGTTGGAAGGAACACCTGGTGATGGACTTTAAATAAATATATATATGAACCACTGAAAACCCAGGGACCACACCTCTACTTTGGCAGACGTGAGGGCGTCCGTTTGAGGGCATTAACTCCATGGAAACCATTTTGTAAGTGCCAGAATGCAATGCACTAACAGATTTCATGCATTTTCCTAGCACCCTTTGGTTTTCCATTTCTTCAACACATATTCAGTTGAACTGTTATTTCTACATAGGGAGTCAGTTTTCTTATCCATTGTGTTCTAATATATTTCATTCCATTTTGGACTTATCTAAAATGCATTGGTTTTCTCAGTGATTGCTACTACTGAGACATTTTATTAGTATTAATGGACATATACATAGTGGTAGATATTGGGCTTTTAGACACTTTTCTACTAAATCATATACTTCACAAGCCATATTCAGAATGTCAGCTTGGATGGCAGGATACTGGCCAGTATAATGCCATTTCCATTTTCTTATTCATTGTTTATCTTAAAGCATTCATGGAATAATTTTCTAATTTGAGAGTTGAAAAATGGTGTTAGTGGATTTTTGAAGCTTAATTTTATCAAATGCACATATATTATGTGTGTATGTATATATAGTTTCAGCCCATGTTGAAAATAGACACCTACAATGCCTTCAATTGTGACAGATCTATCTTATTCCAAATCCATAGCTCCCCTTTTACGTTGTAGTTTCCTCTGTTACCACCACAAATAATCAATGTCCAAATAATGTGGAACATTTTCTGACCCAGCCCCCTAATTTTATAAGGGAACTCAAGTTCAGAGAGCACACGTGACCTTCTACAGGTTGCACAGCTAGACAGTGATGGAGCAGAGTCCAGCAGGTAAGTTCCTGGAATTTAAGTTCAGTTCTTTAGAAGCCTAAAATCACTAACATTTCTGTTTTGATGTTATGTCCAGGACAACTGTTTATACCGCCTCCAGCCTCAAAGCTTTGCTTGCCGAGGCCCTATGAATATCAGCATCAGAACTCTGGAGAGAACCGTTACGATTTTCAGTAAAAGAGCAAGAGTGTGTTTTTTTTAAATGCTCCCGGTCACCTGAGAGGGGGTGGGGGAGACACCTCTCCTCTCCAATGAAATTCTCCAGAAACAACAATGCCTCCCCATTGTTTTGGTAATGTAATAACATTGTAACATATTTTATAAAAATATATTGCCTCCCAAAAGGTGTGAGTGAATGCATGTCAAACAAAGCTCTTAAGCGCTGGACTGAGGAAGGAACACAGCAAGGGAGCCCTGTGGAAACAAAGTGCTTTCTCACCAGATTTCTGGGTGTTTGGGTTACTTGGGTGAAAAAAATTAGGGTCAGTTCGGACTCATAGGGATGCTACGTACAACGGAATCAAACACTCCCTCCTTTTGCATCCCCACAACTTTTGCTGTATTTGAGCTCCTGGTTGCAACCACTGTGCTAATCCATCATCCTGAGACTCTTCCTCTTTTTTTCCCTGACCCACTCCTCTATGAAACATGATGCCCTTCTTCAGAGACCATCCCTCTTGATAACATGTCCAAAGAACAGCGTCACTTCTAAGGAGCATCTTTCTTCGGGAAATCTATGTGATGCTCCATATTCTTCCATATCTTCACCAGCAGCATCATTCAAAGGCATCAGTTCTTGGTTTATTCTTTGTTCAGCTTTCACATGCATATGAGACCACAGAAACAACCACAGTCAGGGACACCATTGAAACTACCATATGAGACCACGGAAACGACCACAGTCAGGGACACCATTGAAACTACCATATGAGACCACGGAAATGACCACTGTCAGGGACACCATTGAAACTACCATATGAGACCACAGAAACAACCACGGTCAGGGACACCTTAGTCCTTAAAAAGGCATCTTTGTGTCTTTTTGACACTTTAAAGAGTTTTTGTTATAAGTCTTTTACTTTCTTTTTTCAAAACCATTTTATTGGGAGTCAATATAGATAGCCTATCATTCCACACTTCGATCACATTAAGCAATATTGTACAATAGCTGCTACAATCAGTTTCGAAATATTCTTTTCTTTCTTGAACTGCTTGACATCAACTCCCTTTTATCACCCCCCCCAACACCACAGTACCCCCAGAAACCCTTATTTGACTTGGTATCCCTTTAAGTTCATAAATCATTGGTTTTATATACTGAAAACCAGAAAAAAACATGTAACAACAATTCAAGAGGGTCCCCAATGACATAACATAATACCTGAGATCAACTCCAATATGAACAAACAAAAACAAAACAAAACAAAGACAGAAAGTGTTGAAAACCAGACCAGGCCTAACATGCATCAGAAGAGGGACCAACTGAAAAGATTGTAACCGTTAAGTCAGGTTTGTCCTTTTTCCTCTTCTATAGCCATCTCTCCATTGCTCTCTCTTTGGTAACAACTTCCCTGCCTTCCCTCTAGTATGGATAGAGGAAATTGCTTGAGACTTATTTCCTGTGTAGATCCCACAAATGTATCTTGGCTCTCACTGTCTTCCATAGCCATCTGTAAACCACATTTTCACAATTTTGACTCGGATAGTGTTGCCCCCCTCGACTTCATATTCTATGCTATACAATCCTTTGGTCTCTGGTGTTGGTGTGCTTCTTCCATGTGGACTCAGTTGATATCTCACTTAGATGGCTACTGTTTGGAAACAAGCCTTTAAGACCCCAGGCACTTTTTCATCTGGTAGCCAGGCACCATCTAAATTCTACACTACATTTTGCTATAGCACCCATATTTTCACTGTTTCCTTCCTGAGGGTGAGTATCAAGCAGGGCCATGATAAAAGAACTAATTGTTCTTTTTTGATCAAATAGTTCTTAAAAGAACCAGAGCAATCTTGTTTTTAAAAATATTCTCCTTTCCTGTCTCTCATCACTTATTTCTTTAACATAAATGCTGATTCACTTGCATTATGCGAGAGGTCTCTAAATCCTAAGTAAAGACGTTATCTATGAACGAATAACATCTTGTTCTTTAGCCCACAACCTCTCCCCTCAGAGGAAAAACAGTCTGTTTCGTTTAGAAAAGGATTCCAACAGATATATGGAACTGAACAGTGAGAGCCAAACACTGGTTTAACTTTAGGATTCCTATGGTACTAAGTCATGTTTGTGACATACATTTCATCACTGATTACCTGCCATAAGTACTAAAGCTATAGAGCTCCCTCAGTTGTTGGTTCAACGTTGGGCATCCCAGGGCAGTCAAGTACCTTCTCGTTGGTACTTGCTGGTACCCTTCTGAGAGCTGGCCTTTGTGTGTTAACCTTCCTGACCCATAGACCCTTCTATGAATTAGAGACCAATGCTAGATTAACGCATGAACGATTTCTTGAACACACACAGGTTTACTGGGTGATAGATAAAATGGCACGAGGAAAAGGTGATTTTAGAATTAAGAATCATCCTTTTCAGGGACTTTTTTTTTACTCCAGCTTTCCAAACCTGAAGTTGTACCTGAGCTTAGCAAGGGCTCAAACAGGTCATTTCGACTTGGTCAAATGTTTGGAATTGCCATCTGCAGAGATTTATGTGCACAGAGCTGAGGTACAGGTTCCTTGCAGGATATGGCAGAACTTCATCTTATCTAATTCTTGGATTTTAACCTGAGTCAGGGTGTTTGGCAACCAGAGGTGTTTATTGACAAGATGTTCAGATGGCTAAAGATGAATAAATGTGCTTTAAAATGCCATATGAGCCCTTTAGCTATTAGTGCAGCATTAAAGCAGACCCATATAGACACATTAAGTGCAGACCCATTGACATGCGTACACACCACACATCATTATATCTAACGTGGCCCCAGAACCACCGGCTGAGGATCTTGACTATGTCCATTTGTGGACCACCCAATGGTTTCAACTCCTCAAACTGGTTCATGCTCCTGGAAGCTGTCATCTAGCTAAACACAGATATTCATGCTCAAGAGATGGATAGACTCATAGGTTCTTTGAAATTTGACTCAAGGTCATAGCAAACACATACAACCTAACTTTCATATTATTTCAGTAAGCCAATTCTTTATTATTTAAAAGATAGATTCTTGTGATATTTATGAAGAGGACATGAGTTAATGTGTACATGTAAATGGCATGGAGTCAATACATGGTCGCTAACAATCAACAATGCGCTTCATCCTCATTATATCAGTGGACCCATTGCCCACCATGGTATCCATTTCTGACGATGAGGTAAGGACTCTTTGTTATATTAACAGATAAGACCCCTGAAGAGAAGGGCGGTTCTCGCTTATTGAGAATTTGATATTTATTTACCTGAACTAAGGAACTGTGGTGGAACAGAGGTTAAGTGCTCTACTGCTAACCAAAAGGTTGGCAGTTTGAACCCACCAGCTGTTCTGTAGGAGAAAACTGTGATCTGCTCCCCCAAATTCTAGCTTTTGAAACCCCTTGAAGCAGCTTTACGTGGATCTTATAGGGTTCTTATGAGTTTAAGTGTTTTGTTTTCAGTGGGTGATGATTTTGCCCTATCACCTACACCCCTCCCTCCTATCCTGGGGCACCTTTGACAATATCTGTAGGCATATTTTAACTGCTGTCACTGGCATGCAGGAGGTAGAATCCAGGGATACTCTAATCATCTGACAGCATACAATGGCACAACAAAGATTTGTCCAGCTCCGAAGGTCTACATGGTTAAGAAACCCTTCACAAAAGATCATTGATTTTTGTTTAGTGCTCACAAGCCCCGAGTGGATTCTATCGTTATCCTCATTTTACAGAAGGATAAATTATATCATTGATAGTCACATAGGTTGCCAAAGATCTCAAAGCTACTAGTAGAAAGTGTTGTTAGTTGCAGCAAAATGGATTCTTTAACTCATCATTACCTGGTTTTGCACCATCTCCATGATCTTTGATCTGTTTTAGACTGTTGTTAGGAGCCCTTGTGGCGTAGTAGTTGCATGTTGGGTTGCTAACTGCAAGGTCAGGAGTTCGAGACTGCCACTCTGGTAGAAAGATGAAGCTTTCTGTTCCCCCCATAGATTTACTGTCTTGGAAACCCCTAGAGGCAGTGATAGCCTGTCCTATAGGGTCGCTATATGTCAGAATTGACCAAAAGGCAGTGAATTGAATTTTGAGTTTGCGTCCAATGTTGATGCTGCTGTCCATCCAGCTAATTGAATGTTGTTCTCATTGATTTTTGGAAATGTATTACCAACATTTCTTCCTAGTCTGTCTCTGTGTCGAAGCACCATAGGAATTCTGCTGGTACTTGAAATATTGGTGGCATGGCTTTCAGTATCATAGAAACATGTAAGCCATCACAATATGATAGAGATGGTGGGTGGGGGAGCGTAGATTTGGCTTAATGTAGAACACGGAGTATTCATTCCTTGTCATTGGCCATCAGAATTCGATTATCTTTTCTGCTTCTACTACACATCACTACTTTCTTGATTAAATATTAGATCTAGAGACTATAAGGCTGCTTTATACAGAATGAATGAGTTTTAATCCTTTTTTAATGTAACACGATGATTCCCAAATATAGTAATTGTGCATGAATATTGCCTTGGAAATTGCTTTCAGGAGTGATGGGTTAGTAGGTGGGTTAGCTCAACTTGCTGTTGACAGAGCCCCTGCAGGATCTTTTGCTATGGTTTCCTGTGTGTGACTCCCTGCTTGCAGGAGAGCCGTTTTTGTGTGGGAAGGTCTCTGTGAAGGAGGCGTTATTGCACTACCCTTTTACGAAAGAATATTCACACTCTCAGTGTGCCTTGTGAGGTTTACACACATCACTCAGGTGCGCTGTCATTCTTAACCTGCAGTCGGGGAGGACTTTTATCATCTGCTGCAGCCGGTGGCACAGCCAGCCTCGCAAAGAATGAGGAATCACCAGCGGTAACAGGACTGACTGCATTCCACTGTTTCACGAGCCAATCAGAAGGAAATAAAAGATAATAAAAGCTCACCCGTTGCCATGTGCTAAGCTGTTTACTTTCCCTGCATGTTTGGGTGGGTCTCTCATTGCCATGAACACTGATGTCATAGTGGATCTTTAATTCCATAGGAGGTGGTGGTTTTGACAACCACTACAGAATGCGCGGACTCACCCTGAACATTATCTGCATAAAAATAAGTGCTCTCACTTTCTCCCTTGGATGTTTTCCTTTGTGTACAAATGTTATGATTGGCTCTGTCCCCATTTTATGAACTCCTGATCAATGTTTGAACAAAATGTAATAAGGATCTTAAACAACCAAAACTCCCTCAGCAATGAGTGAAAGCGTCCTCTCATCCCTCTACTCTGCTAAGTCAGACCATCAGTTTAATCCGTTCTTTGGCTTAGGAAGCAGTAGATTTTTTATGTAATTGGATTTTTATCTAAACGGACAGGAAAGATAGCCATAGGAAAGTAGGGCTTGGGGTGGTGTTGTTTTTAAAAAAAAAACATTTATGAAGAGTCAGGGACTGCAGACTTGTTATGTCATCTAAGTATGAAAGATAAAGATCACCCCACGCCACAACCCACTGCTGTCAAGTCAATTCTTAATCATAGAGAGCCAACAGGACAAAGGAGACCTGTCTCAAAGGGTTTCCCAGGCTGTACCCCTCTGAGGAAGCAGACTGAGAGCCTTTCTCCTGAGGAGAAGGATTCCGATCACCAAACTTTTTGTGTCAGTTAAGTGCTTTAACCGTGGTGCCTGCCACCGTGGTTCATTTGATCATCATTATCCTGTAGGAAAGGGGTGACATAAAGGAGAAGAGTGATCGCAAGCAGCATTAGAGCAAGCTGTGTAATCACATAGACCTCACATCTTAAATTCTATTACAATCTCCAAATAAGGGCAGGCACCTTCTGATGTCGATATGTGGGCAGAACTAAAGGAGAAGTATATTCCTCGTATTACTTTCAACTTTTATCTCATTCTTACATTGTACGACGTGCGTAGTGCACGGTGAATTGTTACTTCATTTCATTTGATGCTCATCTTCAGAGGCCCCCAGTTAGCTTGCACTATATTTCTGCGTCTCCGATGAAAAGTACTACATTCCACAGGTTGGTTAGAAGCAAGCTAAAAAGTCCATCTTGGCATGTCTTCATAAACATATGAACATCATCAAATAACAGACGTGGTATTTGGCACCTCTGGACCTCTCAGCAGCCCAGATGAAAGCCATCAGCGTTGGACATTATTTAGCATGAGCTCACAGGGGCTGGGAATACGATTCTGGCTATTTTTCACTCTGTAATAAACTACACCAAGACAATGTTTTCAACAGCAGTCTATTATAGCTCATGTTGGTTGGCTTGACTCCAGTGGGTGGTTCTGTGACTCCACGTGATTTCTTCTGGGACTGTCATCAGGAGCTTATTGCCTTTGAAACACCTAACATGGGTCATAATCTGCCTGGTCGTTAACTCTCAGTGTCAAACACCTACCCGTTGTGTCTGCTTGTAATTGGGGCTTCTTTCAGCATGGCAGCTGGTTCCAAGAGGGACTGAACAAATGTTGCAAGAGCTGGGAATCACAAGCCGACAGACTTCCAAAACGTCAGGCCTGGCAGTGATGCAGCATCACCTCGTTGATATTCAATTGGTTAACTGACCACAGGAATAGCCCAGAATTCACTGCCATTGAGCCAATTCTGACTCTTGTGACTCTAAAGGGCCGAGTAGAGCTACCCCTGTAAATCTTTATGTGACCAAAATATCACATACACACACACATACACACACACACACACACACACCGCCCCCTGCATAGGGTGACTGGTGAATCTAGACATAGATCGTGTGGTGAGTACCCTAACATGTAACCCTGTACACCACCAGGATGCCTAGCTCCGAATTTAGAAGAGGAAATAACCCCTAACTCCCAGTGGCGTTGGAGAGCATCAAAGAATGTGCAGGCCTCATCAACATCCTGCAGGAGATAAGTGGAATGCTGGTCATGGGGTTTTACTGTACCCTACTTTAGACCATGGGATTGATAGTGTGCATATCAAGTTCACCTGCAGGATGAGTCTTTAATAATTTCCCCCCCTAACACATTATAGATATTCAAGAAAGGTTTATTGCTTATTCTTGAATTTATCAACTTAATCCATCCTCACAATAGGTGCAAAGTAGAATTTAAAAACCGAGGCATAGAAAAGGAAATAGCCTAGGGAAAGGGTAAGTGGCAAGGAAGACTTTGAACTCAGGAGGTGTTGCTCCAGAGTCTTTTCTGAACCATTGTTGACCATGCACTTGGTGCTTTACCCATCCATAGATTCTTACATATGTTCTTCTATTTAGAAGTTCATTTCCTTTAAGAATACGTTTCATTTTTTGTCATTTCAATGTTTCAATAGTTGTATGTGACATTTGGCAAACGGCTCCATCATGACCATGAGGCCCAATCCCACCCACCACCGCCCAGTTGATCTTGACGCACAGTGACCCCAGAGGGCAGACTGGAGCTGCTCTTTTGAGTTCCCGAGGTTGTGAGTCTCCACGGGAGCAGAAAGTCTCCTCTTTCTCCTGCAAAGCAATGGTTGGGTTCAAACTGCTGACCAAGGTGTCGCGGCCCAACTCCTACCCCCTCCATCACTGACGCTTCTGCACCCTAAATGCTGGTGGGTCCATGTCTTCCATTTAGGGATGGAGTCTGTAATTAAAAGATACGGACAATGCTGTGTTGGAATGAGCTGGTGAGCAAGAAGAACAGGAGGGCATTCAGAGGCCACGTTCCCTTTCATCTCTTTCATAGGCAGTATGACTTCTGATTAAGTAATTTCTCCCACTGTCTGTAATGAGGTCTTGGAGATCTCACTGTGAAATCTTCACCTTTCCTGTGGAAGATCTGGGTATGATTTCTGGACACTGTACCTCAGGCGTGGTGACCACCTGTCTGCCAGTGGAGATGGGCGTTGCTACGATGCTGAACAGGTTTTGCAGAGCTCTCTGAGATCGATACGAAAGAAAGGCCTGGACACCTACTTCCAAATATAAGTCACTAAAAACCCTCTAGATCAAAATGGCCCAACCCGTTAGCAGATGGCACCAGATGGAGCATGTTTGCTCTGTTGTGCACAGGGGTTACTGCGTGTCTGCAAGTCTGTTTCTTCCTGACTGATGTTGCATATGAACCAGAGAGGGTTCTCCAACCCCTCTCCACCCTTTACATTCATTTCTCAATGTGCAGCACTTCAGGTCTTAGGTTGTTCCTTAGAATAAGTTCTCCAAAACTCACTGCCAACTAGGCAAAGCTGACTCAGGACCCCTGTGGGTTCTGAGACTGTAACTGTTTAGGGGAGTAGAAAGCCCAGGTTTCTCTGGAGGAGCTGCTGGTGGTGTGGAACTTAAGACGATTCGGATCATAGCCCAACCCATAACCAGTGCACTAGCAGGGCTCCACTAGGTCAGGTTCCTGAGGAGAAGACACATAAACTGGTTCTGCATTATTTTGAGTTATGTAACGTCATAGATCCTGGATTAATCTGTGCGCTGTCCTTAGTTGCCATGCCTGCATTGGTTTACCTTGAACAGGTGACTTTTCTTCAAAGGCCCTTATGAGCTGACTGACAATAAATAAGAATCTGTGATAAAGTATGATAAAAGTAGGTAAAATTTATGAGCTATGCCAAACATTTAAAAAGTGAAATACATGGGGTCAATAGAATGGCTGAGTGGACATAACTTTTTGGCATTGGCAGAGAGAGCTCTCAAGGGCCTAAAGACCCCAGTTATTGGGTTGCCTTCTTACCTATTAGGGAGCGAGAAGGTCATTGATGTGAGGGACGGAATTGGCCACATTCTTTTAAGTACTCTGAGACTGACGTGACATTAGATGGAAAATAAAGCTAGCTAACCCTTCAAGCATGCAGGCTGTCGGGTAGGATAAATGTTTTTTATCCTGAGGAAGAGTCAGGTCCCCTTCCTTAATTATGCAAAACTAAGTGTGTATGCCATTTATTCAAATTTTTCTTATCTGAGCTAACAAGCTACTCTGCCAAATGAGGAGCACTCCAGGGAACCAGATACTGACAAATGTTTTATGTTAAATATTTTTCATTTGATTTCAGAAGCATGAGATGGTGAATTGTGTTAAAGGGGGATAGACCAACGTTTTCTGTTTTATATTGTATGCATCAGTAGATTTGGTAGTAGTGCTCATCAAGGTTCCTTTTTTCTAAAAAGGGATAAACATTGTACCTGATCATTTCTTTTCATTTATTTTTAAAGACTATTAAACGCGAAGAGAATGATGTTTCCCCCAGAGTATCCCCACAGGATGCTATGGAGAGAGAAAGGCTGTTTGCCTCTGACGGGCCTTGCCACATCTTTCAGTGGTGTGTAGGAGCGTGGGCCACTGAATCAAGTGGCAGAGAGTTGAATCCCAGCCAGTACCACATTCTGGCCTTTCTGTAATAGCTCAGACTTTCAGGTACTCGGCTGTAGAAATGAGGACATGGAAATGCCTTTCCCATGGAGCTGATGTTAGAGTGAAATAGCTAATTGATCTAATACTACAGAATATTCGAGATCAGCTGACTGCTGCTCACTTCAGTCATTTGAGCCGGGCAGTATTCAGGAAGGTGTACAACAAGGCAGGTACTAGGGGGAAACAAGTGAGGCACTCACCTTGGGTACCTTGATCAGGGCATGTGAAAACAATAACAACAACCAATTTGATATTGAAGATAAATCATATTTTAATGGTATTCTTCAAAAGGCAACCAAATCCATAAGGAATAAACTATCAGAATTTTAAACAGAGGTCAAAGCTGACCCTCCATCAACTACCTCGTTCCAACAGAAGTATATTTTGGAAAATAGGCAACCAACCGATAAGCCAGAGTTCGTCCTGTTGGTTTGCCTTCAATATCCCCGTAGCATTTACCTGATGCCTGAGCTCTGAGCACCTCCTTACATCGTGCGCCCCAGGTGAGGGCCACGTGTACTTCACCCTAGTCTCAGGATCAATGTACTATTATTTTTAGGGTTTTTCCCCTCAAAATTCAGAATTCTAGAATTCAATTTCTAGATCTAGACAAGACCTTTGGGGCCATCATTGCCCACCCCGCCCCCCTTCTCATGGCCACTGAACCTTTTTAAGCACAGGTTTTTTAATATTCAAGATGGCAGCTTTCTCTTAATAGACCCGGGCTGCGAAATCCTGAGTGAACATGTGACATTGTTGACTGGTAATTCCACATCTTGACTCGTGTGGCTCAGAAACGTGACATTGGACGTGGTTAATTTCCCTCTTACTCAGAGACCCTGGCCGCGGCCTTTGACCTTCTGGTCGGTTAACGAGCGTATTTGCTTTATTTTTTGTTAATGCGTATCTCTTTGGTACTTGATATTTTTGCTGAGTTTCTTTATTTTCAGAAGACACATTCTGACCATCCTGAAAACGAGCATTTCAGGAAACAGGTTTTCTCC
>NW_022103968.1:42220120-42222984 GCF_000313985.2 Echinops telfairi
TATATATATATATTGGTCTTTAAATTGTAACTGATGAGATGGTTGATTGTCCCTGGCAGGGCATGCTATCTATCAATTTTGGGAATCCACCTTAGTCTAAGAAATCTCATAGTTTGGCATACAGCAGGAGAGAAACGTGTGACAGTAGACACAGAAATGGAGGCATCTACCTGAATCTAGATGCCTGAACTTAGATGATTATAAGGGGCATTTTCCACTTGGAGGATCTTCCCATCACACAAGCCCCTCGTATGTTTGGAGAAGTGGGGACATTACTCTCCGTTTCTGGCTCACAACCATCCTGTAGAACAGGAACCTGCTCCCATAGGATTGCCATGGCTCTGAAACCGACTGCTGCATCGTTCTCCCATGGAGTGGCTAGCTGTTGCCATAGGAGTTAGCAGCGAAATGCTTCCCCACAAAAACATCAGGAACAATATTGGATTCGCGTGATGGTTTTCCGGTAGACAGGGCCTGAGCATGGCCCTAAGTCAGAACAATTAGATAAATCCCCTCAGAATGTTAGAGCTGGAGTTTGCAGAACAAAATGTTGGATCAATGCAAAATTCTTTTTGGTGATAGCTTACTTGGCAATATCATCCAGTTTCCTAGAGCGGGAGTGGGTGTGGTTGTATCAGGGGCAACTAAGGTCTCCCCCCAGTTGTATTGGTCACCGGTTGAGAGGGTAGCAGGCACTGTCACTGGACTGAGTTCATGGTTTCGGCTGTAGGAGTTCCAGCTGCATAACTTCCCTTCGTTCTCATCTATGTATCCAGACAGTCTGTCTCAGGGTAGCCAATGCCATTCCTGATGGTTTACATCCAAGAGTCATGTCTGATGCTTTTTACTCATCCCTTTGATATTTCTTGAGCACCTACTATATATCAATGATAAACTCACTGCCATTGTGTTAATTTCAACTCATAGCAACCCTTTAGAACGCAGTAGTACTGCTCCTTAGGGTTTCCAGGACTGTAAATCTTTATGAGAGCAGACAGCTTTACCTTTATCCGACAGAGAGGAGGGTGGGTTTGATCCACCAACTTTGTGGTTAGTAGGCTACCTCACCACCAGAGTTCCTTATAGCATATGCCCCCCTCCCCCTTTCTCAAGGGCTTGTATTAGGAAAGGACTTACCAAACTAATAGACACCATTTTCTCTAAGGGACTTTCTCAGAAGGGTGAGAAGGGTGTACCTTTTATTAAGTGTAAGACTCACTTTAAAAGACAAACAGGTAAGCCAATAAGAACTAACATAGTGATTGACAGACCATTGAGAAATTTGCTAAGTTTAGCACAGAATACCGGAATTTTTCTCAACTAGTAAAATTATCCATGGGCAAATGAGCTGATACCAAGGGCTCAAGTAGAAAGCAAATGTTTTGACAATGATGAGGACAACAAATGTGCTTGACACACAATGGATGGATGTATGGATTGTGGTAAGAATTGTACGAGTCCCCAATAAAGTGATTTTTAAAGAATTATTCATGGGCAACTAGGTTTAAATAACTTTTTAGGACTCTTAGAGTTGTCAAATTGGAGTATAATTAAGCCATAAATATAATTTTAAGGTTACTAGTAGCCATATTAAAAAAGTAAAACACATACACAAACACAAAAACAAAAGTAAAACACAAAAACAAAAAAATAAGCAGAAATAGTCAATAGAAGTTGTAATGACCAGGGACTTTAGAGCTCACGTAGCGTGTACTTAATAGAGTCGCTGGGAGTCAGAATTGAGTAGATGGCAGTGAGTTTGTTTTGCAGAGGTGTAGATAAAATGCAAGCTCTTTCCATCAGGTAAAATTAATTTTAACAATATAGTTTATGTAACACAATATGTGATAAACATTACTATTCAAAATGAGATATTTTATATACTTTTTCTATGGTAAATTTTCTCAATCTAGTTTGCATTTTATACCTAGAGCACATCTCTGCCCAGGCTAGCCACAAACAAGTTCTGAAGAGTCAAACAGGAGCTTGGGCATCATTTGCAGAAAGCAACCTTAGAGCAAGCCTGACTTCGCTGTTATAGACAACAGGAGGCAAAGATGTATAATAAGCCACTTTGTACGAATCTTTGTAATCCTCTAGTTAATATGTTTGCCCTTTCTTACATTTCCACAATTTCTGTTAGGTTTCTCGGTTGGGAAATACCTTGGTTCTTGGCTTTGCATGAGAAAGAATTCACACTGAAGCCTGGTCTGTGATCCAAGTGGGTTTTTATAAAGGACAGGCAAAGTTTCAGGTTTTACAGTCATGGAACACAGGAATCCCATGGGATTACACACCCACACATGGCGGCCTGAGGCCAGAAAGACCGTGGCACGACCCCGTGGAAGGCCGAGGAGCAGCTGGAAAAGAGCAGTGGTCTCCAAGTCCCAGCCTTTAGGGCCTTCGGGGCTGGGAGGAATGGTCGACAGTACTGGTTGACCCCATTGGCTGAATGAATTAAGCCCACCTGGCCTTGTTTGGGCCAACCCAGGTGTATTGCCCACCTGGCCTAGTTGGAAGTGGCACATGCCCCTTAGCTTTTGTTGACTTCCAACTTCCTGTAAGAGGGGGCAGGGGGAAGGAGCTTGATATATAGAGACGAACACTCCTGGTTCCTGTTTCTAGCTACCTAACATTCTTGTAGATCTTCCCCATTTCACCGTCAAATAAAAAAATAAACTGCTATTCCAATTCATACTGCTTTAGTCAGTGTTTCTAAGACTGCAGATCCTCATGGAATAAGGCTGTTTCATCTTTCTGAGGTGATTTCATTACCAGTCTCACTCACTCACTCACTCACTCACTCACTCACTCACTCACTCACTCACTCACTCACCCACTCACCCACCCACTCACCCACTCAC
>NW_022103968.1:42223084-42230983 GCF_000313985.2 Echinops telfairi
CACCCACTCACTCACCCACCCATCCACTCACCCACTCACCCACTCACCCACTGCCAGCCAATTGACTCAGAATCATGTGCTGGGCTTCTCACCAGCGGCCCTCGGAGGAAAGGTGAGCCCTCTACGGCCGCAGAGGTGCACAGCTTCAGAAACTCTCCTCATGAGCACTCTGCGCCATCCTCGAAGGCTGCAGTTCATCACAAATGCTGCTCCCCCCCCCCTCCTCCCTGGAAAGTTCTTCTCTATCCCATGGGTGTAAGCATTCTACCCTTCTTTTGGTAAAGGCTTCTTTTTTCCCCTTCGAGTTCCTTTTCTTGGTGATTTAATTTTCACCTTATCCTGCATGTAAAGAAGGCAGTATTGAAAAGCACAAAGGACTGTTCTGAGTCAGTCCACACCCTCCTCTGTCAAATGCCCCCTTTCCTCCACAATTAAGGGTTTATAAAAAGAACCAGGAAGTGTCTTTCCATGGTGCATAAAACACCAAAATAAGAGCATTAGAGAGATTGCTTTCTGTGTAATGATAGACTTTTTATCTTCTTTTAAGTCACTGACTGATTTTTATTTTCAGATTCTATTCGCTCTACACACCTACTTAGCCTCATCCCTCAGAGATGGCCTGGGATCATGGTTACAATAATGTGCTCACAGGTGGCATTGATGGCGAGGACGACCAGGCCCAGGCAGGGTTTTGCTCTGCTGTGCAGAGGGTTTGCTGAGAGTGGGAACCAACTTTACAGTGTTTACATCAACAGCAGCTCTGAGCCTCTGTGTTCTGAAAATGAAGCGGGTATAGCATTTCTTTGTGCCTGAAAAGTTTACATTGCATTTATTCAGCAAATCTTTGGCATCATCATGCCTGTTTTATGCTTGCAAAATTTTGTATGGGGTCCACTCTTTGTAAGCTAAGCTATCAAATGCTATAGATATATGGGTAATCATAAAATAAAACCCATACAGCTATTATTTGGATGGACACAATCAGGAATATTTATGTTCATTATTTTCCTTCTTTGTTATTTGGAAGAGGATAGGTGACAGTTAAATGAATGTGTATATGTCGTAAATATCTGCTGGATCTGCATATTCCTTATCGGTATTCACTCCCCATGAGTGTAGTCATAAATCAGTAATTGCCACTCCCTTTCCTCCTCGTATTGGAAGGCAGGCAGCCTGTTCTCTTCATGCATACAGAATCTCCACTATATTAAATCGCAATGATCATGCCTCACTTTAAAAATATACTAAAACTAATTTCTGCAAAGGAAGGCATAGATCAGTCAAGTGGGAATTTATATAGTTATACTTTCTTACCAACTGGGTTTTAGGTTTTGTTTTATTTTGTTACTGTTGGTAGCCTGCATCACTCTTAGTTTTGTATTCTTCTGTCTTTTGGTGCATGAGACCCAGGATGGGTACATCTATAGAGCTAGTCGTTGGATTAAGGGTTCCTAGGGAGTAGGGCGGCTTAGGTTGAGGGAAAATTGGAAGCTAATAACAAGGAATACAGAAGGAAGCAAGTATTCTAAAATTGGGGTAGTGATTGTACCACACTTATCGATATGACTGAACTACTAAATCGTATCATGTTTGGATAGTGTCCCAATAAAATTGTTTATTTAAAAAAAAACAACAGGCAGATGGTGAATAATGGAGTCCCACATACAGGTTACAAATTTCTTACATGCCTATGAGAAACCAAAAGTAAAGAATATTGCTGAGCTTCTGTGAACCAAAGCTTATATTCACTGCCAGTGAGTCTTGGCCAACGAATCACGGCACTATGGGACAGGGTGGAACTGCCCCTTTGTTTCTCTGATATTGTAACTCTGCAGGGGTAGAAAGCCTCATCTTTCTCCTAAAAGCTGCTGTGAAGGTTGTTGGAAATATTATGGATAATGGTGTTGATTGTACAATATGATGAACATGACTAATGTCACTGAATTGTCCATGTAACCAATGTTGAGGTGGCCAATTTTTGGTTTATAGATTCTGGAGGGCTTCCAATGAGCCCTCATAGCAACTACGGAGCTAGTACAGGACCAGGAAGTGTGTGAATCTGTTATAGTGGACTGTCCAGTGAGCTGATAACCACCAAGTCAGTGATTTCAACTCACCAGTCACTCTGTCGGAGGAAACGGAGGCTGTGTACTCCAGCAAAGATTTGGACTTAGAAACCCAAAGAAGTTGTACTCTGCCCTGTAGGGCTTCTCTGTGTTAGAATTGACTCAATGGCGGTGGGTTTGGGTGAAGGGCCTTCAGAAAGTTTTTGGACAAATGGAATTTAAAGACAATGGGATATTTCCATAGACTTTTAAAAAAACCCTCCTGTACATATATACACTCACATATATGCATCTATACATATCATGCAATTACCTTCAGGTACCTTCTCAGGATGCAAAACTCCTTTTATCTTCAAAAGGACAATAGATTGGAATTGCAGTGTGCCTCAACCTTTTGAACATCAACATGAACACCCCAAATGCTTTATACATTGATTGTATCCATGATATGAACCTTGGTGGCACTGGAGGTTAGAATTTGGACTGCTAACCACAATGTCAGGGGTTCAAGCCTATTGACTGCTTGCTTGGAGAAAGATGAGACTGCCTGTCCCTGTGGAGATGTGGTGGTGTTGCTGTGAAGTGCTATCAAATAGGCTCCAACCCTTAGGAGCCTTCTGCACAGCAGAAGGAAACACTACACGGTCCTGTGCCATCCTCGCCATCGTTATGTTCTGTCCCATTGATGCAGCCAATGTGTCAACCCGTCTCTTGGAGGGGTTTCGCTGTGCCTCCGCTTTACCAAACCTGATGTCCTTCTTTAGGGACTGGTCTCTCCTGACAAATTGTCCAAATTATGTAAGATGAAGGCTTGCCCATCCCTGCCTGAATGGAGCTCTCTGGCCTGTCTTCTTCCAATAGAGATTGGTTGGTCCATTTAGTAGTCCACAGTACTTGGCAATATAGGGTCACTCTGAGTCAGAATCGACTGGATAGCAGAAGGTTGGGTTTTTGGTTTAGTAGAGCCACATAAAATCAGATTGTATGCCAGGTCTCCTCTGCTTGTGACTTACACTGAGATAGCAATCAATGAGCACATCTGTCACCTGTTCACAGTATCCCAGTGGCCAGAAACTGGTATAGAAAGTATGGTTGATTTCACTACTGAAAGAAAAACTCAACTAAATGGGTTACCAGTGCCAGAAAGCAGTCTTCAATGGAGCATCTCGGAATATTAACTTCTAGCTAGCTGACTGCCAGGACACCCTATTCTAAGGAATGCCTCTCCTCCCCTGGGAGGAGAGACTTAAAGAGTTCTAATTATTTTGCTCATCATTGGCCAAGCATAGCTCGATTCCTATCCTAGTGGGTTCTCCCTGGTGATACACAGGCAAAGCTGGCACTCAACACAAAGGAGATGACTGCTTGACCAAGGACTGGCACACCCGAGCAACGGGAACACATGGGCATTGTCAGTGAAGAGCGCATGGAACCAGCCTCTGCATTTGGCATGTCTGCTTGGGATGAAATCAGACCGCTTGATTGATAACTGTGCAGAAAGAAACCACTATAGTCTCTTTGGGGCAGACTGCAAAGTGATGGATGTCAGGACTCAACTTTGTAATTAAGCCACCGGAATGAGTCGTGAAGTTACATATTTTGCAGAGCAAACTATGGCCCGCAAGCTACATAAAGCATGTTAATATTCTTAATCTGATATACTCAATTTCCTGGTTTGAAAGCAGTACTTAGGAACTCAAGATTAAATGGAGAAATTGAAAATGTACTTTTCTAGAAAATAAAATGCCCTTTAAGCGATGTCAGAAATGTCTATAATAGGGTGGTGTGGAAGATCACATTTGCTGATGATTGAAAATTTCCTCTATGCGAGGCATTTGGTTTGATATTTATTCCCTGAAGGAGCCCTGGTTGTGTTGTTGGCCTGCCAACCCCAAGGTGGGCAATTCAAATGCACCAAGTGCTGCATGGGAAAAAAGTGGAGGCTCCCTGCTCCTGTTCGGATGTACAGCCGTGGAAATCCTGCAGAGCGTTGCTTTGAATTGATTCCAGTTCTGTGGCAGTGGGCGTGGCTTTGGGAGATGGCACCGATTAGGTGTTTTTCTTCTCACTTATGGAAGGAGCCCTGGTGGTGGAGTGGGTTAGGAGCTGGGCTGCCAACCATAAGGTGCTAAGTTTGAGGGCACCAGATGCTCAGCAGAAGGGGATTTCTGCTCCTGTAAAGATGGACAAGCCCTGACATCCATGGGAGCAGTTCGGCTCTGGCCTTTGGGGCTGCTTTGAGTCCAAACTTGGTTGATGGCAGTGATTTGGGGTAATTTATGTAGGAGAGAGATTCAAAGAGGTCCAGTGACATGTTTGAAAATGCATTTAAATAAGTGGTAGTGTCAGAATTTGAACCCAGGCTTCCCTTTTTTAATGAATTCCATTGTTTAATCAGGTGCTGTACTATTGGCCAAGTAATGGAAACCCTCCACCAATACTTTTAACCCTTTGATGACTAAATTATTTTCTATGTTCAATTTTTCTTGTACCATGTGTTTTCAGTTATTAGAGGCAGGCTGAAAAGAAGGAAAATGTCTTGAAGTACTATGGATTTTTATACAACTATATGGGCCCCATATATCGCCAGTGGACTCTGGTGGTAGGATTGGTGGGTGAGGCTTCCTTCTTCTGATTAACACAGTTATGTAGATTTCCACCACACTGTAGGATTTCCTACAAGTTTCTCAAGAAACCTGGAAGACTGGCTATATAGTTGTGCGATGTATGGTCATGAAAAGTTTAAACAGGATATTGGGCAAAGAAACAGGGAAAAATATAGGTATAGGGTGGTTAGCTGACTGCTCCAAATGGTTGAATTCCTTTCCAACACCCAATTTCTGCCATGCACATGTTTTTATCTCACATATTGAAGTAATGCTTTTAAAATAACAATTATAGAGGGGAGAATGAGTCCTTTTTAGTATAACTATCTTTAAAGCAATCTGGAATTTTAAATTACTGTCATTGCCTACAAGTGATTTGGTTCCTTTCTGCTCTGTTAATGCTGCTTCCTGTTTAAAGCTATCATCCTTCTTTGCCAGACACCAATATTTTGTTGAAAATCAGTGCTCTATAAATAATTTAATATTCTTCCAAAAATGGGTGTTATTAATGTTGCTGCCAAGACAAAGAAGCCCCCAGGACCATCGGGAATGGCACTATGGGAAAAGCAGGATGTAGTTCCCATTTCTCAAATCTGTACCCAGAGTACTTCAGGTAGGGTCTTTGCGTCTAAAAAAGCTGGTTACATACTTCACAAATCTCGGGGCACTAAACTCTTCCCTTAACTTTGTATTTGAAGAATCTGGAGCATTTCCTATCGAGGTCTGTGCATTCATAGTCATAAACTGCATAATCATAACAGCTTGTGAAGAAACAATAGGTGAAGTACACACTCATCATTTTACAAGTTGTTTGTCACTCAGACCAAAGTGCTCATATTTTTTGTCGCCATGAAGTGAAGCAACTTTCAAATCCACTTTGGAGTTCAAGTGGAAATCTCAATCTAGATGTAAGAAGGTTGCCTTATGAATGAGTATCGTAACCATGTATGATATTTAGCTTTGCAATCAAATAAATTTGCTTGGATTTAAATCCTTCTTGGTAGTGCTGTGGGATAAGATTTGGGTTGTGAGCCACAAGACTGGTGGTTCAAACCCACCCATTACTCCATGGGAGAAAGATGATACTCCCTGCTCTTGTAAAAATTCATTTTCTCATCCGGCAGTTGAGTTGTCTTAAAGACAGGGAAGCAAGCCGTATTTTTCAGTGCTCCCTGCGGCTTTTTTTCCTTTCTCTGTTTAAGGCCCATTGATCAGAATGCTGCTTCTCTGCCTTGCTGGCTCTGCGTGTTCCTTCGCCCTCAGCTTCTTCTGTTAGGCCTCTTGAACTGTCTGCAGGAGGTGAACTACCTGGTGGGGAGGCGCTGCAGTGCACAGCGACCCCAGAGACTCTGCCTGCTGCAATTGAACGCCTCCAAAGAAAGCAATTTGTTGGCAACAGCTGTTCCTTTCCTGGCTCATTCAGGAGCTGATAGATAATTTGTCCCTCTGTCTTGGGGAAGTAAACCCTGCCCAAGGGGTGTAGGGGTGTTGGTGGTGGTGGGTGGTGGTGGTGGTATGTGTGTGTGTGTGTGTGTGTGTGTTGGGGGTGTGTGGTATGTGTTGATCTACCAAGACTTCAAACACCTTTCCTTTATAAAGCAAATGGCCCACTTCATTGCCATCCGACTTCCCGTACCTAACAGAAGATACTCAGACATGGGGGATCCCAGAGAGGGATGGATGAGCCTTCACCGGCTATATGTGGTTTTAGTTGGAAGACTGCTTCTGGCCACCCCTATGAAGAAAATTAAAAAACAAACAAACAACAACAACAAAAGCTTTGTTCTGAGAACCCAGAATTTTCTAATTTTTTTTTAATGGAGAAAGAAGGTCATTTGAAAAGAACGTGTGGTAACTACCAGCCTTCTAGACCGTAAGGAAGCTGTGTGCTGCCTTGGTTTTGTTTGACACCTGAGACCCGCTGCTCAGAGACAGTCCGATAGCCGCGGTCCGTTTCATCTGCTGCAACCAGAGGTGCCTATTTCTGTACTCTGCTGGAGTGAAAATGAAGCAAAGGTGGGAACGGGCTAGACACGTTCAGATGGCTTCACTTTGCCACCATTGAAGTTCAGTAACACGAGCATGGTTTTTCTATTAGGGTTTCCAAGAAGAAAGTTTTCTTCAGTTAAAACTATTATGCTTGTCCATGCATTTCGTAAACCAGCTTCAGAAATGTGCACAGGTTTTCTTACTGTGCTCTTAGGAGTGTAGGATAGTCATTTTACCAGTTCACTCTTGGATACTGACTGAGGAAAAGCTATTTGATCCACCTTCTGCATGGCAAGGGATTTGGTTTGGGTGTTTGCTTAATCAACTCAAGGCCAAGGCCAAGGAAGAAACTCTAGTACCATTTGTTCAAATCCATAGGGACGTAAGACTGGAAGACACTTCGTTAGTTCTAGTGGCCATGGAGGGGGTTTTAGGGCCCCGTGTGTTTCACGTTTGAACTTCTTCTCTACCCGGCCTTCCTGGCGGCGGCCTTCCCAATAGAAATGAAGGGGTTATTTATTTTTAATCGTTTTATTGGGAGCTCATACAACTTTTATCACAAGCCATACATACATCAATTGTGCAAAGCGCATTGGTACATTCATTGCTCTCATCATTCTCAAAACATTTGCTCTCCATGTAAGTCCTTGGCATCAGCTCCTCATTTTCCCCCCTCCCTCCCCGCTCCTACTCTCTCATGAGCCCTTGATAATTTATAAGTTATTATTTCATCATATCTTACACTGTCCGACATCTCCCTTCACCAACTATTCTGTTGTCTGTCCCCCCAGGGAGGAGGTTATATGTAGATCCTTGTAATTGGTTCCCCCTTTCCACCCCACTCTCTTTCCACCCTCCCGGTATTACCACTCTCACCACTGGTCCTGAAGGGATCATCTGTCCTGGATTTCCTGTGCTTCCAGTTCCTATCTGTACCAGTGTACTTCCTGTGGTCTAGCCGGATTTGTAAGGAAGAATTGGAATCATGATAGTGGGGTGGGGGGCAGTATTTAGGAACTAGAGGAAGGTTATATGTTTCATCATTGCTACACTGCACCCTGCCTGGCTAGTCTCCTCCCTGTGACCCTTCTGTAAGGGGATGTCCAGTTGCCTACAGATGGGCTTTGGGTCCGCACCCCGCCTCATACACAATGATATGATTTTTTGTTCTTTGATGCCTGACACCTGATCCTTTCAACACCTGTGATCACACAGGCTGGTGTGCTTCTTCCATGTGG